>NC_137812.1:7980482-8472982 GCF_963921795.1 Nannobrachium achirus
ACACACACACACACACGCACACACATCGACATGCATGCACATGTGCATTCACTTACTGTATGCACATTGATTGATTGGTTGATTTTACATACAAAAGTAAAAGTTCATAATTGGTCTGCAGGTATTTCATAGTGACACTATATTTCACGTTCTCCTCCCTAGATAATGGAGTCCAGCAGAAATATATTTTAGTCAAGACGAAGTTATCATGGAAGGCTGCCCAGCAATACTGCAGAAACAAATACACAGACCTGGCTGTTATCAAAAATGCTGAAGAGAACAACCAAGTGGCGTCTTTATTGGAACCGACGTGGCGTGGATGCTGGATCGGCCTTCACAGAGTAGCATGGACATGGTCTGACCAGACCAACCTGTCCTTCACACACTGGCAGCCTTATGGGCCTGTTGAACCTGATAATTGGAACGAAAAACAACATTGTGGTTATGTGGTTCCCCCAGATTTTACTTGGGGTGATACAGATTGTAGTTTAAAGCTTCGTTTTTTCTGCCACAGAGGTGAGTATCTTCTCCACAACACAACTTAAGTATCATGTGTTTAGCACAAAAGATCAACATAATTATGGTCCTATGTGACTAGGTCTGGTACTTTGTTCCTTATGTCTGCATTGGTCATTTTTCTTTTTTGTACAGATTATCCAAGTACAGAATCTAAGCTTTCATATGATGTATCATTTGTTGGAATTGGAGCATATTTGAAGAAGTACTCCCCCCCAAGTCAAACCACACCCACAGTGGTATAGCTGTCAACTTCAAATTTACTTTTATTCCACTACAATTATTTAAAACTACTATTTAGTAGTAGACCTGTGGTATTGTGCTATAGTGCTTGCAGCCATGTCAGAAATAGTGGCCAGTGGTCTTTTCTACCTCCTCCCTATATGCTCATCCTGTCATTTTCTTCTTTTTGTAGTTTTTATTTTTCACTAAAATAGTGTATTACAAAAGTACCTACATTTTATAATTAAGTAAAAGTATCAATACTGCAATGTAGAATCACTCTGTTACAAGTAAAAGTCCAGAATTAAAAAATGTACTTGAGTAAAAGTACAAAAGTATTGGTATCCAAATGTACTTAAAGTACCAAAAGTAAAAGTACAAAAATGTTTGAAAATAGCAGATCTACAAGCTCACAACGCGTCGCACCGCAATGCGTTGTGAGCTTGTAGATTGGCTATTTTCAAATAGCCTTGGTATAACATAGGGCTAAAGTGGTTCATGTATGTTTTAAACTTTAGTTATTGTGATTTAGCATTATTGGGCTAAATGTAAAGACGCTACGCTGCGCCAACCGTGAATTCACTTCAACCTGGTGTGGAGCAGTTAAACCTATTTGCTACGTACGTCTACAAAAACGTTCATATTTCAAAGATAAAGTGCTTACTGAAGTCTCACAGATGTCACCATAGGGTACGCTCCAGCAGAATGTCCCGTAATGATCGTATTATTTAACGAGGAGCATTTTAATCCGATCGGTCGGCGTTTCCTTAAAAAGGTATTAATGTATCTAAGTGCAGTACACCTCGCAACCGATGGGGTCGCATGGCTGAAAAACAACAGAAAATGGCATCTGATCGGATTAAAATGCTGTTTATTAAACAATACGAAAGATACGGGTAATTCTGCTTGAGCGTACCATACTGTGACATCTGTGAGACTTCAGTAAGCACTTTATCTTTGAAATATGAACGTTTTTGTAGACGTACGTAGCAAATAGGTTTAACTGCTCCACACCAGGTTGAAGTGAATTCATTACGTGCGCAACACCGTAACTCGAGCCCTATCTAAATTGGTCGGGCTAACTGTGCCAAATGTAGCATAATCAGTGTTTGTGTAACTTCAGTCAGAACGATAATCTGATGGTTCTGACAGACTTAAACTCCTCGCGTTGTGAGCTTGTAGAAGAGCAACAATTCCAGTTGTGTTGTGTATACGATGCCTTCAGCGCTAGCTAACGTTAGCCGTTAGCCACTGCTTCTCATAATAAACAGCCAGCGTTAGCGTGAAGCTAACGCAGCTCGGCCACAAGTCTGTAGTATATCATAAAGCCCCGGTTCTCGAACGCTTCTTGCCCTTTGTGAACATTATATCCAAAAAGTAAAGGTCCTATGCCGGTCTCTCATCTGTTTACTTCATAAGCGTGGAAGAAAATCGAAGCAGCTTGTTGAAATAAAGTTTATATCGCTCATTTTGTCAGCCGGTCCTTTGTCCTTGTCACTGTATGGGCGGTGCTCAAAGCGTGAAATACGAGACAATTACTTTTCAGAGCGCTCTCTCTCCTCCCCCAAAAACCATGTACAGTTTCTTCCAAAAGCAGCCTAGTTTAACAAATAAAACTAGCCATTGTCATACCTTAAAACAACTATCTTTTGACACGAAACCCTTGTTATAAATTCGAACTTGTGAGAATTTGAAAAAAACGAAAAATACAAAAAACGACATTGACTTCATTTTCTCACTTTTCTGCCGTTTTAAAATTGGCGACATTAGGACGGTTTCACCAGCCTGGGACACCTATGTTATTTTAATTCATTATTTGTCTTTTTATCTTGTGTCTGTGTGTGTGTGCTTGTGGGGGAGGCAGATGTTCAGGAAGTGAAGGTGATGAGGATGAAGATCCAGACTGATGCTGACCTGACAGATCCAGACATTAATGAACAACTCCTCCAGCAGGTAATCAACTCTAACAGATTATTCAGAGCATAAGTATTGTGTGTCATACATAACCTTTCCAACAACATGTCATACAATGCATGTATTCTGTCTGTGTCCCTTTTGTGCCTATATGGAGATCTCTGTATCTGTCAGTCCTTGACCCTTTTATGCCCATACTGTATATGAGTTGGGTTGAGACTGTGTAGCAAAATGTCCTCGAAATGTAGAGCAACAGCTGCCCTTTAACAGCCTAACAGTAAAAACCTTCTCATGTCTTCTATTCCTCTGCAGTTACGTGAATCTCTGGCCAAGCAGGGAGTAACTAACTTTCAACTGCGCTGGAAGACTCAACCCACAAAACAGGAGAGTCCTGAAGATGAAGAGCAACACTGCAAATCCACAACAAGCCAATAGGTTAACTTCTTAATGGATAACATTAATACCAGGTGACTGACTGACTGACTGACTGACTGACTGACTGACTGACTGACAGAAATTGATAGATGGAAACATATGGTTTTCCTTTTCACTTGAAAATAGTCTTTGAATTGTAATAATTCCCCACAGAAAATATGTTTGCTTTTAGAATAACATTAAATGTATGTTTACGATATTTTCATATGTATTGTCTTTTCGTGGTTAGAAGGTTGTGGAAATACTTGGTCTTAATTCTTTCGCTTTTTCTTTGTTCTTGGTTCATAGTACGGTGATATTTGCGTGTTGGAGTACTAAAAAACTTTTTCTAAAGTATGTTTATTGGCGGATTCCATGAGGCCAGGTCGGAGCTAAACTAAAGAGCTGCCATCTTGCCACTGTCGTGGGCGGAGTCCCGTATTGTCTTTTCATAACCATTAAAACATTGCATTATATACATACACAGCTGCAAAACTACAATGATTTTAGCAATTGACTGAATGATTGATGCTCTATTGACAAAATATATAGGCCTACCTGACCTTATTATTTTTGTCTTAGACAACGTATAAATTAGGCTCAGTTAACTGTTTCAGAAATTATATTTTGTGTGCAAATGCCATTATTCATCGTGAGGTAGAAATCACGCTAGTTTATATCTAACCTTTATATTTGACCATCATTTATAGCACTTAATATAATACATTGATGACAATGATATGACATGATATTTGGTAGCCTGTTGGAGCCAAGATGTTGTTGTTACAGCCTATCTGTTGTGGTTCAGCATGTCCTAGTAGCAGATAATAGAACTATGGTCTGAACTCTGTGCTGGTTGGCAGAACTATCGTACCGATCTGTGTCAGACTGTGTGTCTATTGTACTTCTCCCCATGATATCATGTAAATTAAAGCATATAATCAAAACTTACAATATTGTCTCCGAATCCTATATTGCCTCATCAATTACTGATTGATACACAATTCCAGTAGTTTTCAGGGGGAATTCGGGGGGCAGAGAGATGGAGAGCGAGGAAAAACAAACATAGGGAAATGAACATAAGTACATTTATATACATAGCTATAGACATGAGGTGCAGGTAAATACTTATATAGCAGCAGGTGCATAAAATGATCATTATTTATGCCACTACATATTGAATGGGAAGATACAGGGGGTCTAGCAGAGGACGGCAGAATATGTGAATAATGTGATCTGGGTGAGGTGGACAGTGAAATACATTTTATTTTATTTTGTCCTTTGTACCATGATTTAAGAGATTTTTAAAAAAAAATCATACCCCTGATCTTAATCTAATGGATTGTGCGAATGGTGCCTTGATATATGGGCCGTTGGCTGAGTTTGCACTGGAATGTTTGTCTTTGCTTACCGATTAATTCAACGTGTCTGATAATCCCATGTGGGATGGGTCAATGAATTGTACGAACACTGAAATAAATACATTATTTAGAGTTTGTGTATGTGACATAATCCACGTGAGGTATAAAGAAAAAGAAACACTGCATGTAATACATTATGAATACTATACACACACAACTCAAGTTAACTGTAGTAACGACTCATAATATGTTATAATAGCCCATGAAGTATCATGAGTCATCATTGTATGTGTTAAGTAAAGTGTCATACATATGGATGCATCTATAATAATGCATAATTCATCATAACGCTTCATTGTCGGGGCTAAGTAAAGTGTAATGTATTTGCATGCATTTAACATAATCTATGCTGCATCTGAAGTGATTATTATGCACATATAATAATAATACAGTAAAATGTGGGTGCTGTAGGAATGGAAACTCAAGGTATAAAAATCCACATGAAGTAAGAAAAAGACCAAATACATTTTTCAAGTTTATTTGACACAATGGGTGCTCAGACAGCTAAACAGGAACGTGTGAAACTGACAGAAACAGGAATAAGAATCATATACAACATTATGGAGTAGACAAAAATAGTATGAGGCCAACACAACATTTCACCAATACAAACATACAGTAAGAGGCCTAGCTGTTGTATACAAAGTGAATGTACGTCTACACTTTCTCATAAAGGCCATAAGTGTGTCTACATGTCAGCATTACAACCCCTTATAATGAAATAAAAACAAACTGCAACATGAATTAGCAAGCATGTCTAGTTAGCATGGCAGCATAGCAGTTAGCATATTAACCAAACATACTGTACAGTTCACACATGAGAAGTATGCACCTATGCACACGTCTATGCTAAAAATCAGCTTACATACAATGCCATGTGTAAATGATAAAGCACAGCAGCAATATGTAGCTGCCTCTGGCAAGATCTTGAGAATGAATGAGAAGCACTTCCTGCATGTGAGGTTATCAAAATAAGATAAGTGTGCAAATAAATACACACAACAACCACCAGGGGTGTCAAACATAATACAGATAAATACAATAAGAATCTTATTACATAACAAGTATAGTGCAAATATCAAGGTAGACACAACCTGCCAGCTGCTTTTAAAACCAAGTTGTAAGGTTAAATTTGATGTTTTTCGATAGCTCAAACATTATGAATAAGCGGGTGAATAAAAGCGGTTGTAATGCTGACATGCAGACACACTTATGGTCTATGTGAAGTTGTAGACTTACATTTAGTTTGTATACAATAGCTAATTAGCCAGTAGCTATGCCCCTCCCAAAAAGTTTTTGTCCAATGCTAGCTTAGAATAACTTCCTGCTTGCCAAGGTTTGCCTTGGCAACAGCCTTGGCAAGCTGCCAGTTGCTAAGCTAGCATTGGACAAAAGCTTTTAGGGGAGGGGCATAGGTACTGGCTAATAAGGCCTCTTATGTTTGGGTTGGTGAAATGTTGTGTAAGAGAAAACGAAAGGTACCAAGAAGTTCAAATGTCAGTCCTGTAACCGATTTTTGTGTCAAGTTTGGAAGCAATTAGAGTCTCTTAGAGTCCCTGGGAGGCTAATTCAGGGGTGAATATTCTGTGAAAATAACAGGTCTACAAGATTGCAGATCATCTAATTTCAGGACAGAGCCTATTATAGAGCCCTGGGGGACTCTATGGTTAATATGCAAGTGAACGATGGTGTGATTACAAGGAACCTGACTGAAGGGAGAGACAAGGCAAGGCAAGGCAAATGTATTTGTATATCGCATCTCATGCAAAATTACAATTCAAAGTAACTTACGTAAGACCAAAAGGTCATTTAAAGGGGTATATTCCACTTTCAATAAAACTTTTGGTAATTGTATCGTCTAGTAAGGCTTTTGTGAACACCCTGGACAGTTTTTAATTTGCTTGATTCTATATTTAGATATTTGATATTCATTTTATCAGACACTCCCCACCCAGGGCCCATTCCTATACAAACCCATCGTAACTTCAAACTCCATTTTAACTTTAATAGATTCATCAAAAACACTGTCTTTTTTCTGGTGACTCATACTACCCTCCTATGTGAGCTGGCCATGTTTTTTTCGATAACTCTCTTCATTTTTTTTTATTATTATTATTTTTTTGGTGGAAATGGAACAAATGTAATACATTAAGACATTATTAAAAATAAATGAAACACGTTATCGAAAAAAAAAGAAAAACAAAAAAAAAACATGGCCAGCTCACATATTTGGAGGGTAGTATGAGTCGCCAGAAAAAAGACGGGTGTTTTTGATGAAACTATCATGGTTAAAAGCAGCTGATGTCTGTGGGTAAGCACACAACAGAACATTTTCCTTTATTCAACACCATTATGCAATAAGCATGGATAACAATTCAAGCACAAACTAGTGATATGATCACATCACGTTATGAATGTATGTATGTTCCCAAATCAAAGTAAAAAATGGTTTGGTTTGTTGCAACAATGTCTAGTAGTAGTTATTTAAAGTATGGTAATAGTGTGAAGTAGTGTGAGGATTAATGTCAGAGTGTTTGTATTGGGGGGGAGGGGGCGTCACTGCTGGCGCCCAGGGTGCCATATAAGCTGGGACCGCCACTGCCAGCAGGTATATAAGATAATTAATCTTCTCCTGTTCAGCCTCTACGTGTCTGTCCAGCCTCCAAACCACTTTGCCCCAGAACATTTGTTCCCAGAACATGATTTGGGGCCCCAGTCTCTATTATGCATGATGTATGAATTAAGAATACTGTAACTATAGGGGGCATAGTGGGGCTGTTGGTAGCGAGAAGGTCCTGGGTTCGAGTCCAGCCGGGGAACGATGTGGGCACTGGGGTTGTGCTCCCTCCTCCGAGTCATCAGCGCACACCATAGACTCTAAAAACAAACATGGACAGTGGAAACTGGAAAGCCTGTTTCTATGCTTTTTTTGGCCGTTGTATGGGTGCCGCCATCATGGTTTTAATGGTACCAAAGGAATGCTACTGGCTGCCAACGGTCACGTGCAACCGCAGGGATACATGGGACATTGTCTTGAGCTTGCCGAAAATAAAGCACACGAAGAAGAACCATGACAATCCTATGATCACAAGCCCATCCTACAGCATACCCTGCTATAACATCACATATAACATAAATTGGACCATATTTTCACAAAACGTATATCATGGTGATTGAAACAAGGCTTTAAACTAGCGACAGGAACCATAAAGCATTTATGACAACCCTAACCCTAACCCTAACCCTAACCCATGTTGCTTCTGGTGCCAGAACAGCGCAACTAACGGCCAATCATACATTAGGAACTTTCAGTTCCCTGTTTGTTTCATTTTAAATCGGGACAACTACACCCCTGGCGCCCACACCCTAGGTGGGGTTGGCGAAAGGGCCTTTCTGTGTGGAGTTTGCATGGTCCCCCGGTGTCTCCAAGGGTAGATATCCTCACAAAAACATGCAGTAATCCTGGTCTCTATACTGCCTCCCTGATGGAGCGGAAATGAACTGGTTGTAATACCGTGTTCCTTCCACGCGCTACGTCACTCACTGCTCACTCCTCATGCACTGAGGGAAGCATGAGCTCAGTTCGGGGCCCTCCCCAGGCGCGGGAGAGTGTTTTTGCAGGTCGTTCAGGCCGAGTCTATCAAAGGGTGCGTTCGGAAATGCGCACAAGGTGTGTGTCAATGTATTGACTGCCTAAACCTAACCCTAATTCTAACCCTAACCTCAGTAAAACTAAGCCTAAACCTAACCCTAACCCCTAACCCTAACCACACCCGGTGCGCATTTCTGAATGCACCCTTTGATTGATACACTCGGACTGAATCACCTGCAGAAAACACTCTCCCCCCCAGGCGCGGCAGAGGGAGAGCAGAGCCCAGGATTGCAATTGGCACTGGCTGAAGAAATGGGTTACAAAAATGATTAGGGAATTGAATACTGTATCTACTGTACTGTACATCTGTGTTTATTCCATTAAGGATGTATATGCTATTGTACAGTATTACCTTGTGGAAACGTAGACAACAGCACAGTATAAATACTTGCAGTAAAACAAGACAACAATATTTAGTCTGGGAAAAACGGTTGCATGAGGTTAGGGTTAGACTTAAAGTTATACCATGTAACTTTTTTTATAAAACAAATCTTAAAATTGTCCTAACTGTTAAATCACTAAAGTTTTAGAACACCCACTCCATTATTTTCAGCTTCTAAAGCCTTCTCTTTATATGTTTTCTATGATCCTGGCCGGGGTCCGGTTTTCGCGGAAAAATAGCGTCATCTGCATCATCTGTATACGTTGGCCAATCACATCGCGAATCATACACACATGATACACTACTGGCCAATCACAGCTTATCTGCCATGTCTTCAGGAATTCGCTCGCTCAGCTACAGTGTTTACCATGGTGAAGGATTCTTAACCTCTTAATACCCAAATCCTGGCCAGAAAATTACGTTCTAGCCATGCGTTTCTACCCCTCCACGGATTTGTATCGGTCGCGGTGGTTTGCGGCGCCGCTCCGGTGGTCCGCGGCGGTGGTCCGCGACGACTGCGGGCGAAAAACGTCCGAAAAAAGCAATACCGCTACTGACCACTAGTTTAGCAACTTACACATTATAGCTTTAATAATAATGTACTTAAAGAGGAATAAAGAACCAACCAATGCCATGGCACTCAACATGAGCCAAGCTGTGGCAACTATTAATCAAAATGTCACTGAAACCTTTCCATACTATTTGCATATGGAAATGAACGTTTGCAACATCGCTAGAGGCTTAAAGTTCAGGTAAAGGAACCAGCTCTGAGACATTTACTCCATAGCTACAGTTCTTCAACACTGGCAACAGACAAAGAGTTTTCAAACGGTGAGTGTATTGTTCATCTATCTACAGTATTTACAGGCAGTTGGTTAGAAAGACTGGTACAGCATTGTCCTTACTGTATATCAAAAAGGAAGAATATGTTGCAAAAATCTAAAGAAAAATAAAAACATTGTTATTTTTAATTTACAGTAGTACACCAAGAAGCTGGGCTGAGCTGAAACCGAATTCACCCCGCAGGAGGTAGTAGGTCAATATTAAAGAAAATATGTTGTCAATGGCAGGGCCTTTTTCTCCACATAAAGGATATTTAAATAAACAATATTGTCCTTTTATTCCAGAAGTATGGTGTCGTTTTCTTGATGAAATTGTATCACAATATTCATATTTTCTTGGTTTAAATGATGACAGCTGTTGTTTATTTCCTCAGAGAGAAGCTATGGATCAAATATTACTTCTGATCATCCTCCTCTCAGGTAAAATTATGGAATGTGTGTTGTTATTTCTGGGTTATGGCAGTCAAATCAACTTTTTAGGTGCATTGGCCATTTGTACTAAACCGTAATATATGAGGCCATGGGCATGCTAAACAGTTTGCAATATTTTCTTTAATATTTTTTTTCTTTATGCCTTTAAGCAAATGGACATCAGAGAAAGATCGATATGGTAATTGCTGTTCTTTATAACCCTCCGAAATCTTCTAAGGAGGCTCGATCTGATGCCCAGGTTTTGGAGTATCTTAAGAACTGTCTAGGCACCATTCAAAATAGATACAGTCTGCCAGGCATTGTGATCCTAGGTGATACAAACACCTTGAAACTTGGCCCATTATGCTCCCAGTTTCATTTGAAACAAATTGTGTCTAAACCTACAAGAGGCCTCAATCAACTCGACTCTATTGTAACTAATATCCAAGGCCTGTACTCGGACCCAATTCATCTGCCCCCAGTCAAAGGTTCTGACCACCAGGCCATACTGCTGACGGCGGGACAGTGGCCCCATGATCCAGTGGGCACGGTTTTCCGTAGGCGCTGCACTGTAGAAAGCAAAAGGTTGCTAGGCCTGCACTTGAACACCGCAGACTACAGTGCAGTCTATGTTGCTCCTCAGGCTCAAAAAAAGGTTGATAACTTTTACAGTGTTTTCAATCCTATCCTCAATACTGTACTGCCTATTAAAAGGAGTAAAATAACAACAGTGGATAAGCCATGGATAACACCACTAATAAAGCAACTCATAATTGACAGACAAAAAGCCTTTAAATCTGAAGACAAAACAGAGTTTAAGAGGCTACGGTCTAAAGTGACCTATTTGATCCAAAATGCAAAGAGGAGGTATTATGAGGATGAAGTCTCTCATCTCAGGAACAACGACAGTGGCAACTGGTACAAGTCCATCAAAAAATTGATGGGAGCTGCAGAATCACAGGTTGAACACACAAAGACTGGGGAGGAATGTGAAACTCTGAGTCTCCACTTCTCCTCTGTGTGGGAGAATATTACACCTCGCCCCCTCCTGGTTGATGATGGTACCAACCTACCTAGTACACCTGTTACTTATAGCATTGGGCAGGTGAAGACACTTCTTCGTAGAGTTGATGGGAAAAAGGCAGCTGGAAAAGACGGCATCCCTGCCTGGATTCTTAAAACCTTTAATGAAGAGCTTGCCCCAGTGCTGACTCATCTGTTTAATGCTTGTCTCAAAGAAGGACATTTTCCTACCCAATGGAAAGACTCTTTAGTCTGTGCAGTTCCCAAGTGCAGTAAACCACGGTTCCCACAGGACTATCGCCAAATCTCTCTTTTGAGTTGTGTTGGTAAAGTGTTTGAGGGAATCCTGAAGAACCAACTCCTGCAGGAAACTGAAAATGCCATACTTGCTTCACAGCATGGGTTCATGAAGAACAGATCTACTGTGTCAGCTTTATTGCACATTCTGCAAAGCTGGCATGATGCTGTTGATGCAAAGCCAAAATATGATGTGCATGTCACATACATTGACTTCACTCGTGCTTTTGACACAATCAACCATGGTCATCTTCTTCATTCATTGAAAATGCTTGGTGCATCGAAAAACATCTGGCTAACAGTGCAAAGCTATTTAGAGGATAGGTGGCAAACAGTTAAGTGGGGAAATCATTTTTCTAAGCCGCAGGCAGTTTTAGCTGGCGTCCCTCAAGGTGGAGTACTCTCCCCTCTCCTTTTTGTTCTTTGCATGAACTTTCTCGATCACCTGTTGCCAACTAGTGTTGAGCCAATAAAATATGCAGATGATCTGACTCTCACTGAACATCTCATGGGGTCCCTGCCAGGACAGATGCAAGCAGCTGTTGATGCAGTTACAGCCTGGGGTCAGACCTACTGCCTTGCAGCCAATGCTGGAAAAACAAAGGACATGGTTATTAGTCTCAGGGAGCCTCAAAACAGACCAATACCTCCTCCAATCGTTTTGAACAACCAGGCAGTAGAGAGGGTTGATACATTCAAGCTCCTTGGAATACAGCTCTCCTCTGACCTGAAATGGGATGCACAAGTTCAGTTTATGCTAAAGAAGGCTCAGCCAAGGGTTCACTATCTGAGCGTGGCCAGACGAGCACAGCTCCCCCCAGATGTGTTGACCCAGGTATACGTGACCTTCATCAGACCAGTGCTGGAATATGCATCACCTGTCTGGGCCGGCCTTCCAAAACACCTGACCCAGGAACTGGAGTGTCTGCAGAGAAGGTGTTGCCGCATTATTGGGATACCAACTAATTCCTTCCCTACTCTGGAGGCGAGGAGAGAGGAGGCCACTCTTAGAGAATTCAATCGACTACTGAGAGAAGGAACCAGTCCCATGATTCAGAGCCTGTCTGCAAACACAAGTCGCTACAACCTGAGGAACGGGAGGACACTCACACAACCTGTGAGTCACACACAAAGGCACCAGATGTCATTCCTCCCAAGAGCATACAAGCTTTACCAGAAGTAATATAAATGTTTTTATTGTTGTATTTTCATATTTGATGATCTGTTTTTATTATTATTATTATTAGAGCGGTCCTCTTGTTTTATTTTTCTGAACTGTAAGAAACATCAAAATTCATACTGTTATGCTATGATGTTTTCTAATAAAACTTGAACTTGAACTTGAACTTGGATTTCAGTAAATTAGGTAGGCTACACATGGTACTTTTTGAGGGCCTACAAAATGTCTAGGCCAGTGGTAACCAACCTTTTCAAGTCCAAGATCACCTTTTTTCCCCCAATTCTAGCCATGATCTACCACAAAAATATGTTCCAAAAACACATTTGCAATTTCTGACTGGTTAGTAGTGACACATAGACTAGTAGTTTAAATAAGCATAAACACAGATAGTTATATAAACAATGCCTAAATATTAAGAAAAAACATATCAGAAATATAAATATTAGGACAAAAATACATACTCCCTTTGACTGCGGAATATTGCTTGTACGGACTTATACTGTTGTTCCACAAACTGTTGGAGATATACTGTTTTTCCACTTTCCATAAGTATTATGTCTTATAATTCCTAATATATATGAGTTAAGTAAAAAACATCTAATTCAACAAAATGAGGGGGAAGTGCATTAAGAATTTAACAGATTAAAAACTTTTAGTTTGTGGTTTACAGTCTTGTAAATCAAAAAAATATCTATATTCAAAATGTTAAAATATGGACTTAGACTGTTTTTCGTCTCAGGTATTCAGTTAGTGATTGCCAGTCTGAGGCAGTCATTAAGATGTGAGTCAGTCAGTTCTTAACTTGGATTTTAATATTTTCGTTATTTTGTGAAAAGGCCATTTCACATAAGTAAGTGGAGCCAAAGTAGGCATGCTGCTTAAGTGTAAAAGACACAAGCAGTGGATACTGCACACAAAGTCACCAAAAAAGTTCTGGTTTCTAGCTATGCCCTCCGGTTCATGGTCAGTTAGTAGCTCAAAAATCTCCATTTCTACACCTGTACTATTGTATAGGGATGGGACGATATGAAAATGTCATATCATGATCATGATATGATCATGATATTAGCGCGTTGCTTATAAAATTCTTAAAATGCACGGTAAAAGACAAACTGTGAAATCACTTTTTCAGGGGTTGACAATAAGGTCTCAGCGGCACTTGCCCACTACTAAATTACTGTTATTACAGTAGTTGTAGTGCAGACCAGGGACGTGCTGGGCCCCTGATTCAGCCCGGGAAAAAGAGTTGTAGAGGCCCTCATTGTGCTGCTGCTACTCAAAGATTTGCCATTTCAGATCATGACAAGTGACAAGCCAGTGGGCCAATTACATGAGTTATATTTCGTCATTGTCGGGTGGAAACCTTGTATGTCCAAAACCATTTAAAAAATGATTTAAAGTAGTGAAAACAGCCGATCTGCTGCTTTCTCTACTTCTGTGCGACAGCCTTGTATGATGAAGGCTTTGCTTTGCGAAAAAATGTACAAATTTGAAACTTGGAGATACAAGGTTTCTGCCCGACAGTGACGATTTACTTTGTTGGCCGCCCAGCCACCAAAATGGAACGAAAGCCTATTTTTTTGTTTTTTCCTAATGGCCGGCCTGGACCGGCCGGGAATGAAGCGGCCGTTCGGGAGTTGTCCCGCTTTTCCCAATGGCCAGCACGTCCCTGAGACTGAAGAAGGTGCTTAACATGGTGTAAAGTAAGTAGGCCTAAGTAAGTACATTTACTCCAGTACTGTACAATTTTGAGGTACTTTTACTTTACTGGTGTATTTCCAATTTTCAGTACTTTTATCACTACTCCACTGCATCTTTGAGGAAAATATTGTACTTTTACTTCACTACAATTATTTGAAAACTTTAGTTACTAGCTACTTTGCAGATATAAATTATGAAATTATAAAACATACATTAACCACTTCCAATGTATTTTATACATGGGTTATTTGAAAATATCAGATCTACAAGCTCACAACACACATCAGAATGCATTGTGAGCTTGTAGATCTGCTATTTTCAAACATTTCAATAGGCTACTTTTACTTTTGTACTTTTACTCAAGTCAAATTTTGAACACATGTCTACTTGTAACAGAGTATTTTTATATTGTGGTATTGCTACTTTTACTTAAGTAAAACATTTGAGTACTTTTCTACCACTGGTGCTTAAGTTGGCCAAATCACTACCCCTCTCATCCTGGCTACCAGCTATTGTCCTCTCTCTTATGCCAGAGCCAACAGGAGTCTCTCTCTGCCGCTTCTCCAGCCTACGAACGGCTGTTTTCCTCAAGTGGCTTTTCAGTCTGACCTTTTGTCATCAGATTCCACACTGATTGAGCTGGGAATCCTCGATATCCAACTTCCACTGTCATCAGCCATGGATCTGATGTCCACCCCTTGTCCCGGCAGTCCTGGACAAGCTGTTGGTACTTGGTTTTCTTCCTCTCTGCCGCTTCCTCACAGCCCTCCTCCAACGGGACGGTTAGTTCCACCAGGATGATATTCTTTCCCTCTGGAGACCACATAATTATGTCAGGTCTCACTTTGTTGGACAGTACCGCCTCTCGGAAGTGGAGCTTCCTCCCCAGGTCGACCCCCATCTCCCAGCTCTGGGTCGACTGCAGGAGGTTTTGCTTGGCTTGGCCTTGAACGACTGGTCTATGACCCTCTCTCACGGAGGTGATGTTGCTCGGCAGTGGTCTAGTTTTGGCTGGATGTTTCTTTCGCAGCTGTTGCTCCAAGATGTCTGCGAGCGGTGCCAACACCTCGTCATGGCGCCACCTATATCTTCCCTGAGTCAATGCTTTTTTGCACCCTGAAAGAATGTGCGCCATGGTTCCTTTACTGCCACACAACCTGCACAGTGGGTCCTCCCTCATCCCCCACCTATGCAAGTTGACTGAGGTCGGTAAGGTTTCGTACACTGCTCGGAGCAGAAACAAGATACAAAAGGGCTCCAGCCTCCACAGTTCACTCCATGTGATGGTCCTCTTGGGAAGGTTCCACCTTTTCCAGGCACCTTGAGTTGCGAGAGATTTAAACAGATTTAGCTTGTCCTCCTTCTTCCTCAAGGTTTCGAATTTCGTCCTGGATCATGATCCTCTTTTCCCTGAGAGTGGACTTTGACCACTGCTGGAAATGTGATGTTCCTAACTTCCTAGACCTTGTCTTCCAGTGCAGGGGTTTCCAATGGTATCTTCGGTCCTGAGAGAATATTCTGCCTGGTTAACTGCAGTACTGGCAGCCCACTTCCTGCCGGATCTTGTTCTTATTCCTGCTTCCCTGATGAGTTGTTCTTGAGAGTCCCTATATGTCAGGGAAAGTCTGCATTTAGCGACCTTAAACTCCTCCACAACTGAGGACAGGGGGAGCTGGAGCTGACCCGACCTTATGTAGTGGCCAACAGATGTAAAGCTTGGAGGTATTCCCAGCCATCTTCGAAGGTACTTGTTGAACTTCCTCTCCATCCCTTCAACTGCTGTTATAGGCACTTTGTACACTGTGAGAAGCCACACAAGTCTTTGGAGTAGGACATGCTTGTAGATCCAGCACTTATATACTTCCCAGGCAGGCCAGACTCTTCTTCAACCATTCTTCAACTTGTTTTTCGGTGCTGGAGATGCTGTTTTTATCTGTCAGGGAATCATCATACCACTTTCCAAGGCATTTAATAGGGTTCCCCTGGATGGTCTGGATTACTTCCCCTTGAACAAGCAGCTTGAACTTCTCAGTTGTTTTGCCCTTTTGGATCAACAGACTCCTTGATTTCAGGGCTTGAAGATCATCTTTGCCCAAGTAGCCATACGATCCAGTTCCGCCAGGACCCATCTTGCCTGCACGTGAGTTGGTGTTATCACGGTAAGGTCGTCCATGAATGCCCTGATTGCTGGCTGTTGACTTCCTGCTGCAGTCTTTGGTCCTCTTGACTTTATGATCGCTGCAGAGATGATCAGGTTCATTCCCATGACGAACAAGATGGGAGAGATGGTATACCCTGTTACTATCCTCTTAGCCACTGGCTGCCACTTTGTTGTGAACATGGCTGACTGGAATCATAGCTTGATATCTCCCAGGTAATCGGTGACCATGCCCTGGATGTGATGTGGGATGTGGTCCATAGCCACTTGGATCAAGTTATGGGGAATTGACCCATATGCATTAGCAAAATCAAGCCAGACTACTGTTAGGTTGCTTTTCTTCTCCTTTGCTTCTTGAATAAGTTGGCTGAGGACCCCTGTATGCTCCAGGCACACGGAGAACCCTTCGCTACCGCCCTTCTGGATATAGGTGTCAATATATCCGTTCCGGGTCATGTAGGAGCTCATTCTTCTGGCCAGCACGGAAAAGAAGATTTTTCCCTCCACACTGAGCAAGGAAATGGTTCAAAACTGGCTGATCTGTGTGGATCCCCATTCTTTTGGTACAAAGCACCCTTCTGCTCTTCTCCAGCTTTTTGGGACGGTTCCCTTTGACCAGATTATCCGCATAAGCTTCCACAGCCTTTGTAGGAGCTTGGGGCATTTCTTGTACACCTTGTAGGGTATACCGCTGGGACCTGGGGCAGAAGCTGATCTAACATGCTTGATGACCTCTTGAACCTCTTTCCATGATGGAAGTTCTGTGTTGAGGGAGGATGTTGGTGGATTGATGGTGCCAAGCCCGTGATTGTCTGGTAGGGCATCGTTTCTTGAAGGGTCACTGAATGTCTCCAACCTCCTCCTTGGACCTTGTTAGAGTCCCAGACCTCACCTCTCCCAGTGATTTGGTGAAGCGGTAGGGGTCTTTTATGAACTGGGCTTTTGCAGCTTCCTGCCTTTTCCACCTTTGTCTTAGCCCTTCAGCTCTTCTTGCTCTGATGAGCTGCTCGTGGAGGCTGGCTGTTAGTTCTTTCATTCCTTCCTTTTCTTGTTACTATTTTTTCTACAGTTAAAAACGGTTCAAAACTGTTAAAAACGGTTCTGCACGGCGGCGTAACCATTTTAGGCTTAATATAATCAGGTTAACCCTTGGATGCATGACCTACCAATACCTACACTCTTCCATGAGTGGGGTAAAAAATGACCCCAATTAAAATCAATGTGTTTTTGCAATAAACTACTTTGCTCTCACACATTACTCTGCCATACTTTTGCCTAGCAACGTGATTTCAACTTTAAAACGCTCACACAACTTGGGCCTTTTTTCCGCCAATAGGGACAAGCTGTAATTGTTGAAGCCCCGCCCCCTCTGTCCACTAAACGCGTGCAGCAGCTGTCACACTTTGCTGTCACACTTTGCTCTCACAACTAACTCTGGCATACTTTTGCGTAGCAACGTGATTTCAACTTTAAAACGCTCACACAACTTGGCACTTTTTCCGGCCAATAGGGAAGAGCTGTAATTGTTGAAGCCCCGCCCCCCTGTCTTCCTTTTGGCTGGGCTTTAAACATCCATAACTCCAGTTTGCAGCATGGTACCGTCTCGAAACTTGGTGTCTGGACTTAGACGGCCAATATGGACGAGCTGTAATTGTTGAAGCCCTGCCCCTTCTTACAAGTCTGTTGTTTCCACCCGCCCAGACGGTCGCTTCTCGACTCTCGACTTTTATGCCCATACATAGAGATCCCTGTCTGTAGAACCAGCGACAAAGATATGGGCTGTCTTGGCCACCTGTCTTGGCCATATATGGATTCTGTTAGTGTGGTATGTGACCAAAGTGGTCTCCATATATGGGTATTCCCATATGAAGACCTGTTAGATATGGGCTTAATATTAATGACAGGGAACTCCATGTATGGGCATAAAACAGAACGTGATGTCAGTTAGAGTTAGAGTGGTTCCCCTGACATCACAGTGACATCAGAGCATGATGTCAGAGCGACAAACCCATAGAACCACAGTCTCAGGTGTGACAGAGATGCTTATTTCCGGGAGACTCCCGCAACTTCCGGGATAATTGGGATGTTTGCAATAGGATCACATGTTGCTCTACCCAACGTGTTACAGGCATTGCATGATTTTGAAACCCGCTGATTTATAACTAATCACAGCTGGGTGGGTGCTGCTCATCGTGTATTCAGTATGTGTGCGAGAGAGAGAGAGAGAGAGAGAGAGAGAGAGAGAGAGAGAGAGAGAGAGAGAGAGAGAGAGAGAGACACAGAGAGTGTACTGCCAGTCTGCCACCGGACCCTCCCCGTGATCGACTTAAAAAGCTTTTGTAATCGACTGGTAGATCATAATCGACTGATTGGTTACCCCTGGTCTAGGCCTACATAATATTAGCACATTTTGGGGCTGACATTCTTCTTCATTCTGGGAGTGTGTAAGTTTACGTCGATCTGTGCAACGGTGCCGGAGATTCGCTTTTGAAAGACAGACAGACAGACAGACAGGCAGACAGACAGACAGACACATGGATGGACAGGGGTGAAAACACAATGGTGGAGACAGACAAATTACCCAGCACTATTCTTTGACCTTTAGGATTCTACATCCCCTCCTGTTGTGCGCTTCGTGAATATCACTTTGTTAAGTTGAACAAGACCTGGAACGATGCTCAGAGCTACTGCAGAGAGAAGTACACTGACCTGGCCACCATAGAGAACATGGAAGATGTGAAGAGTCTGAAAGCAGTCAAATCTGACGACAAATTAATGTGGTTTGGACTGCATGATGACCCCAAATCCTGGAAGGGAACCTTAGGTCATGATGTCAACTCTTGGAGATGGTCAGCAGTTGATGCGCAGATCAAGACAGAGTATCATAACTGGGAACCTGGCCAGCCAGATTATGAATTAGGCTCACATCTCTGTGTGAGAATCAAATCAAATGGTGTTTGGATTGATTCCGGCTGTGACCTACAAAAATCTTTTCTGTGTTATGATGGTAAGAACTTGTCTATACAATCAAAAATAATCTACTCACGCACACGCACACGCACACACACACACAAACACACACACACACACACACACACACACACACACACACACACACACACACAACATGTCACGGTTAGATAGAGAAACAGTTAGATCGAGAAACGGAACGCTCGTCATGCGGTGCGGGGCGGAACAATTGCGGTCGCTTTGATCCACAACAATGACAACAACGTAGCGTCGGCAGGAATGATAGCTTCTCACCCCACGGAGGTTAGGGTTAGGGTTAGGCATAGTTTTACTGAGGTTAAGGTTAGGGTTAGGGTTAGAGTTAGGCATAGTAAGCTAATGGCTAAACACAGCTGAGCTAGGCTGCTAGTAAACAACAGAGAGTGGTCGCAGACGCGACCGAGTATTTCCCGGTGAATCTGTGCGCAAAGGTGGGGGCCGATGGGCAAGGAGGGTTGCGAGCTTATGAGAAACAACAAAAATAAGACCTTAAAACCTGGCGAAAACAGTTGCGTGCATTAGCGGAAGATGACGATAAAGGAAATCATTTAATGGAAAACATTAAATTAACTTCTGAAAAGCCTACACGGCCTTAAAACATGGCAAAACAGTTGTGTGCATTAGCGCAAGATTAGATGAGGATAAAGGAAATCATTAAATGGAAAACATTAAATTAACTTCTGAAAAGGCTTCTAAGCCTACACTAATAGCCTACTAAAAACTAGTGAACCGCGATCTTGCCACACATGAATAATTGTGGTTGTAAACAATTACACAGACAATATAAATCCTTAGTCTAGTTGTGGGAAGAAAAGGATATCATCATGGCCCCAAATAACGTTTAAATATCTTGCAATTGGCGACGAGTCTCTTACTAAATCGGCAAGATTACATTACATAACATGATACATAAAAGCTAAGCTATCACCTCTCCATCATCAGCAATAGTCAGTGGTGCGTGTCCCCCACACTCCCAAGCCCCCACCGTTGCGCACAGATTCACCGGGAAATACTCGGTCGCGTCGCAGACGAGTGACGTTGGCCGACTACACAAGTGAATGGCTGTTGTCGCCATCTCATGGTGACTACGCATAATTACACAGGTGCACTGATTAGAGACTATCAAAGTGAATTGATCCAGGTGGTGGTAGGGGTTTGTGGTGAACTACAAAACGAGCGCTCTTACCACGATCTAACTGAGTTACCCAATCTAACTGTAACATATACATCACGTGTGGGGACATTACATAGACTTCCTTTCATGTTTATGCAAGTCCTGTGGCCTTACCCTAATCTCTATCCCTAAACCTAACCCCTAACCCTAACCCTAACCCTAACCCTAACCCTAAACCTAAACCTAACCGTTGTGGGGACCTACTATTTTGTCCCCACACTGTCAGAGGTCCCCTGCAGGTGACTGTGTGAACATGCATTTAGTCCCCATAAGTATAGCTAGACTCACACACACACACACACACGCACACGCACACGCACACGCACATGCACATGCACGCACGCGTGCACACACACACACACACACACACACACACACACACACACACACACACACACACACACACACACACACACACACACATCGTATGCATTCACTTACTGTATGCACATTGATTGATTGGTTGATTTTACATACAAAAGTAAAAGTTCATAATTGGTCTGCAGGTATTTCATAGTGACACTATATTTCACAATTCTCCCTAGATAATGGAGTCCAGCAGAAATATATTTTAGTCAAGACGAAGTTATCATGGAAGGCTGCCCAGCAATACTGCAGAAACAAATACACAGACCTGGCTGTTATCAAAAATGCTGAAGAGAACAACCAAGTGGCGTCTTTATTGGAACCAACGGGGCCTGCATGCTGGATCGGCCTTCACAGAGTAGCATGGACATGGTCTGACCAGACCAACCTGTCCTTCACACACTGGCGGCCTTATGGGCCTGTTGAACCTGATAATTGGAACGCAAAACAACATTGTGGTTATGTGGTTCCCCCAGATTTTACTTGGGGTGATCTAGAGTGTAGTTCAGAGCGTTGTTTTTTCTGCCACAGAGGTGAGTATCTTCTCCACAACACAATTTAAGTATCAAGTGTTTAACACAAAAGATCAACATAATTATGGTCCTATGTTATTTTAATTCATTATTTTTATTTTTATCTTGTGTCTGTGTGTGCATGCTTGTGGGGGAGGCAGATGTTCAGGAAGCGAAGGTGATGAGGATGAAGATCCAGACTGATGCTGACCTGACAGATCCAGACATTAATGAACAACTCCTGCAGCAGGTAATCAACTCTAACAGCAGCTGTTTAATGATTCAGAGCATAAGTATTGTGTGTCATACATAACCTTTCCAGCAACATGTCATACAATGCATGTATTCTGTCTGTGTCCCTTTTGTGCCAATTATGGAGATCTCTGTATCAGTCAGTCCTTGAGCCTTTTATGCCCATACTGTATATGAGTTGGGTTGAGACTGTGTAGCAAAATGTCCTCGAAATGTAGAGCAACAGCTGCCCTTTAACAGCCTAACAGTAAAAACCTTCTCATGTCTTCTATTCCTCTGCAGTTACGTGAATCTCTAGCCAAGCAGGGAGTAACTAACTTTCAACTGCGCTGGAAGACTCAACCCACAAAACTGGAGAGCCCTGAAGATGAAGAACAAGACTGCAAATCCACAACAAGCAAATAGGTTAACTTATTAATGGAACATTAATACCAGGTGACTGACTGACTGACTGACTGACTGACTGACTGACAGAGATTGATAGATGGAAAAATATGGTTTTCCTTTTCACTTGGAGAGAAAAGCTGACAAACAGCCAAAAAGATCATGCACATCCAAAGCCATATAGGCTGGGTGCTGGACTAAAAGTAATCAACAATAAAAGAGAAGAAAGTCTGCACACCAAAATTGCAGTTCCCAATGTAGAGCTTTACTGTAGTAACGTGACTGAGGAAGAGCCATTCCTTTTCACTTGAAAATAGTCTTTGAATTGTAATAATTCCCCACAGAAAATATGTTTGCTTTTAGAATAACATTAAATGTACGTTTTCATAACCATTAAAACATTACATTAAATACATACACAGCTGCAAAACTACAATGATTTTAGCAATTGACTGAATGATTGATGCTCTATTGACAAAATATATAGGCCTACCTGACCTTATATTTTACAAAATACTCTATATAATTATTTTTGTCTTAGACAATGTATAAATTAGGCTTAGTTAACTGTTTCAGAAATCATATTTTTTGTGCAAATGCCATTATTCATCGTGAGGTAGAAATTACGCTAGTTTATATCTAACCTTTATATTTGACCATCACTTATAGCACTTAATATAATACATTATGATATGACATGATCTGGTAGCCTGTTGGAGACAAGATGTTGTTGTTACAGCCTATCTGTTATGGTTCAGCATGTTCTAGTAGCAGATAATAGAACTATGGTCTGAACTCTGTGCTGGTTGGCAGAACTATCGTACCGATCTGTGTCAGACTGTGTGTCTAATGTACTTCTCCCCATGATATCATTTAAATTAAAGCATATAATCAAAACTTACAATATTGTCTCCGACTCCTATATTGCCTCATCAATTACTGACTGATACACAATTACAGTAGTTTTCAGGGGGAATTCGGGGGGCAGAGAGAGGGAGAGCGAGGGAAAACAAACATAGGGAAATGAACATAAGTACATTTATATACATAGCTATAGACATGAGGTGCAGGTAAATAATTATATAGCAGCAGGTGCATAACATGATTATTATTTGTGCCACATGTTGAATGGGAAGATACAGGGGGTCTAGCAGAGGACGGCAGAATATGTGAATACTGTGATCTGGGTGGAAAATGAAATACATTGATGATACATGATTTAAGAGATTTTTTTAAATCATACCCCTGATCTTAATCTAATGGATTGTGTGAATGGTGCCTTGATAGAGTTTATTTTTGATCATGTTTTATTTCATTTTCTGAATATCTCTCTAAAGCATGGGATAGGAGGAGAAGGGTGACCTATAATTAGATTAACTTAAAATTTTAACTTGATATATTCTATGTGCAGGCCCATGTAAAGTATGTGTTCCGCTCAAAACTCTATTATGTATTATCGATTTACCGATTTATTCGGTGTGTCTGATAATCCCATGTGGGATGGGTCAATAAATTGTGAACACGAAAATAAATACATTATTTATAGTCTGTATGTCTGTATGTGTTAGTGACATAATCCACATATATGAGGTATAAAGAAAAAGAAACACGAGTTAGTAGGTCCACATAGGGAGGTAGTTTGCATAGGGTAAAATCCACAGTATGCAGCTGTGAAAGATTTCAAGGAATTTCATGAGAAGAAATTATTCCTTATTTAAAGGGGCCACAACATGATTTTTTTTCTGTATTTCTTTGGGGGTCTCATTTAAAAAAAAAATACATTGTGCCACTTTAATACTTTGCCGTCCGAAATAGAATGGTGGTTGGTAGATTAGCCGTGAAATTTCTATTATTGTATTGTGATCTGAGACATAATATTATGTTTATAAACATGAGCCCGCCGCCCCTCCTTCTTGGACAGCGCCGTTGTTTTTTCTTTTTTTTTCTCCCCCCAGGTCATTAGCTCACCGTGATTTTCTCGATCTCCGTTGGGATAGAGTGGTGGTTTTGGCCGAGCATCGATCTCCCCGTGCGTTTCGCGTGCGCGATCCGCGCGCATAACGATCCATGCATATAGTCCAGGAGTGACTGAACAGTCGATGTGTCCACTTTGGATAGCCTAGCACATAGCACTCCAGCTCTGCTAGTGCTAACGTCCAAACAACAAGTGGGTGGGAGGAAGGAAGGCTGAAGAAGGAAACGCCATGAGAGTCACTTCTGTTCATGTCAGAGCAGCCACGAGCCACCGATGGACGAGTGGTGACTAGGGAAGGTTAGACGATCGCCGATTTTCGGATGAAAATCATTTATTTCGGTAAATACGGGAAAGTACGGGAAAAGACGATTGGCTGCCCCTCCCCCCCTAGGAAGTCCGATATAGTACGGTTTTAATATTAAGGGGCTCCCCGTGGCTTGGAAAGGGTTAATGATCAAACACACATTTTTTAGCAAACATATTTTAATGAATGACTTGACAATATAAACAATGTTTTCAGAGATTCCATCCTCTTCTTCCACATTAAAACCGTTGCTCTCTGCTGGTTCTCGTTCCTCTGCTGGTGAAGGTTGTGTTGAGTTGCCCACAAGCAAATACAGAATGGGAATTGCTGTCTAGTCCAACCGACGTCAGGCAGCACATCATACAATATGTTATTAGACTGAACACTCGACGCTTTGGTGATTGTTTTAACGCAATCCTTCAGCAATGCGCCTTGTACTGTTTTGAAGAAAGGTCGGCTTACGAAATGTCTGAGAAAAGTTATCTCAAAGCACGTCATAGATTGATGAACATAAACAGCAGCGAGGTATGCAATTCCGGAGCCATTGAGTGGAAGAGTGGCACCCTAGTGGCCAGATTATGGGGCAAAAATATCGCGAAAACTAAACTGTAGAAATTTGAAGAAAACGTAAGGTACCAATAATGTCAGTCACGATTTTTGTGTCAAGTTTGGAAGCAATTAGAGTCTCTTAAGGCGGCCCTACACTAACCGATAATCGGGCTATTTAATTACCCTCCCGACAATCGGGCTGCCTCCAACTGAAACGGGCCCGACTATCGGGCATGAATGTCGTCTAGCGTGAGGTCTCACCGATCCACTCGGAGCCCAGCCGAGTGGCTCGGAGGACGATCGGGGCCAGCCCGACTCTTTTCAAACATGTTTGATATTTTTCTGGGATCCCGTCTGGAACAGCAGCGGGTGACCGAGAGAAAGACAGCTGCAGCTGATCGATAGATCTCTCTCTCTTTTTTTCTCTCTCCATCTCTCCCTCCCTCCCTCACTCTCTCTCACTCACCAGTGTTGGGAAAGTTCACTTTAAAACAAACTAGTTCAAGTTCAAGTTCAGAACTTCTAAAATGAACTAGTTCATTTCATAGTTCATAATTCTATATTTTGAACTAAGTTC
This sequence comes from Nannobrachium achirus, assembly GCF_963921795.1. Taxonomy (NCBI): domain Eukaryota; kingdom Metazoa; phylum Chordata; class Actinopteri; order Myctophiformes; family Myctophidae; genus Nannobrachium; species Nannobrachium achirus. The sequence continues at coordinate 8,005,718 of NC_137812.1, forward strand.
ATGGTTCGCCAAAATGAACTAACTTAGTTCTTTTTCGTTCTTTTTTTAACCATAATTTTTTTTATACTTTGGCTATTCAAAAAAAAAAAAAAGAAGAAAAAAAAATATATAGGTCTATATATATATATTATATAAATGTTTAGACGTTGCTGCATGCTATTATTTGTAAAAATTATTGACACAGCCCATATAGAACCACACACAGCAATAATTTCATCCAACTTAACATTGAGGTGCCCACAATATTTATGTGCCCACTGCCTAGTTCCCAGTCTTCCTGCACCCTTATTGTGAAGGGCTGAATGTAATAACCATGTTATTGTCTCATTGTGTGAAATATCATAATATTCAAAACAAATATTTGACTCCAATTGATTCCCCACACAGTATTGACTTGATATAGCAATAAAAAAATATATATTACACAGCAGTTGTGGGAAAACTAAGAGATTGTTCAAAAAACACAATTCCGATTTTGGTCATTTTGGAAATAGGGCAAAAAATATATTTTTCTTCAATCCACTGTCTTGACACTCGAACCAAAATTGTTCTATAGACCATAATCTACAAATTGGAGGTGAAAAATAAACTATAACACACATTTGAAATGAAAACAAAAAATGACATTATGCCCACTAGAAGGCATACGTTTCTAAACCTCGCGCACAGCATGTTTCCGCGTTGGTTAAAATAGCTGATCTACAAGCTCACGTTGTCTCGTGGATGCGATGCGTTGTGAGCTTGCAGATCAGCTATTTTCACCGTGCAACACACTTAGGACAAAGTATAGTCAGGCTTGCGAGACGTAACGAGGAGGAGATTAACAGTGCAGCTGCAGAGTGCAGACAGCACCGCATATCAACGTTCACGAGGAGCTGCGTGCAGTGTGTGCTATTGGAGCATGTGAATGATAAGAGAGACGAGAGGACAGACGACCGCGGAGGCGCGGACTGCCGCATGAACGGCCGACGAACGCCGACGAACTCCGTTCACGGGCGTCAGAATGACCGTGTTCGACAATATCGTTCATCAAGCGAAAACAATTACGTTCAGTTCACGTTCGCCCAAAATATGAACGTGTTCATGAACGATCGTTCTTTGAACGCGTTCGGGTACAACACTGTCACTCACACACATACATGCACACGCGCGCACACAGACACACTTGTCATACCGTCCACATCCATCCGCCCAGGTTGTATCATGATTGCTTGCGATGGGAATTAAAACTCAATGGTAGCGAGTTGGTTTTATATCAGCAGAAATAGTCACTACCAGTCACAGACTGGAGTGGGAACAGCACATGCTCTAGAGGTGGGACGTTCGCGAACAAATCGAGTCTTTTGAACCGCTCTTTGAAATGAACGATAGGATTCGGTTCACAGTAGGGAGCCGTTCCTTTCTAATGAACAGTGGTGGGAAAAGTACTCAGTTTCTTTACTTAAGTAAAAATATCAATACTGCAATCAAGTAGAAGTTTGTCATGTTAATGTACTTGAGTAAAAGTAAAAAAGTATTGGTATCAAAATGTACTTAAAGTACCAATATTAGAACATACTCATTATGCAGAATGTCCTGTGTAAATGTCCTGAGTAAAATGTAGAAAATTCATTTGAAAATATCCGATCTACATGCTCACAATGCAACTGTTGATTGTATTTTCAAATGGCAGGCATGTAGGCCTACCTATGTATGGCAGAAATAAATGTATATAGGGTTGAAGTTAATTATAATCAAAATCTACAAAGTAACTAATGAGCCAGTCTTTTGAACGGCTCTTTGAAAGGAAGGGATCCCAGAGAACCATAAATCCCATCTATACTTGCGAGTCAAAGAAGTACACGCCCATCCTGATCTACAAGCCTACAACGTGGCACGGGACAGACACAGTTTGGTCTTGGAGATCTTGTTCTGGGTGCGCTACACAGTCATACGACTAATCATAAATCAGGCAGCATGAGAAGGACGGAGCGGCACTTTAGCGCAGGAGAGAGAGGGGATGTCAGAGTTGGATGTACATGAAACGTGTCAAAGTGAACTCATTATCATCAAAATAGGACACAACTTCCATATTGAAGCTTTTTTTTTCGTTGCGTGAGGCGGTGTTGTGTGTTGAGTCAGTGGATAACGTCATGTCTTTGTATGTGCGTGTGCGTGCGTGTTGCAAAGCACAGCTCTCAGAACAGCCCCCGTGGCATTTTGTATTAATTATATTATTTATTATTGCTGTGTTCAAGCCCGACTCAATCGGGATAGAATCCTGTAGCGTGCGGAGCGCCCGACTGTTCAAAACGGCTAGTGTGAGCCCGTTTAGATTATCAGGTCAGATAATCTGAAAAAAATTATCCTGTAGTGTTTAATTCTACCTGATTCAGTCGGGCCAGATTATCTGTTAGTGTATGGCCAGCCTTAGAGTCCCCGGGAAGCTAATTCAGGGGAGAATATTCTGTGAAAATAACAGGTCCACAAGATTGTAGATCTTCTAATTTCAGGACAGAGCCCTCGGGGGCTCCGGTGAATATGCAAGTGAAAGATGGTGTGATTACAAGGAACCTGACTGAAGGGAGAGACAAGACAAGGCAAGGCAAGGCAAATGTATTTGTATATCGCATCTCATGCAAACTTACAATTCAAAGTAACTTACGTAAGACCAAAAGGTCATTTAAAGGGATATTCCACTTTCAATAAAACTTTTGGTAATTGTATCGTCTAGTAAGGCTTTTGTGAACACCCTGGACAGTTTTTAATTTGCTTGATTCTATATTTAGATATTTGATATTCATTTTATCAGACACTCCCCACCCAGGGCCCATTCTATACAAACCCATTGTAACCTCAAACTCCATTTTAACTATGATAGATTCGTCAAAAACACCTGTCTTTTTTCTGGTGACTCATACTACCCGCCTAATATATGAGCTGGCCTTGTTTTTTAATATTTTTTTGGTGGAAATGGAAAAAAATGTAATACAATTAGAAATTATTAAAAATAAATGAAAAACATTATCGAAAAAACATGGCCAGCTCACATATTAGGAGGGTAGTATGAGTCACCAGAAAAAAAAGGGAAAAAAATGTGTTTTTGATGAAACTGTCATGGTTAAAATGAAGTTTGAAGTGACAATGGCTTTGTAAAGGAATGGGCCCTGGATGGGGAGTGTCTGATAAAATTAAAATCAAATATCTAAATATTGAATCAAGCAAATTAAAAACTGTCCAGGGTGCTCACAAAAGCCTGAGTAGACGATAAAATGACCAAAAGTATTTTTGAAAGTGGAATGTCCCTTTAAGGATAGATAGATAAGGATAGATAATCATAAGTGTATTATTTTACTATATTCCCTGGCTGCTGATTCGTGATCCGGTTTGACTTTTCAAAATAAGTCCGTAAAAAAAAGGTGACAGTGAATGGAAGGTAAAGGGTTACACAAACTCACACCTTGCGAAATGAGCGGTGCTCACTTCGCATGCCTTCACCAGGCAGGTATATAAGAGAATTAATCTTCTCCTGTCCTGCCTCTACGTGTCTGTCCTGTCTCCAAACCTCTTTGCCCCAGAACATTGTTCCCAGAACATGATTTGGGGTCTCTATTATGCATGATGTATGAATTTAGAATACTGTATCTATAGAGGCATGGTGGCGCTGTTGGTAGCGCTCTCACTTCACAGCGAGAAGGTCCTGGGTTCGATTCCCTGCTGGGGAACGATGTGGGCGCTGGGGTCGTGCTCCCTCCTCCGAGTCATCAGCTCCCACCATAGACTGTAAAAAAAACATGGATGGTGGAAAGTCATTGGTTTCTATGCTTCTTTTGGCCGTTGTATGGGTGCCGCCATCTTTGTTTTAATGGTACCAAAGGAATGCTATTGGCTGCCAACGGTCACGCGCAACCGCAGGGATACATGAATGAATGAATGAATGAAACTTTATTTATATAGCACCTTTCATGACAGAATGCAGCTCAAAGTGCTTTACAGTGCAGAACAAAAGTGTATACATAGTAACAGTAAAAATAAAAAAGCAAACCACACAGTACAAAACATTCAAAACTTCAATATAACCCTAGGAACAGAAAGAGAACATGAAAAGGAGGATAAAACAGATGAGATTGAAAATCAGCTAAAAGCAAGGGTAAAGAAATGGGTCTTGAGCAGTGATTTAAAACGGTCGACAGAGGGAGCCTGTCTAAGGTGCGCTGGGAGCTTATTCCAGGCGGTCGGCCCGTAAAAACAGAAGGCTGTCTCACCATAGTTTTTATATGTCATGTCAGGCACGTCAAGCAGGTTAGCGTTGGCGGACCTGAGGGGGCGATTAGGGACATATCTGGACAGGCAGTCAGAGAGATATGGCGGAGCCAGGCCATTTAGTGCTTTGTAAACGAGTAAGAGAATTTTAAAATCGATCCTAAAAGCAACTGGTAGCCAGTGTAAGGAGGCTAAAACAGGAGTAATATGATCTCTCATCCTAGTTTTCATTAAAACCCTGGCAGCCGCATTTTGGACGAGTTGTAGCTTGTCAATGGATTTCTTTGGCAGGCCAGATAAAAGTGCGTTACAGTAATCCAGACGCGAAAAAACAAAAGCGTGGATAAGCGTTTTAGCATCATTCAGTGAGAGATAGGGTCTGATTCGTGCGATATTTCTAAGATGAAAAAATGCAATTTTAGTGACTTGGTTAATGTGTGCATTAAAATTCAGTTGAGCGTCAATGATCACTCCTAGGTTCTTTACTGAGGAGCTGCTTTGTTGAGCCAGGCTACCGAGTCTACTAATTATTGATTCTCTTTGCTCAGTTGAACCAATTATGAGAACTTCAGTTTTGTCCTCGTTTAACTTGAGAAAATTCTCATTCATCCAGCGTTTTATGCTGGAGAGACAAGATAGGAGAGGGTCGAGAGCACAGGGGTCGTCTGGGGCCACGGACAGGTATAATTGGGTGTCATCAGCATATGAATGGAAATTGATACCGTGTGATGTAATAAGTTCTCCGAGGGGCAACATGTATAGGGAGAACAAAAGGGGGCCGAGGATTGAGCCCTGTGGGACGCCTGAGGAGATGCTGTAGTTATCTGACTCAAAGCCATCTGAGCTGACGCAGTAGCTTCTACCTGTTAAGTATGAGTAGAACCAGGACAGGGCAGAGCCTGAGAGCCCTATCCAGTGCTCCAGTCGCTGTATTAGAATTGTGTAATCTAGCGTGTCAAAAGCCGCTGTAAGATCTAGAAGTAAGAGAACGGATACCTTTTTATTGTCAGCGGACACCCTAAGGTCATTTATTACTTTTATAAGTGCTGTTTCGGTACTATGTCCTTTCCTAAAACCGGATTGAAATTTGTTATGGATTGTGTTGGTAGTAAGAAATGCATCCAATTGATGGAGAATAGTTTTTTCTAAGACCTTGCCCAGAAATGGCAGATTAGAGATGGGTCTATAGTTTCCCAACACAGAGGGATCGAGATTATGTTTTTTCAGTAAGGGCCTAACTATGGCCATTTTCAGTGTGTCTGGGAAGATGCCTGTGTTTATGGAGCAGTTGACTATTTTGAGAATATGACCGAGCATGCTGTCTAGGACCTCTTTGAGAAAGGGGGTGGGGATTGCGTCTAACGGGCAGGAGGTGGATGTCATGTCTAAAATTGTTTTGCGAAGTTCATCCTCGTCAATTGACCTGAATGAGGTTAGGCTACCTCTGGTTTTGAATAAGTTATTTTCCAGGGTGTCTGTGCAAACATTATTTGTGATACCAGCTCAAATGTTTAAGATTTTGTTGTTAAAAAAGGTTGCAAACTCATTGCACTTAACTTTAGAAGCAGGGAGCGACTGCTTGTATGATTGGGGGGGGGTTTAAAAGGCGATCAATTGTTGAGAACAGGACTCTGGCGTTATTTTTGTTCTCGTTAATAATTCCCGAGAAGTAGGACTGTCTAGCCAGCCGCATGCCTTTGTTATAGGTGGCTGTTGCCTTCTTAAAGATCTCTAGATGGATAGTGATTTTATTCTTTCTCCAAGCTCGCTCGGCTCTGCGGCAATCTTTCTTAAGAGAGCGCATTTGATCATTTATCCATGGAGTGGCTTTGGAGTCGTGTTTCTTTTTAGTTTGTATTGGGGCCACAATGTCAAGTACAGACTCTAAATTTACATTAAGTTGTTGAACCATATCGTTCACTGAGGGAGAATTGGGTAAGGGGGGCAGACGTGCCAGATGGTGAGGGAACTCGGCAGCTGCAGATGGGCTGAAAAAGCGTTTTTTTATAGTAATAGATTCTCTTTTTCCTTTTCCTTGATCTGAGATCGCTATGTTAAAGCATACTAAATAGTGGTCAGATAGGTCGGGCTTAGCTATGATACTGACAGTGGAGATATCTAGCCCTTTAGAAATCACCAAGTCAAGGGTGTGGCCTAGGTTGTGGGTTGGCCCTGTAACATGCTGGACAAAATTAAGGGAGTGTAGTAGTTGTAGAAAGTTCATAGCAGTAGTATCTGCAACATTGTCCATATGGAGATTCACGTCACCGGAGATCAGTGTCATGTCGTAGTCAGTGGAACAGATGGATAGAAGGTCTGATATTTCTGTTAGAAATAGGGCTTTGCCGCTCTTTGGAGGGCGATAGATACTAATCATTAAAATAGGGGATTGATTCTCAAGTATAGTGGCCTGGTATTCAAAGGAGAGAAAGGAGCCAAGGGGTAGACACCTAAATTTTAACTTGTCAGAGAAAATATTAGCTAATCCGCCACCCTTCTTATTACCCTTGCGTACTGATTGTGTGTAACTATGGTTTGGGGGGCACGCAGCGGCTAGAGGGACCGCTCCATCCGTGCCAAGCCATGTCTCGGTTAGGAAAATTATGTCTAGGTTTTCTTCACAAATTATGTCGTTAACAGAGGAGGGCTTGTTCAGAAGCGACCTGATGTTAAATAGGCCTAGTTTTAGTGTGTGGCATTCTGTTAATGCTGGGCTGTGGAAGGGAATGTGTCATATATGCTATATATGTTAAGTGTTCTATATACATATATAGAGTGAGTGTGCCTTTAAGAACATCACGACACTGCCGCAAAGCAGGTCCGTTTCATAGTGATTACGTCAGGACGTATGTTGTACTCCTATGCATTACGCGCCACTCTGTACTACTCTGTTGTTGATACTGCTGCTCTGCATAACGTTTAAGTAAAGCCTCTTCTATTTGGATTATACCTTTTGTGTGGACATTGCCATTCATTACATGGTGTCAGAAGCACTGGACGGACGCTTCGCTTCGAGGAAATGGCCAAGTTTAATCCCCCTGACAGTTTTTCGTTCAACCGCCCGACTGAATGGGCTGACTGGAAACAACGCTTCCAGCGCTATAGACTGGCGACGAAACTCAACAAAGAGGACGAGGAGGTGCAGGTCAGTTGTCTGATCTACGCGATGGGCCCGGAGGCTGAAAACATTTTCAAATCATTTGCGTTATCTGCGGATGACCAGAAAAAGTTCGACGTCGTGTTAGACAAATACGACGGCTACTTCTATCCTAAACGGAATGTGATTCACGAGCGCGCCTGCTTTTATCAAAGAGGACAGCGGCCCGGTGAAAAAGTGGAAATGTTTATTAGAGCTCTGTACGATCTATCCGAACACTGTGACTTTGGGGCAGCGAGGGAAGAGAACATACGTGACCGCCTAGTCATAGGAATTCAGGACAAAGACCTGTCACGCAAACTGCAGCTGGAGACTGCGTTGACACTGACTCAAACAATACAGACTGTGCGCCAGTCCGAAGAGGTGAATGCACAAGTGCACCAGCAACAGGCAGAGGCGTGCTCAGCGGTGCAGGAAATCGCCCACGGACGCGGTAAATCCGCATACAGAGGAAAACCTCACTGGAAAAATAAAAATCAGAGTGGAGAGCAAGGAGGGCCAAAATGTGGAAGATGTGGAAAAACACAGCACAAAGACCAAGAAAGGTGCCCAGCTCTGAAATCCACATGCAACAAATGCAAAAAGGTGGGTCATTGGGAAATTAAATGTCATACAAAGGCAGTCAGAGAAGTGACAGAAGAGACAGAGACTGTTTCACAGACCCCTTACTTTCTAGGTGCAGTCACTAATATAAACAGAGATAATGACAAGTGGACTGTGCAGATCCTTATTGGAGAGACACCAGTTAAATTCAAAATTGATACTGGGGCAGATTTGAATATTATGGAGGAAGAGACATTCCACATGTTATGCCCTAAGCAGCAACTGGTGCGGTCAAACATCCCACCAATGAGTAGCCCTGGGAGTCAGTTAATTTGTGTGGGGAAGTTTCAAGCTACTGCACAGTACAAAGAGAAGCATTACTCATTCCCAGTGTATGTGATCCGCAGCCTAACTGCAAACAATCTGCTAGGCAGAGACACTGCATGTGCTATGGGCCTGGTGAAGCGCATTGAAGAAGTGCACAATGCATTTGGGGAGCATGGAACTCTGAAAACAGACCCAGTAAAGATACAGTTAATGGAGAACGCTGAGCCGTATGCAGTGCACACAGCACGCAGGGTCCCCCTACCTCTCGTACAGAAAGTTAAAGAGGAGATACTGCGTATGGAGAAGAACGATGTGATTGAAAAGGTGACCGAGCCTACAGACTGGTGTGCACCGATGGTGCCAGTTCCAAGAAAGAACGGCAAAGTGCGCATCTGCGTAGACTTGAAAAAGCTTAACGAGGCTGTAAAGAGAGAGAGGTACGTCCTCCCAACTGCTGAGGAAATAACTGCAAAACTGAGTGGAGCTACAATGTTCACGTCACTGGACGCTGCCTCAGGGTTTTGGCAGATACCTCTACACCCCGACAGCAGCAAGCTAACCACCTTCATAACACCCCTCGGGAGATACTCCTTCAAGCGGCTCCCGTTCGGAATTACAAGTGCTCCAGAAATCTTTCAACGGAAAATGACCGAGACTCTAGATGGTCTTGATGGAGTAGCTGTCTACATGGACGATATTCTGGTTTACGGAAACACTCCAGAACAGCACGACCAGTACCTGAGACAGGTGCTGGAGAGAGTGGAGTCAGCTGGCTTAAAGCTGAACAGAGACAAGTGTGTGTTCAGGCAGAACCAACTTCACTTCCTTGGCCAGGTGATCGACAAAACAGGTGTGAAACCTGATCCTGATAAAGTCAAAGCCATCAGAGAGCTACCATCACCACAGAACGTGCAGGAGCTGAGACGAGTCCTGGGCATGTTCACGTACCTGGGAAAGTATATCCCACACCTGTCTACAGTGGGTCAGCCACTTTATGAACTGTTGAGATCCCAAACTGCATGGACGTGGGACCACGCACAGCAGGAGGCGTTCCAGCGCATCAAAGACATCCTGTCTACTTCTCCAGTTCTGAAATTCTATGACGTGACTCTACCTACTGCTGTGTCGGCTGACGCCAGCAGCTATGGCATCGGCGGAGTGTTGCTGCAACAACACGATGGAGACTGGAAGCCAGTCGCTTACTGTTCACGTCGTCTATCTGAGGCCGAAACCAGATACGCCCAGATTGAAAAGGAGTGCCTGGCGAGTGTCTGGGCGTGCGAAAGGTTTGAGAAATACCTAGTGGGCATGGATAACTTCAAGCTCGTCACCGATCACAAGCCTTTAGTGCCACTAATGAACAAGAAGGACCTGGACAATGTTCCAATACGGTGCCAGAGACTGTTAATGAGATTAATGAGATTCAAACCAACGGCTGAATACGCACCGGGCAAGACCTTGACTGTAGCGGACACCCTGTCACGTAGTCCACTACAGTGTGTGACAGAGGACACTCACTCAGATGTGGAGTGTTACATTGCAGCCGTTGTTAACAACATGCCAGCTACACCACAAAAGCTGGAGATCATAAGAGCAGCCACAGAAGCTGACAGCAACCTGCAGATGGTGCTGAAATACGTCAAGTCAGGATGGCCAGACTACGTGACCGGTGTCCCAGTAGCCATCAGAGACTATTTCCCTATAAGGGCTGAATTGTCTGAGTACAATGGAATTGTGACTCGAGGATGTCGCATGATAATCCCAAACCTTCAAAGAGCGGAGGTCCTGGATCGGATCCATGATGGTCATCAGGGTCTGACAAAATGCAGAGAGCGGGCTAGCACATCAGTGTGGTGGCCTGGCATCTCATCTGAAATCAAGCAGAAAGTCCAGTCCTGTCAGGTTTGCCGTGAGATGAGACCCACTCAACGCAAAGAGCCCCTCATCTCAACCCCTCTACCTGACCGGCCCTGGAAAAGAATTGCTATTGACCTGTGTGATCATAACAAGCACACTTACCTCGTCGTGTCAGACTACTTCTCCAGGTTCCTCGAGATACTCCACATGCCTACAACCACTGCCTCACAGGTGGTGTTAAAGCTAAAGACTGTATTCTCAAGATTCGGGTCCCCGGACCAGGCCGTGAGTGACAACGGCCCACAATTTGCATGTGAGGAGTTCCGAGAGTTCGCTAGAGAGTACGACTTTGAGCACATAACGTCGAGTCCCCATAATCCGCAAGGAAATGGACATGCAGAGAGAGGAGTCCAAATCGCAAAAACGATCCTGCAGCAAAAAGACCCTCTACTCGCTCTCATGTGCTACCGCTCTACACCTTGCACAACTACAGGAGTGAGCCCTGCTGAACTGCTAATGGGCAGAAAGATAAAAACGACACTCCCAACGCTTGAGAAAAACCTTCTTCCTCGATGGCCTGACCTGGAAGCCGTCAGGAGCAAGGATGCAAAGGAGAAGGAGAAACACGCGTTCTACTTCAACCTTCGACGTGGAGCAAGAGCCCTGCCGTCGCTGAGACCTGGTGATCCTGTCCTCGTGAAATTGGACCATCAGCACACCTGGGGAACACCCGCTGTCATCTCTGGCGACAGTGCGACTCCAAGATCCTACGTCATCGAGACACAACAGGGAGCGACACTGCGGCGCAACCGTCGTCACCTGCAACATGTCCCTGTGCCGGCTGGAGACACTCCAGCTCAAGCACCTGATGGACTGCAACAAGAAGCTGCTACACAGCAGCCTGACGGTGTCATTGCCACTGACACTGCCTCACCAACACCAACTGCCCGTCTGCCACCCGCAAGAGATGGACTGTTGTACACGCGGTCCGGCAGACTGAGCAAACCCGTGGACAGGCTGACTCTGTGAGTATGAAAGACTGAGCAAACCCGTGGACAGGCTGACACTGTGAGTATGAGAGACTTACCAAAAAAAAAAAAAAGAAAAGAAACACACGAAAAAAAAAGACTCTTGTCTATATTGTTCAGTTGTGAAAAAAAAAATGAAAAAAAAGAGAAGAATTGTGATTTTGTGATATGTGATATTTTGTGCATGGCTGATGCTTGCGTTTGATGCTATGTTGTTTTGTTGTATTGAAGAAGATTGATTATTGATGCTAGTCTATTTTGGTTTTGGACAGTTAAACACAGAAGGCTTATAAGTGCAGTTGCTGTATAATTTTGTTTTGGTTTACAAGGAAAGAAAAAAACAAAAGTTGAAAAAGGGGAGATGTCATATATGCTATATATGTTAAGTGTTCTATATACATATATAGAGTGAGTGTGCCTTTAAGAACGTCACGACACTGCCGCAAAGCAGGTCCGTTTCATAGTGATTACGTCAGGACGTATGTTGTACTCCTATGCATTACGCGCCACTCTGTACTACTCTGTTGTTGATACTGCTGCTCTGCATAACGTTTAAGTAAAGCCTCTTCTATTTGGATTATACCTTTTGTGTGGACATTGCCATTCATTACAGAATGGAAGTTAACTTTGCCATATTGGCAAAACGTCCATGTTTAAAAATATTGCTTGTCTTGGGCAGTCTGTTTGAAGAGACAGTGGAGATATTGTAGACATTTGTTTCAGGTGTGTGATTCAAAGTGTTCAAAATATTAAGAGATTTGGAAACAATCATTACATTAAAAACAGAGGATGGGTAAAATGCATTAATTACATTAAAAGCATTAAAAACAGGACGTGTGTAAAGTGCTGGGTTTATAGGAGTATTAAAAGCAGTGGGTGCAAAGTGCGCAGATTCTGGTCCAGCCCCATTGGAAACGGGACTATCCTGAGTGGAACCAATGTTTTTGGAGCTGGGACCAGGGGGAAGTCAATAGTTGCCGGACGCATCTGTGGTCAGCGCCGTAGTTCCCAGTCTATTTAGGTGGAGACCGTCGTGATTAAAAAACAGTGCGCGGCCCCAGAATAGATTAAAATTGTCTACAAAGTTAAAATCGTGGGCCCGGCAGAACCTCAGGAGCCAGGTGTTCAGGCTGGCAATACGGCTAAAACGCTCGTCGTCGCTTGGAATAAAAGTTGGGATTGGACCGGAGATAAAATAAGTCAGTGTGGTACTGTTTAAAAGGTCAATGAGCCGTAAAAAGTTCGCTTTGGTCAGCTCGGAGGTACAGAGAGCTGCATCGTTTGTGCCTATGTGGATTATGACCGTTGTGATGGATGATTGGAGTGCATTGAAAACAGCTGGGAGTTTCTCGAGGAGGGAAGGAACGGTCGCTCCGGGGAAGCAGCGAGTTATTGCGTGTGGAATGCGAATGTTTTTGACTATGCTATCACCAACGATCAGCAGAGATGGCGGAGATGTATGGGAAAACGTGTTGGATGGATTATGATTCGCTTCGTTCGTCGGTGGAGTGGTTGGTGAACGATGGGGGGTGTTGGAGGGTGCGGGTGGCTGGAGCACCAGTGACATGAGGGGAAGTGGTGGAGCCAAAGCAGGCGAGGCAACCATCCGCGACCGTGGTGGAGGATGCTGGACTTTTGACGGATCTTTTTGGACCCGGGGGGGCGCGGCGATCACTGGCTGCGCTGACCGACGGCGAACGGCCGCCTTCAATAGGTTGCGGCGGTCGCTCTTCGGACCTTCAGCAGTGAGGGTCATGCCACTAGGGAGAGGGGGGAAATCCACCATGTCAACAAGATGGGGCATTGTCTTTAGCTTGCCTAAAATCAAGCACACGAAGAAGAACCATCACAAGCCTATGATCACAAGCCCCTCCTACAGCATACCCTGCTATAACATCAAATATAACATAAATTGGACGATATTTTCACAAAACGCATATCATGGTGATTGAAACGAGGCTTTAAACTAGCGACAGGAACCATAAAGTTTTTATGACAATGTTTATTAAGGTAAGAAAATCAAATGTAAAAGTTTGGGGGAAATTAATGGAATCCGATGGAGAACATGTTGCTTCTGATGCCAGAACAGCGCAACTAGCGGCCAATCATAGGAACTTTCAGTTCCGCGTTTGTTTCATTTTAAATCGGGACAACTACACCCCTGGCGCCCACACTCTAGGTGGGGTTGGCGAAAGGGCCTCTCTGTGTGGAGTTTGCATGTTCTCCCCGTGTCTCCAAGGGTAGATATCCTCACAAAAACTTGCAGTAATCCTGGTCTCTATACTGCCTCCCTGATGGAGGGTAAAGGAACTTCTTGGAATACCGTGTTCCTTCCACGCGCTACCCCCCCCCCCCCCCTGTCAGGTGAAAAGAAGCGGCATGCTCACTCCTCATGCACTGAAGGAAGCATGAGCTCAGTTCGGGGCCCTCCCCAGGCGCGGGAGAGGGAGAGCAGAGCCCAGGATTACAGCTTAGGCAATTGGCACTGGGTGAAAAAATGGGTTACAAAAAATGATTAGGGAAAATAATACTGTATCTACTGTACTGTACATCTGTGTTTATTCCATTAAGGTTGTATATGCTATTGTACAGTATTACCTTGTGGAAACGTAGACAAAAGCTCAGTATAAATACTTGCAGTAAAACAAGACAACAATAGCCTATATAGTCTGAAAAATATTTGCGTGAGGTTAGGGTTAGAGTTAATAATAATGTACTTCAAAGAGGAATAAAGAGCCATCAAACCAATGCCACGGCACTCAACATGAGACAAGCTCAAGCAACAATTAATCAAAATGTCACTGAAACCTTTCCATACTATTTGCATATGGAAATAAACGTTTGCAACATCACTAGAGGATTAAAGTTCAGGTAAAGGTACCAGCTCTGAGACATTTACTCCATAGCTACAGTTCTTCAACACTGGCAACATCAGACACTGAGTTTTCAAACGGTGAGTGTATTTTTCATCTATCTACAGTACAGGCGGTTGGTTAGAAAGACTGGTACAGCAATGTCCTTACTGTATATCAAAAGAGAAGAATTTGTTGCAAAAATCAAAACATTGTTATTTTTAACCTACAGTACACCAAGAAGCTGGGCTGAGCTGAAACCAAATTCACCCTGCAGGAGGTAGAAGGTCAATATTAAAGAAAAATCTGTCAATGGCAGGGCTTTTTTGTTCACATAAAGCATATTTAAACAATATTTTCCTTTTATTCCAGAAGTATGGTGATGTTTTCTTGGTGAAATTGTATCACAATATTAATATTTTCTTGGTTTATATGATGATAACTGTTGTTTATTTCCTCAGAGAGAAGCTATGGATCATATATTACTTCTGATCATCCTCCTCTCAGGTTAGATTATGGAGTTTGTGTTGTTATTTATTGGTTATGGCAGTCAAATACACTTTTTAGATGCATTGGCCATTTGTACTAAAACATAATATAATATATGAGGCCATAGGCTACACATGGCACTTTTTGAAGGCTTTCAAAATGTCTACAAAATTTTAGTAAAAGATTTGAAAACATTGGGGCTGACATTCTTCTTCATTCTGGGAGTGTGTGAATTAAGTTTCCCCTGATCTTTGCAATGTTACTGGAGATTCGCTTTTGAAAGAAAGACAGACAAACAGACACATGTAAATATGAATGTATCCAGCTCTAAATCCACTATTCTTGACCTTCAGGATTCTACATCCCCTCCTGTTGTGTGCTTCGTGAGTATCACTTTGTTAACGTGAAAATGACCTGGAACGATGCTCAGAGCTACTGCAGAGAAAAGTACACTGACCTGGCCACCATAGAGAACATGGAAGATGTGAAGAGTCTGAAAGCAGTCAAATCTGGAGACCAATCAATGTGGTTTGGACTGCATGATGACACCAAATCCTGGAAGGGAACCATAGGTGATGATGTCAACTCTTGGAGATGGTCAGCAGTTGATGTGCAGATCAAGACAGAGTATCAGAACTGGCTTTCTGGCGAGCCAAATTATAATTCAGCCACACAGCTCTGTGTGGCCATCTCTCGTGGGGCCATCGCTCCTGGTGGTTTTTGGTTTGATTACAGCTGTGACGAAGTTATATATTTTTTGTGTTATTATGGTAAGAACTTACATCTATACAATCAAATTAAATCTACTCATACTTCTCTCTCTTTCTCTCACACACACACATACACACGCACGCACACACACACACACACACACACACACACACACACACCCAGGCATGCACTTATGCATTCACTTACTGTATGCACATTGATTGATTGATTTTACATAAAAAAGTAAAAGTTCATAATTGGTCTGCAGGTATTTCATAGTGACACTATATTTCACTGTTCTCCTCCCTAGATAATGGAGTCCAGCAGAAATATATTTTAGTCAAGACTAAGTTATCATGGAAGGCTGCCCAGCAATACTGCAGAAAAAAATACACAGACCTGGCTGTTATCAAAAATGCTGAAGAGAACAACCAAGTTGCGTCTTTATTGGAACCAAATCAGAATGCATGGATCGGCCTTCACAGAGTAGCATGGACATGGTCTGACCAGACCAACCTGTCCTTCACACACTGGCGGTCTGATGGGCGTGTTGAGCCTAATAATTGGAAAGGAAAACAACATTGTGGTTATGTGGCTCCCCCACATTTTACTTGGGGTGATCTAAAGTGTAGTTCAGAGCGTTGTTTTTTCTGCCACAGAGGTGAGTATCTTCTCCACAACACAATTTAAGTATCAAGTGTTTAGCACAAAAAAATCAACATAATTATGGTCCTATGTTATTTTAATTCATTATTTATCTTTTTATCTTGTGTCTGTGCATGCATGCTTGTGGGTGAGGCAGCTGTTCAGGAAGTGAAGGTGATGAGGATGAAGATCCAGACTGATGCTGACCTGACAGATCCAGACATTAATGAACAACTCCTGCAGCAGGTAATCAACTCTTACAGCTGTTTAATGATTCAGAGCATAAGTATTGTGTGTCATGTACATCATTTTTCAAGCAACACGTCACACAATGCATGTATTCTGTCTGTGTCCCTTTTGTGCCTATATGGAGATCTCTGTATCTTTCAGTCCTTGACCCTTTTATGCCCCTACTGTACTGTATATGAGTTGATTTGAGACTGGGTAGCAAAATGTCCTCGAAATGTAGAGCAACAGCTGCCCTTTAACAGCCTAACAGTAAAAACCTTCTCATGTCTTCTATTCCTCTACAGTTACATGAATCTCTAGCCAAGCAGGGAGTAACTAACTTTCAACTGCGCTGGAAGACTCAACCCAGAAAACAGGAGAGTCCTGAAGATGAAGAACAAGACTGCAAATCCACAACAAGCCAATAGGTTAACTTCTTAACTCTCCCCACGCTTTGAACGTTAACGTTCGCCCCATTTTTTACAGAACCTCGATGCCAATACGGCGCTCGTTCGCTCGTTCGTCTGATGACTGTAAGCTGATGAGGGGTCGCGCGGCCGTGTATTGTAAACACATTTTCCGCGGTGATGGTGTAAAAAATCCATTATGCGTTACATCAACTGAGAACAATTCACTTCCTTGTTGATTTCCTCTGGCTGTAAGGCTCTGTGGCCAGTGACTGGTCTTCTTCGTCTTCAACACATAACAGGCAAATTCACATTCATTCTCGCATGACGCCGCCCTCTGCTGCCTGGCAGACCAAAGTGCACTATTGCACAATAAAAAAAAATAAAAAAAATAAAAAAATAAATGTCTGTCTATCTACTATAACGTCGCAAAGGTAAGCCGCTTTTTGATGGCACCAGACCCAATAAATAAATAAATAATCTGGCAGTAGGATAGTTAATGGATAACATTAATACCAGGTGACTGACTGACTGACTGACTGACTGACTGACTGACTGACTGACAGAGATTGATAGATGGAAACATATGGTTTTCCTTTTCACTTGAAAATAGTCTTTGAATTGTAATAATTCCCCACAGAAAATATGTTTGCTTTTAGAATAACTTTAACTGTACGTATACAATATTTTCATATTTATTGTCTTTTCATAACCATCAAAACTTTACATTATATACATACACAGCTGCAAAACTACAACGATTTTAGTAATTGACTGAATGATTGATGCTCTATTGACAAAATATGTAGGGCTATACCTGACCTTATATTTGACAAAATACTCTATACAATTATTTTGATCTTAGATAAAGTATAAATTAGGCTCAGTTAACTGTTTCAGAAATTATAATTTTTGTGCAAACTCCATCTTTCATCGTGAGGTAGAAATTATGTTATGATTGGTTATATCTAACCTCTATATTTGACCATCACTTATAGCACTTAATATAATACACTATGATATGACATGATATTTGGTAGCCTGTTGAAGCCAAGATGTTGTTGTTACAGCCTATCTGTTGTGGTTCAGCATGTCCTAGTAGCAGATAATATAACTATGGTCTAAACTCTGTGCTGGTTGGCAGAACTATCGTACTGATCTGTGTCAGACTGTGTGTCTAATGTACCGTACTTCTCCCCATGATATCATTTAAATTAAAGCATATAATCAAAACGTACAATATTGTCTCCGACTCCTATATTGCCTGATTGATACACAATTCCAGTAGTTTTCAGGGGGAATTCGGGGGGCAGAGAGAGGGAGAGCGACGAAAGAACAAACATAGGGAAATGAACATAAGTACATCTATATACATAGCTATAGACATGAGGTGCAGGTAAATACTTATATAGCAGCAGGTGAATAACATGATTATTATTTATGCCAATACATATTGAATGGGAAGATACAGGGGGTCTAGCAGAGGACGGCAGAATATGTGAATACTGTGATCTGGGTAAGGTGGACAGTGAAATACATTTTATTTTATTTTGTCCTTTGTACCATGATTTAAGAGATAAAAAAAAAATCATACCGTTGGCTGAGTTTGCACTGGAATGTTTGTCTTTGCTTACCGATTAATTCGACGTGTCTGATAATCCCATGTGGGATGGGTCAATGAACGAACACTGAAATAAATACATTATTTAGAGTTTGTGTATGTGACATAATCCATGTGAGGTATAAAGAAAAAGAAACACGAGTCAGTAGGACCACATCTATAATGCATTATGAGGACACTCATAGTGCATTATAATGCACCATTGACTGACTGCTTGTAATACATTATGAATACTATACACACTCAAGTTAACTGTAGTAACGACTCATAATATGTTAATAGCCCATGAAGTATCATGAGTCATCATTGTATGTGTTAAGTAAAGTGTCATACATATGGATGCATCTATAATAATGCATAATTCATCATAACGCTTCATTGTCGGGGCTAAGTAAAGTGTAATGTATTTGCATGCATTTAACATATTAATCTATGCTGCATCTGAAGTGATTATTATGCACAGATAATAATAATACAGTAAAATGTGGGTGCTGTAGGAATGGAAACTCAAGGTATAACTACTAGAAGAAGTGCTCTTCCGAGCACAGGTCTCCACCAGCCACGCGTCCTGGTGGTGCTATAATAGGCCAATGTAAAAAGGGTGGAATGTGTTCTTCACCAATCTTAGACCTTTCATGGCGCCACCATGAAGCTGATTTGAACATTTTGTAGTGTAATTTCTTCCTTGGCCTTTTGCGAATGTGCGTGCACAATTTCATTACAATTGCACGCTGTGTTTGATTTGAGGCATTTTGTTTGAAACGGCTCAATCCTGCAAAGTTTGGAGGCCAATCTTAGCCAATCAGGATGGAATATTTAATACAGGACAGATCCGTCCTGATCATATGACTGTAGAGATACTGTGTACTGATTTGTGTTAATTTTGGGTAAAATCTGAAGGAGTAATATCCAAAAAATTTGTCTTACATAAGTCGGCCTCCTGGTGGCGCTATAAAAGGCTGATGTGAAAAATGCAAGGAAAGGGTTTTTCCTTGGCCTATCGGGAGTGCGCTTACAAAGTTTGAAACTGATGGGTGGAGTATTAGGTAAAACCACGAATTGGCCTGTTATAGCGCCAGCATGAGGCTGATTTAAAAAATGTGAAGTGGCATTTCTTCCTCGGCCTAGTGGGAACGTGTTTCATGTTAATTGCACTCTGCGTTTGTGATTTGAGGCATTTTGTCCAAAACGGACCAATCTTACAAACTTTGAAAGCCAATCTCATCCAATCAGGATGGAATATGGACAATCAGACAGATCCGTGTCGATCACATCACTGTAGAGATGCTGTCTACCGATTTGCGTGATTTTTGGACAAAATCTGTAGGAGTAGTGTACAGAAATGTGTTTTGCAAACATCGGCCTCATGGTGGCGCTAGAACAGGGCCATTTAAAAAATGTGGGGCAGAGGTTCTGAATTGGCATGGTATTTTCGGTTATAAAGTTGGCTAAAACGGGTATTTTCCTATATTAAATCATATTTTCCCTTTCACAATATTAATTTGGGTGTCTTTGGGCCACCTAACTTTATTTTATTTCTCTAAATTTTCCAAAACATATAGGTCTACCTGGTCCTCATGTGCCCACTCCCACTCTCTGGTTACCCAACAAGAGTTTAATCATATTGGCATACAGTAATAACCATTAGGTTTTAAAAACAAAATCAACGCATGCTTATGTTATTTCACATACCAGCCAGTCTGGGGTCGCTTTAGTTGGCAGACAAGACTATTGTAGTGCTCCCACGGAATACCATCCCATCTGGCTTATTTTCTAGTTGCTTGTCTGCTTTTTCACCTTGTTGTTTAGGCTATCACCTATCAAGGATTCATGTCTAAACTGTTTGTACACAATCTTCTGTCACACGTTTTTTTTTTAAGACATTAAAACATTTTCTGAGCCGAGTACTGTTGTGTGCCTGCTCGCACGCACTCTCGCGCAGGCAACTTGTGGACTGAACTTACAGCCCCTGGGATTGTATAGGGGGCGGAGACTGAACTGAACTGAACTGACTGAACTGTCAAACAAAAATGACGCAATTTTTCCGCGAAAACCGGTCCCCGGTAGGGATCATAGAAAACATATAAAGAGAAGGCTTTAGAAGCTGAAAATAACGGAGTGGGGGTTCTAAAACTTTAGCGATTTAACAGTTAGGACAATTTTAAGATTTGTTTTATAAAAAAAGTTACATGGTATAACTTTAAATTAGATGTTTTTCAATAGCTCAAACATTATGAATAAGCGGTTGAATAAAAGCGGTTGTAATGCTGACATGCAGACACACTTATGGTCTATGTGAAGTTGTAGACTTACATTTACTTTGTATACAACAGCTAATTAGCCAGTTGCTATGCCCCTCCCAAAAAGTTTTTGTCCAATGCTAGCTTAGAATAACTTCCTGCTTGCCAAGGTTTGCCTTGGCAACAGCCTTGGCAAGCTGCCAGTTGCTAAGCTAGCATTGGACAAAAGCTTTTAGGGGAGGGGCATAGGTACTGGCTAATTAGGCCTCTTATGGTTGGGTTGGTGAAATGTTGTGTAAGAGAAAACGTAAGGTACCAAGAAGTTCAAATGTCAGTCCTGTAACCAATTTTTGTGTCAAGTTTGGAAGCAATTAGAGTCTCTTAGAGTCCCTGGGAGGCTAATTCAGGGGTGAATATTCTGTGAAAATAACAGGTCTACAAGATTGTAGATCGTCTAATTTCAGTACAGAGCCTATTATAGAGCCCTGTGGGACTCCGGTTAATATGCAAGTGAAAGATGGTGTGATTACAAGGAACCTGACTGAAGGGAGAGACAAGGCAAGGCTCATTCAAAATTACAATTCAAAGTAACTTACGTAAGACCAAAAGGCATTTAAAGGGATATATTCCACTTTCAATAAAACTTTTGGTAATTTTATTTTCTAGTATAAAGGCTTTTGTGAACACCCTGGACAGTTTTTGATTTGCTTGATTCTATATTTAGATATTTGATATTCATTTTATCAGACACTCCCCACCCCGGGCCCATTCCTATACAAACCCATCGTAACTTCAAACTCCATTTTAACTTTGATAGATTCATCCGAAACACCCGTCTTTTTTCTGGTGACTCATACTACCCTCCTATGTGAGCTGGCCATGTTTTTTTCAATAACTTTCTTCATTTCTTTTTTTTTGTATTTCTTTTTTGGTGGAAATGGAAAAAATGTAATACATTAAGACATTATTAAAAATAAATGAAAAACGTTATCGGGAAAAAAAATGGCCAGCTCACATATTTGGAGGGTAGTATGAGTCGCCAGAAAAAAGACGGGTGTTTTTGATTAAACTATCATGGTTAAAAGCAGCTGATGTCTGTGGGTAAGCACACAACAGAACATTTTCTCCCCTCTTCCTTCTTCCTTCTTTACCCAACACCATTAAGCAATAAGCATGGATAACAATTCAAGCACAAACTAGTGACGTGATCACATCACGTTATGAATGTATATGTATGTTCCCAAATCAAAGTGAAAAATGGTTTGGTTTGTTGCAACAAAGTCTAGTAGTAGTTATTTAAAGTATGGTAATAGTGTGAAGTAGTGTGGGGATTAATGTCAGAGTGTTTGTATTGGAGCCCACCATAGACTGTAAAAAAAAAACATGGACGGTGGAAAGCCATTGGTTTCTATGCTTCTTTTGACCGTTGTATGGGTGCCGTCATCATTGTTTTAATGGTACCAAAGGAATGCTACTGGCTGCCAACGGTCACGTGCAACCGCAGGGATACATGGGACATTGTCTTTAGCTTGCCGAAAATAAAGCTCACGAAGAAGAACCATGACAAGCCTATGATCACAAGCCCATCCTACAGCATACCCTGCTATAACATCAAATATAACATAAATTGGACCATATTTTCACAAAACGCATATCATGGTGATTGAAACGAGGCTGGCCGGGAACACATTTTGCTGTTTGGGAGGGGCTTACAGTACATGTACAGTATGTAGCAACATATTTGTTTTGTAGGCTAATTTCTGATTTAGCCCTATTCTATAGGTTAGGCCTAAATGGGTTAGCGACAGGAACCATAAAGCATTTATGACAACCCTAACCCTAACCCTAACCCATGTTGCTTCTGGTGCCAGAACAGCGCAACTAGCGGCCAATCATAGGAACTTTCAGTTCCGTGTTTGTTTCATTTTAAATCGGGACAACTACACCCCTGGCGCCCACACCCTAGGTGGGGTTGGCGAAAGGGCCTTTCTGTGTGGAGTTTGCATGGTCCCCCGGTGTCTCCAAGGGTAGATATCCTCACAAAAACATGCAGTAATCCTGGTCTCTATACTGCCTCCCTGATGGAGCGGAAATGAACTGGTTGTAATACCGTGTTCCTTCCACGCGCTACGTCACTCACTGCTCACTCCTCATGCACTGAAGGAAGCATGAGCTCAGTTCGGGGCCCTCCCCAGGCGCGGGAGAGTGTTTTTGCAGGTCGCTCAGGCCGAGTCTATCAAAGGGTGCGTTCGGAAATGCGCACCAGGTGTGTGCTCAATGTATTGAGTGCCTAAACCTAACCCTAATCCTAACCCTAACCTCAGTAAAACTATGCCTAAACCTAACCCTAACCCCTAACCCTAACCACACCCGGTGCGCATTTCTGAATGCACCCTTTGATTGATACACTCGGACTGAATCACCTGCAGAAAACACTCTCCCCCCCAGGCGCGGCAGAGGGAGAGCAGAGCCCAGGATTGCAATTGGCACTGGCTGAAGAAATGGGTTACAAAAATGATTAGGGAATTGAATACTGTATCTACTGTACTGTACATCTGTGTTTATTCCATTAAGGATGTATATGCTATTGTACAGTATTACCTTGTGGAAACGTAGACAACAGCAGAGTATAAATACTTGCAGTAAAACAAGACAACAATATTTAGTCTGGGAAAAACGGTTGCATGAGGTTAGGGTTAGACTTAAAGTTATACCATGTAACTTTTTTTATAAAACAAATCTTAAAATTGTCCTAACTGTTAAATCGCTAAAGTTTTAGAACACCCACTCCATTATTTTCAGCTTCTAAAGCCTTCTCTTTATATGTTTTCTATGATCCTGGCCGGGGTCCGGTTTTCGCGGAAAAATAGCGTCATCTGCATCATCTGTATACGTTGGCCAATCACATCGCGAATCATACACACATGATACACTACTGGCCAATCACAGCTTATCTGCCATGTCTTCAGGAATTCGCTCGCTCAGCTACAGTGTTTACCATGGTGAAGGATTCTTAACCTCTTAACACATCGGATGCCCACGTGATCTCTGACTTCTAATTTGCTGGTGCCCATGGCAACGCGTCATTTTACCTACCGGCGAGAGTACTGGCGAGAAAAGTAATCCGAGTAAATGTAATCCGAGTATGTCCTGTTTATTTCGCGAAAATCTTTTCTTTCAGTCAGGACCGTTTTTTATCATTTCTAAGCCACAGTGTTTGTGTTACGGCATGTAGAAGAGGCTGCCGTTTTGAGAAAAAAATGAAAAAAGGAAGGGAATCCGGAGAAAACAGCACTTTTGTGCAGCCGGTAAACAGGAAGTCAACGAGCCACACAGCACGTCCGGGTGACGTAATTGCGCGCTGCATGTTGGGAAATGGAGTTGTTTCATCACCGCGGTAGCCAAGTGCAGTAGCTACAGTACAGTATAGTTTACTGTACAACGCGTCAAACGCGTCGTTGGGCACTCGTAAAGATCAAAGAGATTGACGCGTAGACACCACGTGGGCACCCGATGTGTTAATCCCCAAATCCTGGCCAGAAAATTACGTTCTACCATGCGTTTCTACCCCTCCACGGATTTGTATCGGTCGCGGTGGTTTGCGGCGCCGCTCCGGTGGTCCGCGGCGGTGGTCCGCGACGACTCCGGGCGAAAAACGTCCGAAAAAAGCAATACCGCTACTGACCACTAGTTTAGCAACTTACACAGTATAGCTTTAATAATAATGTACTTAAAGAGGAATAAAGAGCCAACCAATGCCATGGCACTCAACATGAGCCAAGCTGTGGCAACTATTAATCAAAATGTCACTGAAACCTTTCCATACTATTTGCATATGGAAATGAACGTTTGCAACATTGCTAGAGGCTTAAAGTTCAGGTAAAGGAACCAGCTCTGAGACATTTACTCCATAGCTACAGTTCTTCAACACTGGCAACAGACAAAGAGTTTTCAAACGGTGAGTGTATTGTTCATCTATCTACAGTATTTACAGGCGGTTGGTTAGAAAGACTGGTACAGCAATGTCCTTACTGTATATCAAAAAGGAAGAATTTGTTGCAAAAATCTAAACAAAAATCAAAACATTGTTATTTTTAATCTACAGTAGTACACCAAGAAGCTGGGCTGAGCTGAAACCGAATTCACCCCGCAGGAGGTAGTAGGTCAATATTAAAGAAAATATGTTGTCAATGGCAGGGCCTTTTTCTCCACATAAAGGATATTTAAATAAACAATATTGTCCTTTTATTCCAGAAGTATGGTGTCGTTTTCTTGATGAAATTGTATCACAATATTAATATGTTCTTGGTTTAAATGATGACAGCTGTTGTTTATTTCCTCAGAGAGAAGCTATGGATCAAATATTACTTCTGATCATCCTCCTCTCAGGTAAAATTATGGAATGTGTGTTGTTATTTCTGGGTTATGGCAGTCAAATCAACTTTTTAGGTGCATTGGCCATTTGTACTAAACCATAATATATGAGGCCATGGGCATGCTAAACAGTTTGCAATATTTTCTTTAATATTTTTTTTCTTTATGCCTTTAAACAAATGGACATCAGAGAAAGATCGATATGGTAATTGGATTTCAGTAAATTAGGTAGGCTACACATGGTACTTTTTGAGGGCCTACAAAATGTCTAGGCCAGTGGTAACCAACCTTTTCAAGTCCAATATCACCTTTTTCCCCCCAATTCTAGCCATGATCTACCACAAAAATATGTTCCAAAAACACGTTTGCAATTTCTGACTGGTTAGTAGTGACACATAGACTAGTAGTTTAAATAAGCATAAACACAGATAGTTATATAATCAATGCCTAAATATTAAGAAAAAACATATCAGAAATATAAATATTAGGACAAAAATACATACTCCCTTTGACTGCGGAATATTGCTTGTACGGACTTATACTGTTGTTCCACAAACTGTTGGAGATATACTGTTTTTCCACTTTCCATAAGTATTATGTCTTATAATTCCTAATATATATGAGTTAAGTAAAAAACATCTAATTCAACAAAATGATATTTTCGTTATTTTGTGAAAAGGCCATTTCACATAAGTAAGTGGAGCCAAAGTAGGCATGCTGCTTAAGTGTAAAAGACACAAGCAGTGGATACTGCACACAAAGTGACCAAAAGTTCTGCTTTCTAGCTCTGCCCTCCGGTTCATGGTCAGTTAGTAGCTCAAAAATCTCCATTTCTACACCTGTACTATTGTATAGGGATGGGACGATATGAAAATGTCATATCATGATCATGATATGATCATGATATTAGCGCGTTGCTTATAAAATTCTTAAAATGCACGGTAAAAGACAAACTGTGAAATCACTTTTTCAGGGGTTGACAATAAGGTCTCAGCGGCACTTGCCCACTACTAAATTACTGCAGTTGAACAGATTTAAGATGTTTGCTATTACAGTAGTTGTAGTGCAGACCAGGGACGTGCTGGGCCCCTGATTCAGCCCGGGAAAAAGAGTTGTAGAGGCCCTCATTGTGCTGCTGCTACTCAAAGATTTGCCATTTCAGATCATGACAAGTGACAAGCCAGTGGGCCAATTACATGAGTTATATTTCGTCATTGTCGGGTGGAAACCTTGTATGTCCAAAACCATTTTAAAAATGATTTAAAGTAGTGAAAACAGCCGATCTACAAGCACACAACGCCTCGCACCGCGAGGCGTTGTGTGCTTGTAGATCTGCTGCTTTCTCTACTTCTGTGCGACAGCCTTGTATGGTGAAGGCTTTGCTTTGCGAAAAAATGTACAAATTTGAAACTTGGAGATACAAGGTTTCTGGATGGAACGAAAGCCTATTTTTTAGTTTTTTCCTAATGGCCGGCCTGGACCGGCCGGGAATGAAGCGGCCGTTCGGGAGTTGTCCCGCTTTTCCCAATGGCCAGCACGTCCCTGAGACTGAAGAAGGTGCTTAACAGTGGTGTAAAGTAAGTAGGCCTAAGTAAGTACATTTACTCCAGTACTGTACAATTTTGAGGTACTTTTACTTTACTGGTGTATTTCCAATTTTCAGTACTTTTGTCACTACTCCACTGCATCTTTGAGGAAAATATTGTACTTTTACTTCACTACAATTATTTGAAAACTTTAGTTACTAGCTACTTTGCAGATATAAATTATGAAATTATAAAACATACATTAACCACTTCCAATGTATTTTATACATGGGTTATTTGAAAATATCAGATCTACAAGCTCACAACACACATCAGAATGCGTTGTGAGCTTGTAGATCTGCTATTTTCAAACATTTCAATAGGCTACTTTTACTTTTGATACCAATACTTTTGTACTTTTACTCAAGTCAAATTTTGAACACATGTCTACTTGTAACAGAGTATTTTTATATTGTGGTATTGCTACTTTTACTTAAGTAAAACATTTGAGTACTTTTCCACCACTGGTGCTTAAGTTGGCCAAATCACTACCCCTCTCATCCTGGCTTCCAGCTATTGTCCTCTCTCTTATGCCAGAGCCAACAGGAGTCTCTCTCTGCCGCTTCTCCAGCCTACGAACGGCTGTTTTCCTCAAGTGGCTTTTCAGTCTGACCTTTTGTCATCAGATTCCACACTGATTGAGCTGGGAATCCTCGATATCCAACTTCCACTGTCATCAGCCATGGATCTGATGTCCACCCCTTGTCCCGGCAGTCCTGGACAAGCTGTTGGTACTTGGTTTTCTTCCTCTCTGCTGCTTTCTCACAGCCCTCCTCCAACGGGACGGTTAGTTCCACCAGGATGATATTCTTTCCCTCTGGAGACCACATAATTATGTCAGGTCTCACTTTGTTGGACAGTACCGCCTCTCGGAAGTGGAGCTTCCTCCCCAGGTCGACCCCCATCTCCCAGCTCTGGGTCGACTGCAGGAGGTTTTGCTTGGCTTGGCCTTGAACGACTGGTCTATGACCCTCTCTCACGGAGGTGATGTTGCTCGGCAGTGGTCTAGTTTTGGCTGGATGTTTCTTTCGCAGCTGTTGCTCCAAGATGTCTGCGAGCGGTGCCAACACCTTGTCATGGCGCCACCTATATCTTCCCCGAGTCAATGCTTTTTTGCACCCTGAAAGAATGTGCGCCATGGTTCCTTTACTGCCACACAACCTGCACAGTGGGTCCTCCCTCATCCCCCACCTATGCAAGTTGACTGAGGTCGGTAAGGTTTCGTACACTGCTCGGAGCAGAAACAAGATACAAAAGGGCTCCAGCCTCCACAGTTCACTCCATGTGATGGTCCTCTTGGGAAGGTTCCACCTTTTCCAGGCACCTTGAGTTGCGAGAGATTTAAACAGATTTAGCTTGTCCTCCTTCTTCCTCAAGGTTTCGAATTTCGTCCTGGATCATGATCCTCTTTTCCCTGGGAGTGGACTTTGACCACTGCTGGAAATGTGATGTTCCTAACTTCCTAGACCTTGTCTTCCAGTGCAGGGGTTTCCAATGGTATCTTCGGTCCTGAGAGAAAATTCTGCCTGGTTAACTGCAGTACTGGCAGCCCACTTCCTGCCGGATCTTGTTCTTATTCCTGCTTCCCTGATGAGTTGTTCTTGAGAGTCCCTATATGTCAGGGAAAGTCTGCATTTGGCGACCTTAAACTCCTCCACAACTGAGGACAGGGGGAGCTGGAGCTGACCCGACCTTATGTAGTGGCCAACAGATGTAAAGCTTGGAGGTATTCCCAGCCATCTTCGAAGGTACTTGTTGAACTTCCTCTCCATCCCTTCAACTGCTGTTATAGGCACTTTGTACACTGTGAGAAGCCACACAAGTCTTTGGAGTAGGACATGCTTGTAGATCCAGCACTTATATACTTCCCAGGCAGGCCAGACTCTTCTTCAACCATTCTTCAACTTGTTTTTCGGTGCTGGAGATGCTGTTTTTATCTGTCAGGGAATCATCATACCACTTTCCAAGGCATTTAATAGGGTTCCCCTGGATGGTCTGGATTACTTCCCCTTGAACAAGCAGCTTGAACTTCTCAGTTGTTTTGCCCTTTTGGATCAACAGACTCCTTGATTTCAGGGCTTGAAGATCATCTTTGCCCAAGTAGCCATACGATCCAGTTCCGCCAGGACCCATCTTGCCTGCACGTGAGTTGGTGTTATCACGGTAAGGTCGTCCATGAATGCCCTGATTGCTGGCTGTTGACTTCCTGCTGCAGTCTTTGGTCCTCTTGACTTTATGATCGCTGCAGAGATGATCAGGTTCATTCCCATGACGAACAAGATGGGAGAGATGGTATACCCTGTTACTATCCTCTTAGCCACTGGCTGCCACTTTGTTGTGAACATGGCTGACTGGAATCATAGCTTGATATCTCCCAGGTAATCGGTGACCATGCCCTGGATGTGATGTGGGATGTGGTCCATAGCCACTTGGATCAAGTTATGGGGAATTGACCCATATGCATTAGCAAAATCAAGCCAGACTACTGTTAGGTTGCTTTTCTTCTCCTTTGCTTCTTGAATAAGTTGGCTGAGGACCCCTGTATGCTCCAGGCACCCGGAGAACCCTTCGCTACCGCCCTTTTGGATAGAGGTGTCAATATATCCGTTCCGGGTCATGTAGGAGCTCATTCTTCTGGCCAGCACGGAAAATAAGATTTTTCCCTCCACACTGAGCAAGGAAATGGTTCGAAACTGGCTGATCTCTGTGGATCCCCATTCTTTTGGTACAAAGCACCCTTCTGCTTTTCTCCAGCTTTTTGGGACGGTTCCTTTGGACCAGATTATCCGC
This sequence comes from Nannobrachium achirus, assembly GCF_963921795.1. Taxonomy (NCBI): domain Eukaryota; kingdom Metazoa; phylum Chordata; class Actinopteri; order Myctophiformes; family Myctophidae; genus Nannobrachium; species Nannobrachium achirus. Next base: position 8,034,815 of record NC_137812.1, read on the forward strand.
ATAAGCTTCCACAGCCTTTGTAGGAGCTTGGGGCATTTCTTGTACACCTTGTAGGGTATACCGCTGGGACCTGGGGCAGAAGCTGATCTAACATGCTTGATGACCTCTTGAACCTCTTTCCATGATGGAAGTTCTGTGTTGAGGGAGGATGTTGGTGGATTGATGGTGCCCAGCCCATGATTGTCTGGTAGGGCATTGTTTCTTGAAGGGTCACTGAATGTCTCCTCAACAAATGTCTCCAACCTCCTCCTTGGACCTTGTTAGAGTCCCAGACCTCACCTCTCCCAGTGATTTGGTGAAGCGGTAGGGGTCTTTTATGAACTGGGCTTGTGCAGCTTCCTTCCTTTTCCACCTTTGTCTTAGCCCTTCAGCTCTTCTTGCTCTGATGAGCTGCTCGCGGAGGCTGGCTGTTAGTTCTTTCATTCCTTCCTTTTCTTTTTACTATTTTTTCTACAGTTAAAAACTGTTCAAAACTGTTAAAAACGGTTCCTCACGGCGGCGGAACCATTTTAGGCTTAATATAATCAGGTTAATTTATAGCATGATGTCTTTCTTACCTATTTGGGAGAAAGTTCTTTCACTCTGACAGTGAGACACAACAACCTACCTGCAGGCTGCCGTGCGTCGCACAGGACTGATGCACTGCAGATATATGTCCAGTTGTAGGCCTATGTCACTTTTAGACGTTCACATCTCCCACAGCGAATGACAATCATTCATTTGCCAGATTGACAGTTCGACGACGAATGAGAACACATTTATTTGCATCATGGGTCACATATCCGGTTTCTAGACCGGATCCAGCAGGATATGGCAGGCATTTGCGGGAGCAGACAGGATTTCCGGGAGTTTTAGTGCCACTCGCGGACGTCCGGGAGCGACGCTTATTTCCGGGAGACTCCCGCAACTTCCGGAATACTTGGGATGTCTGCAATAGGATCACAATAGCATGTTGCTTTACCCAACGTGTTACATGCATTGCGTGATTTTGAAACCCGCTGATTTATAACTAATCAGTAATCACAGCTGGGTGGGTGCTGCTCATCGTGTATTCAGTATGTTTGCTTGTAGATTTAGCTGAGAGAGAGAGAGAGAAAGAGAGAGAGAGAGAGAGAGAGAGAGAGAGAGAGAGAGAGAGAGAGAGAGAGAGACTTAAAAAGCTTTTGTAATCGACTGGTAGATCATAATCGACTGGTTGGTTACCCCTGGTCTAGTCTAGGCCTACATAATATTAGCACATTTTGGGGCTGACATTCTTCTTCACTCTGGGAGTGTGTAAGTTTACGTCGATCTGTGCAACGGTGCCGGAGATTCGCTTTTGAAAGACAGACAGACAGACAGACAGACAGACAGACAGACAGACAGACAGACACATGGATGGACAGTGGTGAAAACACAATGTTGGAGATAGAAAAATGACCCAGCACTATTCTTTGACCTTCAGGATTCTACATCCCCTCCTGTTGTGCGCTTCGTGAGTATCACTTTGTTAACTTGAACAAGACCTGGAACGAAGCTCAGAGCTACTGCAGAGAGAAGTACACTGACCTGGCCACCATAGAGAACATGGAAGATGTGAAGAGTCTGAAAGCAGTCAAATCTGACGGCCCATCTATTTGGTTTGGACTGCATGATGACCCCAAATCCTGGAAGGGAACCATAGGTCATGATGTCAACTCTTGGAGATGGTCAGCAGTTGATGTGCAGATCAAGACAGAGTATCATAACTGGGAACCTGGCCAGCCAGATTATAAATCAGGCTCACAGCTCTGTGTGAGAATCAAATCTGATGGTGTTTGGATTGATTCCGGCTGTGACCTACAAAAATCTTTTCTGTGTTATGATGGTAAGAACTTGTCTATACAATCAAAAATAATCTACTCACGCACACGCACACGAACACACACACACACACACACACACACACACACACACACACACACACACACACACACACACACACACACACACACACACACACACACACAAACACTATATATATATATATATATATATATATATATACATATATATATATATATATTAGGCCTGCAACGATACACAAAATTCACGGTTCGATTCAGTTCGATATTTTGTTGTCACGGTTCGATATTTTTTCGATACAAAGAAAATAATAAAATGCCCCATTTTTTTGCCCTTAAATGTATTTAAACCCATTTTCAACTTTCAACAACCACCCATATTCAAGGGCAGGGGGTCCCCAGCCCTAGAATATATATATAGTATCAACATCAGCTTAACCACTTTAACCCTTTTAACCAATCTAGCCTGTAGATCTTTTTCAAAAAGAAATCTAACAATGTTTAAATATTTTTGTGCATTCTAACACAAATCTTGTATGTATCAGCACAAGATATTTTCAGATGTTAGTCCACAGCCAAATACATATTAATTTGAGGGTTCCTGATATGAACAGGTTTGAGAACCACTGTTCCATGGTGTATTCTTAGCAGCAACTAAAACAAATGCACCTGATGGAGTTACACTTGACTTGTTTTCTGCTGTGTATTCTTCAAAACATCAAACTAAATAATAAAATAAAATAAACAATATCATTTTTATCATCATCAACATTGGCCATGATCTTCAGCTTCAACGTGCTTTAAAAAGCAGTTACAAAAGTTTTTTTTTACCTACAAAAATGCAGTAAATACTATATAGGCTATACAAGCATAAATTAATTGTAAATAACCTAAAGTTCTCTCTATAAACCCCATTATCAAAATAGGATTGTTGCCAGATTTTGCGAGAGGAATAAGCAACCAGGTCTATGAAAACAGTGAATATAGGCCATATGAATACTTTAAACCTATATATGCGTTGGCTATTTGAAAATAGCTGATCCGATCTACAAGCTCACAACCACAACCACCATTTTTTATAAGCACCTTTACATAAAAACAAGCCCAACATCAATGTGGCTTATAATAATCAGATGTGGCAACAACTATACATAAAAACAAGCCCAACATCAATGTGGCTTATAATAATCAGATGTGGCAACAACTATACATAAAAACAAGCCCAACATCAATGTGGCTTATAATAATCAGATGTGGCAACAACCATACATAAAAACAAGCCCAACATCAATGTGGCTTATAATAATCAGATGTGGCAACAACCAGATTTTTGTGCCGTGTCTCATCAGACTTCGCTACAGTACGCTGGCTCAGTGAGAGGGGGGCTACTAGTACTGTTGGACTAGAGTTGCTGCTTGCTTCTTGAGCCTTGCATATTCGTCAGTCAGACAACATCACACTGTGGACATGGCTGGGGATCTGCCTGTATCCCTCCCGAGGCTACACTGTGACTGCCCTTGGCTTTTGTGTTGGCACTTAGATAGTCTAGCTGCCGGCTAGGATAGCTTGCTAACGCTAGGCTAAGTAGCCAGTTTAGCTACAGACAACGGTGCTGCGTACTGTGTGTAGGGACAGACAGACAGAGAGAGAGAGAGAGAGAGAGTAGATATATCCTCTCAGTGCGCACCGAGAGGATATATCTACACACTCTCTCTCTCTCTCTCTCTCTCTCTCTCTCTCTCTCTCTCTCTCTCTCTCTGTCTGTCTGTCCCTACACACAGTAGAGTGCTAATATGTTTCTCCATAGCCAAGAAAGAACAGCGTCTCTCTCTGTCTCTCATCTGGTCAGTGCAGCTGAGTGCATGCATGTCTTTCTCTCTGTGTGTGTGTGAGGAGGAGGGGAGGAGCAGCGGAGCACGAGCTCCGGGCTGCTGATAAAATATATATAATTAATTATCGTTTTGACGTTCGGTACGTAGCGCGTACCGAACCGAGACCCCCGTATCGAACGGTTCGATATCGGTTCATTTATCGTTGCAGGATTAATATATATATATAGGGTGGACTCAGGTAATGTGGGCCGCTTTTTGGTAAATCGCCTGGGAAACTAAGAAAAAGCAGTGCAGAACGCTGAATGTATTTTTTATAGTTAATATAGACTGTCCTTAATATATTTGTGTTAAATGTATGTAGGAAAATTAGATGGTTATTTTTTTTTAAATGTTTAAGCTTAAAATGTCACACATTTTCAAGATTAACACTTTTCAGGTTTTTTGAGCCACCTGATCAGCTAAAATGGGCCACTTTAGGGTTGACCCCATTAATTCCTAGCTCTTTAAAATTTAACAGCCAATGACTGCACATGTTTCTTGCCACAACTGTACTTGACACAAAACAATCAAAATTTGAGTGGTCTTTGGTTGTTTTGGTGGGAAGAGCAATGTCTCAAAACTAGACTGCAGAGGAGAATTGCATTGTCCAAACATATCTAATTTGTCAGTTATAAGTTTGACAAGTGAATAAAAAACAAATGCACATCGATAAAAAAAATATATAATATATATGTAGACGGCCTTAACCAGAAACAATGCTTATATTTTGCATATCTAGTGTATTTTTATATTAAATCATATTTTTGTCAGTGGCCCATCTTACCCTAACCCTAATAAGGTAATGTGAGCCACTCATCTGCTATAATGAGCCAAAGCAAATCAAAGCAAAACAGTCAAACAAGATTTGGAGGTCAATTTAATTTCATTCATTGAATTTAATTTCAATAATGGTACCGTTGGAACCGGCTCGCCGTCCCGCACACGATGGTGCCATCGCGGACCCCCGCGGACCCCCAGGGCCGGCGCCAGGCCCCAAAAACCGGGCCTGGGGAGCTCCGGGGACCCCCAGGGACCCCCAGGGCCGGCGCCAGGCCCCCAAAAGCGGGCCTTTGCACCACTCTGGCCGGCCAGGGACCACCAGGGACCACCAGCGGGGGTCCCCGGAGGTCCCTGCCCGGCCTCCGAGCACTGCCGCCCGGGGACCACCTCCGGGGACCCCCAGGGACCCCCAGGGCCGGCTCCAGGCCCCCAAAACAGGGCCTGGGGACGGCCAGGGACCACCAGGCACCACCACCGGAGGTCCCTGGCGGGCCTCCGAGCACTGCCGCCCGGGGACCACCTCCAGGGACCCCCAGGGACCCCCAGGGCCGGCTCCAGGCCCCCAAAACAGGGCCTGGGGACGGCCAGGGACCACCAGGGACCACCACCGGAGGTCCCTGGCGGGCCTCCGAGCACTGCCGCCCGGGGACCACCTCCAGGGACCCCCAGGGACCCCCAGGGCCGGCTCCAGGCCCCCAAAACAGGGCCTGGGGACGGCCAGGGACCACCAGGCACCACCAGGGACCACCACCGGAGGTCCCTGGCGGGCCTCCGAGCACTGCCGCCCGAGGACCACCTCCAGGGACCCCCAGGGACCCCCAGGGCCGGCTCCAGGCCCCCAAAACAGGGCCTGGGGACGGCCAGGGACCACCAGGCACCACCAGGGACCACCACCGGAGGTCCCTGGCGGGCCTCCGAGCACTGCCGCCCGGGGACCACCTCCAGGGACCCCCAGGGACCCCCAGGGCCGGCTCCAGGCCCCCAAAACAGGGCCTGGGGACGGCCAGGGACCACCAGGGACCACCACCGGAGGTCCCTGGCGGGCCTCCGAGCACTGCCGCCCGGGGACCACCTCCAGGGACCCCCAGGGACCCCCAGGGCCGGCTCCAGGCCCCCAAAACAGGGCCTGGGGACGGCCAGGGACCACCAGGGACCACCACCGGAGGTCCCTGGCGGGCCTCCGAGCACTGCCGCCCGGGGACCACCTCCAGGGACCCCCAGGGACCCCCAGGGCCGGCTCCAGGCCCCCAAAACAGGGCCTGGGGACGGCCAGGGACCACCAGGCACCACCAGGGACCACCACCGGAGGTCCCTGGCGGGCCTCCGAGCACTGCCGCCCGGGGACCACCTCCAGGGACCCCCAGGGACCCCCAGGGCCGGCTCCAGGCCCCCAAAACAGGGCCTGGGGACGGCCAGGGACCACCAGGGACCACCACCGGAGGTCCCTGGCGGGCCTCCGAGCACTGCCGCCCGGGGACCACCTCCAGGGACCCCCAGGGACCCCCAGGGCCGGCTCCAGGCCCCCAAAACAGGGCCTGGGGACGGCCAGGGACCACCAGGCACCACCAGGGACCACCACCGGAGGTCCCTGGCGGGCCTCCGAGCACTGCCGCCCGGGGACCACCTCCAGGGACCCCCAGGGCCGGCTCCAGGCCCCCAAAACAGGGCCTGGGGACGGCCAGGGACCACCAGGCACCACCAGGGACCACCACCGGAGGTCCCTGGCGGGCCTCCGAGCACTGCCGCCCGGGGACCACCTCCAGGGACCCCCAGGGCCGGCTCCAGGCCCCCAAAACAGGGCCTGGGGACGGCCAGGGACCACCAGGGACCACCAGGGTCCACCAGGGACCACCACCGGAGGTCCCTGGCGGGCCTCCGAGCACTGCCGCCCGGGGACCACCTCCAGGGACCCCCAGGGACCCCCAGGGCTCATTTCTGAAGGTGGCCCACCTAAGCTAACACAAAACATAATGCTAATGAGGTGGCCCACCTAAGCTGGCCCAGCTAAGCTTTCACCACAATTGACTATGGTAATGTGAGCCACTTACAAAAACGTCATTATTTATGAAAAATGATTTCATTAAGCAAAATATCAACATCATGCCTGGTAAAGGACATCTTAACACACATTTTGCACCAGTTTTTATAAATGTGCATTTGTTTTCATTGATGTAGTATCCTTAGCAATCTCAAGTTAAAACTTTGTGTCTCTGCACCCACCTTGCAAATTCTTCCAGCAGGTCTTGTTGTGTGGCTTAGCTCCTCCCATCAAAACGACTATGGACCAATCAAATCACTTGTTGGTGTCAAGCACAGCTGTGGCAAGAACATGTGCAGCCATTGGCTGCAAAGATTTAAAGGCGCAGTTGCTAGGAGCCTGAAACTATGGCTGGCTCACATTACCTGATGGCCCACATTACCTGAGTCCACCCTATATATCACGGTTAGATAGAGAAACAGTTAGATCGAGAAACGGAGCGCTCGTCATGCGGTGCAGGGCGGAACAATTGCGGTGGCTTTGATCCACAACAATGACAACAACGTAGCGTCGGCAGGAATGATAGCTTCTCACCCCACGGAGGTTAGGGTTAGGGTTAGGGTTAGGGTTAGGCATAGTTTTACTGAGGTTAAGGTTAGGATTAGGGTTAGAGTTAGGCATAGTAAGCTAATGGCTAAACACAGCTGAGCTAGGCTGCTAGTAAACAACAGAGAGTGGTCGCAGACACGTGACGTTGGGCGACTACACAAGTGAATGGCTGTTGTCGCCATCTCATGGTGACTACGCAGAATTACACAGGTGCACTGATAAGAGACTATCAAAGTGAATTGATCCAGGTGGTGGTAGGGGTTTGTGGTGAACTACAAAACGAGCGCTCTTACCACGATCTAACTGAGTTACCCAATCTAACTGTAACATATACATCACGTGTGGGGACATTACATAGACTTCCTTTCATGTTTATGCAAGTCCTGTGGCCTTACCCTAATCTCTATCTCTAAACCTAACCCCTAACCCTAACCCTAACCCTAAACCTAAACCTAACCGTTGTGGGGACCTACTATTTTGTCCCCACACTGTCAGAGGTCCCCTGCAGGTGACTGTGTGAACATGAGTTTAGTCCCCATAAGTATAGCTAGACTCACACACACACACACGCACACGCACACGCACGCACCCGGGCACACGCACGCACGCACGCACGCACGCACACACACACACACACACACACACACACACACACACACACACACACACATCGACATGCATGCACATGTGCATTCACTTACTGTATGCACATTGATTGATTGGTTGATTTTACATACAAAAGTAAAAGTTCATAATTGGTCTGCAGGTATTTCATAGTGACACTATATTTCACAATTCTCCCTAGATAATGGAGTCCAGCAGAAATATATTTTAGTCAAGACGAAGTTATCATGGAAGGCTGCCCAGCAATACTGCAGAAACAAATACACAGACCTGGCTGTTATCAAAAATGCTGAAGAGAACAACCAAGTGGCGTCTTTATTGGAACTAACGGGGCCTGCAGCATGGATCGGCCTTCACAGAGTAGCATGGACATGGTCTGACCAGACCAACCTGTCCTTCACACACTGGCGGCCTTATGGGCCTGTTGAACCTGATAATTGGAACGCAAAACAACATTGTGGTTATGTGGTTCCCCCAGATTTTACTTGGGGTGATCTAGAGTGTAGTTCAGAGCGTTGTTTTTTCTGCCACAGAGGTGAGTATCTTCTCCACAACACAATTTAAGTATCAAGTGTTTAATACAAAAGATCAACATAATTGTGGTCCTATGTTATTTTAATTCATTATTTATATTTTTATCTTGTGTCTGTGCATGCATGCTTGTGGGGGAGGCAGATGTTCAGGAAGCGAAGGTGATGAGGATGAAGATCCAGACTGATGCTGACCTGACAGATCCAGACATTAATGAACAACTCCTGCAGCAGGTAATCAACTCTAACAGCAGCTGTTTAATGATTCAGAGCATAAGTATTGTGTGTCATACATAACCTTTCCAGCAACATGTCATACAATGCATGTATTCTGTCTGTGTCCCTTTTGTGCCAATTATGGAGATCTCTGTATCAGTCAGTCCTTGAGCCTTTTATGCCCATACTGTATATGAGTTGGGTTGAGACTGTGTAGCAAAATGTCCTCGAAATGTAGAGCAACAGCTGCCCTTTAACAGCCTAACAGTAAAAACCTTCTCATGTCTTCTATTCCTCTGCAGTTACGTGAATCTCTAGCCAAGCAGGGAGTAACTAACTTTCAACTGCGCTGGAAGACTCAACCCACAAAACTGGAGAGCCCTGAAGATGAAGAACAAGACTGCAAATCCACAACAAGCAAATAGGTTAACTTATTAATGGAACATTAATACCAGGTGACTGACTGACTGACTGACTGACTGACTGACAGAGATTGATAGATGGAAAAATATGGTTTTCCTTTTCACTTGGAGAGAAAAGCTGACAAACAGCCAAAAAGATCATGCACATCCAAAGCCATATAGGCTGGGTGCTGGACTAAAAGTAATCATCAATAAAAGAGAAGAAAGTCTGCACACCAAAATTGCAGTTCCCAATGTAGAGCTTTACTGTGGTAACGTGACTGAGGAAGAGCCATTCCTTTTCACTTGAAAATAGTCTTTGAATTGTAATAATTCCCCACAGAAAATATGTTTGCTTTTAGAATAACATTAAATGTACGTTTTCATAACCATTAAAACATTACATTAAATACATACACAGCTGCAAAACTACAATGATTTTAGCAATTGACTGAATGATTGATGCCCTATTGACAAAATATATAGGCCTACCTGACCTTATATTTTACCAAATACTCTATATTATTATTTTTGTCTTAGACAACGTATAAATTAGGCTTAGTTAACTGTTTCAGAAATCATATTTTTTGTGCAAATGCCATTATTCATCGTGAGGTAGAAATTACGCTAGTTTATATCTAACCTTTATATTTGACCATCACTTATAGCACTTAATATAATACATTATGATATGACATGATCTGGTAGCCTGTTCGAGACAAGATGTTGTTGTTACAGCCTATCTGTTATGGTTCAGCATGTTCTAGTAGCAGATAATAGAACTATGGTCTGACCTCTGTGCTGGTTGGCAGAACTATCGTACCGATCTGTGTCAGACTGTGTGTCTAATGTACTTCTCCCCATGATATCATTTAAATTAAAGCATATAATCAAAACTTACAATATTGTCTCCGACTCCTATATTGCCTCATCAATTACTGACTGATACACAATTACAGTAGTTTTCAGGGGGAATTCGGGGGGCAGAGAGAGGGAGAGCGATGGAAAACAAACATAGGGAAATGAACATAAGTACATTTATATACATAACTATAGACATGAGGTGCAGGTAAATAATTATATAGCAGCAGGTGCATAACATGATTAGTATTTGTGCCACATATTGAATGGGAAGATACAGGGGGTCTAGCAGAGGACGGCAGAATATGTGAATACTGTGATCTGGGTGGAAAATGAAATACATTGATGATACATGATTTAAGAGATTTTTTTAATCATACCCCTGATCTTAATCTAATGGATCGTGTGAATGGTGCCTTGATAGAGTTTATTTTTGATCATGTTTTCTTTCATTTTCTGAATATCTCTCTAAAGCATGGGATAGGAGAAGGGTGACCTATAAACAGATTAACTTAAAATTTTAACTTGCTATATTCTATATGTGCAGGCCCATGTAAAGTATGTGTTCCGCTCAAAACTGTATCATGTATTATCGACTTACCGATGTATTCGATGTGTCTGATAATCCCATGTGGGATGGGTCAATAAATTGTGAACACGAAAATAAATACATTATTTATAGTCTCTATGTCTGTATGTGTTAGTGACATAATCCACATATATGAGGTATAAAGGAAAAGAAACACGAGTTAGTAGGTCCACATAGGGAGGTAGTTTGCATAGGGTAAAATCCACAGTATGCAGCTGTGAAAGATTTCAAGGAATTTCATGAGAAGAAATTATTCCTTATTTAAAGGGGCCACAACATGATTTTTTTTTCTGTATTTCTTTGGGGGTCTCAATTAAAAAAAAATACATTGTGCCACTTTAATGAGCAAACATAATTTTTTTTAGCAAACATATTTTAATGAATGACTTGACAATATAAACAATGTTTTCAGAGATTCCATCCTCTTCTTCCACATTAAAACCGTTGCTCTCTGCTGGTTCTCGTTCCTCTGCTGGTGAAGGTTGTGTTGAGTTGCCCACAAGCGAATACAGAATGGGAATTGCTGTCTATAGTCCAACCGACGTCAGGCAGCACATCATACAATATGTTATTAGACTGAACACTCGACGCTTTGGTGATTGTTTTAACGCAATCCTTCAGCAATGCACCTTGTACTGTTTTGAAGAAACGTCGGCTTACGAAATGTCACAAAGCACGTCATAGATTGATGAACATAAACAGCAGCGAGGTATGCAATTCCGGAGCCATTGAGTGGAAGAGTGGCACCCTAGTGGCCAGATTATGGGGCAAAAATATCGCGAAAACTAAACTGCAGAAATTTGAAGAAAACGTAAGGTACCAAGAATGTCAGTCACGATTTTGGTGTCAAGTTTGGAAGCAATTAGAGTCTCTTAAGGCGGCCCTACACTAACCGATAATCGGGCTATTTAATTACCCTCCCGACAATCGGGCTGCCTCCAACTGAAACGGGGCCCGACTATCGGGGATCGGAGGACGATCGACAGATCCACTCGGAGCCCAGCCGAGTGGCTCGGAGGACGATCGGGGCCAGCCCGACTCTTTTCAAACATGTTTGATATTTTTCTGGGATCCCGTCTGGAACAGCAGCGGGTGACCGAGAGAAAGACAGCTGCAGCTGATCGACAGATCTCTCTCTCTTTTTTTTCTCTCTCCATCTCTCCCTCCCTCCCTCACTCTCTCTCACTCACACACATACATGCACACGCGCGCACACGCAGACACACTTTTCATACCGTCCACATCCATCCGCCCAGGTTGTATCATGATTGCTTGCGATGGGAATTAAAACTCAATGGTAGCGAGTTGGTTTTATATCAGCAGAAATAGTCACTACCAGTCACAGACTGGAGTGGGAACAGCACACGCTCTAGAGGTGGGACGTTCGCGAACAAATCGAGTCTTTTGAACGGCTCTTTGAAATGAACGTTAGGATTCGGTTCACAGTAGGGAGCCGTTCCTTTCTAATGAACAGTGGTGGGAAAAGTACTCAGTTTCTTTACTTAAGTAAAAATATCAATACTGCAATCACGTAGAAGTTTGTCATGTTAATGTACTTGAGTAAAAGTAAAAAAGTATTGGTATCAAAATGTACTTAAAGTACCAATATTAGAACGTACTCATTATGCAGAATGTCCTGTGTAAATGTCCTGAGTAAAATGTAGAAAAATCATTTGAAAATAGCCGATCTACAAGCTCACAATGCAACTGTAGATTGTATTTTCAAATGGCAGGCATGTAGGCCTACCTATGTATGGCAGAAATAAATGTATATAGGGTTGAAGTTAATTGTGGGCTCGCCTGGAAGGCGAGCACACGTATGTTATCTTCATTATTTATAGTCAGTCAGTATCCTCAAAACTTTGGCGCGATTCATCTCTTAAACGCTTACACCTTTCAACACCATTCAAATTTTTATGTGTTCAGCTTACTGAGGACACGTGTGCTTGTACTTTTGGTTTTGAAATGTTTTGTAGTATAAATATAAAAAAATAAAAATGTTTAACTTTAAGCACCCAATGCATTTCCAATGGGTTTAGTGAGTGGGGACAGAGTGGAGAGAAGGATAATAGACCCATGTTTATGTTAAGGCGCTGTGGCTGCAGTGTTCACACTTCAGATATGCTATCTATATCATTGCGTTCACACAGGTCTGCTCTCTGATTTGATCCAAATGTCTAAGCTGTGTGATGTATAAAACTATAGTTATAGTTAAAACTATAAATAAATGTCCCTCTCCACTCTACTGATTACACAGCTGTGATCAAGAATCAAGTCCGGGCGATGGGATGTAAATCCCATAGCCATATATCCTAGAGCCCGCAGGGACAGTCAGACATATTAGTGGTTGTTGTTGGTTGTCAGGGAGATATCAAAACCAATGCATTTCCAAGTCAGATCCACAAACACAATAAAAGCCATGCTCCACTCCTCAGTCTGGAGTGGCCACATAGAAGAACGCCTTGGTTATAGACATAGTGGAGGACAGATGTGATCTGGGATTGTTAGCCTACAGTATATGCACTCAATATACTCCACTACAGTTGGAGTCCATTTGACAGTTGCTGGTTTCCAAACACAGAATCAAAAATGTAGATCTAGAACACATAGAATATGTACAGTACAGTAAGGTTCAGTAGAGTACAGTAAAAGTACAGTAAGGTTCAGTAGAGTACAGTAAAGTACAGTAAGGTACAGAAAGGTACAGTACAGAAAGGTACAGTAGAGTACAGTACAGTAAGGTACAGTAAAGTACAATACAGTACAGTAAGGTACAGTAGAGTACAGTAAAGTACAATAAAGTACAGTAAAGTAGAATAAAGTACAGTAAGGTACAGTGGAGTACAGTAAAGTACAGTAGAGTACAGTAAAGTACAGTATAGTAAGGTACAGTAGAGTACAGTACAGTAAGGTACAGTACGGTACAGTAGAGTACAGTATAGTATAGTACAGTAAGGTACAGTACAGTACAGTAAGGTACAGTAGAGTACAGTACAGTAAGGTACAGTAGAGTACAGTAAAGTACAGTAAGTTACAGTAGAATACAGTAAAGTACAGTACAGTAGAGTACAGTAAAGTACAGTAAGTTACAGTACAGTACAGTACAGTACAGTACAGTACAGTACAGTACAGTAAGGTGCAGTACAGTATAGTAAGGTACAGTACAATACTGTAAGGTACTGTACCTTACAGTACCTTAAAGTATCCTATTTGTTGGGTTGGAAGCGAGCCCACACTGTTTCGAAGGAACAGTATTTCTAGTTATAATCAAAATCTACAAAGTAACTAATGAGCCAGTCTTTTGAACGGCTCTTTGAAAGGAAGGGATCCCAGAGAACCATAAATCCCATCTATACTTGCGAGTCAAAGAAGTACACGCCCATCCTGATCTACAAGCCTACAACGTGGCACGGGACAGACACAGTTTGGTCTTGGAGATCTTGTTCTGGGTGCGCTACACAGTCATACGACTAATCATAAATCAGGCAGCATGAGAAGGACGGAGTGGCACTTTAGCGCAGGAGAGAGAGGGGATGTCAGAGTTGGATGTACATGAAACGTGTCAAAGTGAACTCATTATCATCAAAATAGGACACAACTTCCATATTGAAGCTTTTTTTTTTTTCGTTGCGTGAGGCGGTGTTGTGTGTTGAGTCAGTGGATAACGTCATGTCTTTGTATGTGCGTGTGCGTGCGTGTTGCAAAGCACAGCTCTCAGAACAGCCCCCTTGGCATTTTGTATTAATTATATTATTTATTATTGCTGTGTTCGAGCCCGACTCAATCGGGATAGAATCCTGTAGCGTGCGGAGCGCCCGACTGTTCAAAACGGCTAGTGTGAGCCCGTTTAGATTATCTGGTCAGATAATCTGAAAAAAATGATCCTGTAGTGTTTAATTCTACCCGATTCAGTCGGGCCAGATTATCTGTTAGTGTATGGCCAGCCTTAGAGTCCCCGGGAAGCTAATTCAGGGGTGAATATTCTGTGAAAATAACAGGTCCACAAGATTGTAGATCTTCTAATTTCAGGACAGAGCCCTCGGGGGCTCCGGTGAATATGCAAGTGAAAGATGGTGTGATTACAAGGAACCTGACTGAAGGGAGAGACAAGACAAGGCAAGGCAAGGCAAATGTATTTGTATATCGCATCTCATGCAAACTTACAATTCAAAGTAACTTACGTAAGACCAAAAGGTCATTTAAAGGGATATTCCACTTTCAATAAAACTTTTGGTAATTGTATCGTCTAGTAAGGCTTTTGTGAACACCCTGGACAGTTTTTAATTTGCTTGATTCTATATTTAGATATTTGATATTCATTTTATCAGACACTCCCCACCCAGGGCCCATTCCTATACAAACCCATTGTAACCTCAAACTCCATTTTAACTATGATAGATTCGTCAAAAACACCTGTCTTTTTTCTGGTGACTCATACTACCCGCCTAATATATGAGCTGGTATTGTTTTTTCAATAACTTATAATATTTTTTTGGTGGAAATGGAAAAAAATGTAATACAATTAGAAATTATTAAAAATAAATGAAAAACATTATCGAAAAAACATGGCCAGCTCACATATTAGGAGGGTAGTATGAGTCACCAGAAAAAAAAGGAAAAAAAACCTTCACACACTGGGCTGATACAGAGCCTGATAATGGGGAAAATAAGGAGCATTGTGCATTTATGATTCCCAAGGTTAAAATGAAGTTTGAGGTGACAATGGCTTTGTAAAGGAATGGGCCCTGGATGGGGAGTGTCTGATAAAATTAAAATCAAATATCTAAATATTGAATCAAGCAAATTAAAAACTGTCCAGGGTGCTCACAAAAGCCTGAGTAGACGATAAAATGACCAAAAGTATTTTTGAAAGTGGAATGTCCCTTTAAGGATAGATAGATAAGGATAGATAATCATAAGTGTATTATTTTACTATATTCCCTGGCTGCTGATTCGTGATCCGGTTTGACTTTTCAAAATAAGTCCGTCAAAAAAAGGTGACAGTGAATGGAAGGTAAAGGGTTACACAAACTCACACCTTGCGAAATGAGCGGTGCTCACTTCGCATGGTATCAAACACGAGTCGACACACAATTGTCTTGACAATATGGCTGCTGTATTATAGGCTAAACCTTCACCAGGCAGGTATATATGAGAATTAATCTTCTCCTGTCCTGCCTCTACGTGTCTGTCCTGTCTCCAAACCTCTTTGCCCCAGAACATTGTTCCCAGAACATGATTTGGGGCCCCAGTCTCTATTATGCATGATGTATGAATTTAGAATACTGTATCTATAGGGGCATGGTGGTAGCGCTCTCACTTCACAGCGAGAAGGTCCTGGGTTCGATTCCCTGCCGGGGAACGATGTGGGCGCTGGGGTCGTGCTCCCTCCTCCGAGTCATCAGCTCCCACCATAGACTGTAAAAAAAACATGGATGGTGGAAAGTCATTGGTTTCTATGCTTCTTTTGACCGTTGTATGGGTGCCGCCATCTTTGTTTTAATGGTACCAAAGGAATGCTATTGGCTGCCAACGGTCACGCGCAACCGCAGGGATACATGGGGCATTGTCTTTAGCTTGCCGAAAATCAAGCACACGAAGAAGAACCATCACAAGCCTATGATCACAAGCCCCTCCTACAGCATACCCTGCTATAACATCAAATATAACATAAATTGGACCTTATTTTCACAAAACGCATATCATGGTGATTGAAACGAGGCTTTAAACTAGCGACAGAAACCATAAATTATTTATGACAATGTTTATTAAGGTAAGAAAATCAAATGTAAAAGTTTGGGGGAAATGAATGGAATCCTAAGGAGAACATGTTGCTTCTGGTGCCAGAACAGCGCAACTAGCGGCCAATCATAGGAACTATCAGTTCCACGTTTGTTTCATTTTAAATCGGGACAACTACACCCCTGGCGCCCACAACCTAGGTGGGGTTGGCGAAAGGGCCTTTCTGTGTGGAGTTTGCATGTTCTCCCCGTGTCTCCATGGGTAGATATCCTCACAAAAACTTGCAGTAATCCTGGTCTCTATACTGCCTCCCTGATGGAGGGTAAAGGAACTTCTTGGAATACCGTGTTCCTTCCACGCGCTACCCCCCCCCCCCCTGTCAGGTGAAAAGAAGCGGCATGCTCACTCCTCATGCACTGAAGGAAGCATGAGCTCAGTTCGGGGCCCTCCCCAGGCGCGGGAGAGGGAGAGCAGAGCCCAGGATTACAGCTTAGGCAATTGGCACTGGGTGAAAAAATGGGTTACAAAAAATGATTAGGGAAAATAATACTGTATCTACTGTACTGTACATCTGTGTTTATTCCATTAAGGTTGTATATGCTATTGTACAGTATTACCTTGTGGAAACGTAGACAAAAGCTCAGTATAAATACTTGCAGTAAAACATGACAACAATATATAGTCTGAAAAATATTTGCGTGAGGTTAGGGTTAGAGTTAATAATAATGTACTTCAAAGAGGAATAAAGAGCCATCAAACCAATGCCACGGCACTCAACATGAGACAAGCTCAAGCAACTATTAATCAAAATGTCACTGAAACTTTTCCATACTATTTGCATATGGAAATAAACGTTTGCAACATCACTAGAGGATTAAAGTTCAGGTAAAGGTACCAGCTCTGAGACATTTACTCCATAGCTACAGTTCTTCAACACTGGCAACATCAGACACTGAGTTTTCAAACGGTGAGTGTATTTTTCATCTATCTACAGTACAGGCGGTTTGTTAGAAAGACTGGTACAGCAATGTCCTTACTGTATATCAAAAGAGAAGAATTTGTTGCAAAAATCAAAACATTGTTATTTTTAACCTACAGTACACCAAGAAGCTGGGCTGAGCTGAAACCAAATTCACCCTGCAGGAGGTAGAAGGTCAATATTAAAGAAAAATCTGTCAATGGCAGGACTTTTTTGTCCACATAAAGCATATTTAAACAATATTTTCCTTTTATTCCAGAAGTATGGTGATGTTTTCTTGGTGAAATTGTATCACAATATTAATATTTTCTTGGTTTATATGATGATAACTGTTGTTTATTTCCTCAGAGAGAAGCTATGGATCATATATTACTTCTGATCATCCTCCTCTCAGGTTAGATTATGGAGTTTGTGTTGTTATTTATTGGTTATGGCAGTCAAATACACTTTTTAGATGCATTGGCCATTTGTACTAAAACATAATATAATATATGAGGCCATAGGCTACACATGGCACTTTTTGAAGGCTTTCAAAATGTCTACAAAATCTTAGTAAAAGATTTGAAAACATTGGGGCTGACATTCTTCTTCATTCTGGGAGTGTGTGAATTAAGTTTCCCCTGATCTTTGCAATGTTGCTGGAGATTCGCTTTTGAAAGAAAGACAGACAAACAGACACATGTAAATATATGAATGTATCCAGCTCTAAATCCACTATTCTTGACCTTCAGGATTCTACATCCCCTCCTGTTGTGTGCTTCGTGAGTATCACTTTGTTAACGTGAAAATGACCTGGAACGATGCTCAGAGCTACTGCAGAGAGAAGTACACTGACCTGGCCACCATAGAGAACATGGAAGATGTGAAGAGTCTGAAAGCAGTCAAATCTGGAGACCAATCAATGTGGTTTGGACTGCATGATGACACCAAATCCTGGAAGGGAACCATAGGCCATGATGTCAATTCTTGGAGATGGTCAGCAGTTGATGTGCAGATCAAGACAGAGTATCAGAACTGGCTTTCTGGCGAGCCAAATTATAATTCAGCCACACAGCTCTGTGTGGCCATCTCTCGTGGGGCCATCGCTCCTGGTGGTTTTTGGTTTGATTACAGCTGTGACGAAATTATATATTTTTTGTGTTATTATGGTAAGAACTTACATCTATACAATCAAATTAAATCTACTCATACTTCTCTCTCTTTCTCTCACACACATACACACGCACACACACACACACACACACACACACACACACACACACACACACACACACACACACACACACACACACACACACACACCCGGGCATGCACTTATGCATTCACTTACTGTATGCACATTGATTGATTGATTTTACATAAAAAAGTAAAAGTTCATAATTGGTCTGCAGGTATTTCATAGTGACACTATATTTCACTGTTCTCTTCCCTAGATAATGGAGTCCAGCAGAAATATATTTTAGTCAAGACTAAGTTATCATGGAAGGCTGCCCAGCAATACTGCAGAAAAAAATACACAGACCTGGCTGTTATCAAAAATGCTCAAGAGAACAACCAAGTTGCGTCTTTATTGGAACCAAATCAGAATGCATGGATCGGCCTTCACAGAGTAGCATGGACATGGTCTGACCAGACCAACCTGTCCTTCACACACTGGCGGTCTGATGGGGGTGTTGAGCCTAATAATTGGAAAGGAAAACAACATTGTGGTATTGTGATTCCCCCACATTTTACTTGGGGTGATGCAGATTGTAGTTCAGAGCGTTGGTTTTTCTGCCACAGAGGTGAGTATCTTCTCCACAACACAATTTAAGTATCAAGTGTTTAGCACAAAAAAAATCAACATAATTATGGTCCTATGTTATTTTAATTCATTATTTATCTTTTTATCTTGTGTCTGTGCATGCATGCTTGTGGGTGAGGCAGCTGTTCAGGAAGTGAAGGTGATGAGGATGAAGATCCAGACTGATGCTGACATGACAGATCCAGACATTAATGAACAACTCCTGCAGCAGGTAATCAACTCTTACAGCTGTTTAATGATTCAGAGCATAAGTATTGTGTGTCATGTACATCATTTTCCCAGCAACACGTCACACAATGCATGTATTCTGTCTGTGTCCCTTTTGTGCCTATATGGAGATCTCTGTATCTTTCAGTCCTTGACCCTTTTATGCCCATACTGTACTGTATATAAGTTGATTTGAGACTGGGTAGCAAAATGTCCTCGAAATGTAGAGCAACAGCTGCCCTTTAACATGCAGCCTAACAGTAAAAACCTTCTCATGTCTTCTATTCCTCTACAGTTACATGAATCTCTAGCCAAGCAGGGAGTAACTAACTTTCAACTGCGCTGGAAGACTCAACCCAGAAAACAGGAGAGCCCTGAAGATGAAGAACAAGACTGCAAATCCACAACAAGCCAATAGGTTAACTTCTTAATGGATAACATTAATACCAGGTGACTGACTGACTGACTGACTGACTGACTGACTGACTGACAGAGATTGATAGATGGAAACATATGGTTTTCCTTTTCACTTGAAAATAGTCTTTGAATTGTAATAATTCCCCACAGAAAATATGTTTGCTTTTAGAATAACTTTAACTGTACGTATACAATATTTTCATATTTATTGTCTTTTCATAACCATCAAAACTTTACATTATATACATACACAGCTGCAAAACTACAACGATTTTAGTAATTGACTGAATGATTGATGCTCTATTGACAAAATATGTAGGGCTATACCTGACCTTATATTTGACAAAATACTCTATAAAATTATTTTGATCTTAGATAAAGTATAAATTAGGCTCAGTTAACTGTTTCAGAAATTATAATTTTTGTGCAAACTCCATCTTTCATCGTGAGGTAGAAATTATGTTATGATTGGTTATATCTAACCTCTATATTTGACCATCACTTATAGCACTTAATATAATGCACTATGATATGACATGATATTTGGTAGCCTGTTGAAGCCAAGTGTGTCTAATGTCCCGTACTTCTCCCCATGATATCATTTAAATTAAAGCATATAATCAAAACGTACAATATTGTCTCCGACTCCTATATTGCCTGATTGATACACAATTCCAGTAGTTTTCAGGGGGAATTCGGGGGGCAGAGAGAGGGAGAGCGACGAAAGAACAAACATAGGGAAATGAACATAAGTACATTTATATACATAGCTATAGACATGAGGTGCAGGTAAATACTTATATAGCAGCAGGTGAATAACATGATTATTATTTATGCCACATAGTGAATGGGAAAATACAGAGGGTCAGGCAGAGGACGGCAGAATATGTGAATACTGTGATCTGGGTGAGGTGGACAGTGAAATACATTTGATTTTATTTTGTCCTTTGTACCATGATTTAAGAGATTAAAAAAAAAATCATACCGTTGGCTGAGTTTGCACTGGAATGTTTGTCTTTGCTTACCGATTAATTCGACGTGTCTGATAATCCCATGTGGGATGGGTCAATGAACGAACACTGAAATAAATACATTATTTAGAGTTTGTGTATGTGACATAATCCACGTGAGGTATAAAGAAAAAGAAACACAAGTCAGTAGGACCACATCTATAATGCATTATGAGGACACTCATAGTGCATTATAATGCACCATTGACTGACTGCTTGTAATACATTATGAATACTATACACACTCAAGTTAACTGTAGTAACGTCTCATAATATGTTAATAGCCCATGAAGTATCATGAGTCATCATTGTATGTGTTAAGTAAAGTGTCATACATATGGATGCATCTATAATAATGCATAATTCATCATAACGCTTAATTGTCGGGGCTAAGTAAAGTGTAATGTATTTGCATGCATTTAACATATTAATCTATGCTGCATCTGAAGTGATTATTATGCACAGATAATAATAATACAGTAAAATGTGGGTGCTGTAGGAATGGAAACTCAAGGTATAACTACTAGAAGAAGTGCTCTTCCGAGCACAGGTCTCCACCAGCCACGCGTCCTGGTGGTGGACGCGTGGCTGGTCCTGGTGATGGGTGGAGTATTAGGTAAAACCACGAAATGGCCTGTTATAGCGCCAGCATGAGGCTGATTTAAAAAATGTGAAGTGGCATTTCTTCCTCGGCCTAGTGGGAACGTGTGTGCGCGATTTCATGTTAATTGCACTTTGCGTTTGTGATTTGAGGCATTTTGTCCAAAACGGACCAATCTTACAAACTTTGAAAGCCAATCTCATCCAATCAGGATGGAATATGGACAATCAGACAGATCCGTGTCGATCACATGACTGTAGAGATGCTGTCTACCGATTTGCGTGATTTTTGGACAAAATCTGTAGGAGTAGTGTACAGAAATGTGTTTTGCAAACATCGGCCTCATGGTGGCGCTAGAACAGGGCCATTTAAAAAATGTGGGGCAGAGGTTCTGAATTGGCATGGTATTTTCGGTTATAAAGTTGGCTAAAACGGGTATTTTCCTATATTAAATCATATTTTCCCTTTCACAATATTAATTTGGGTGTCTTTGGGCCACCTAACTTTATTTTATTTCTCTAAATTTTCCAAAACATATAGGTCTACCTGGTCCTCATGTGCCCACTCCCACTCTCTGGTTACCCAACAAGAGTTTAATCATATTGGCATACAGTAATAACCATTAGGTTTTAAAAACAAAATCAACGCATGCTTATGTCATTTCACATACCAGCCAGTCTGGGGTCGCTTTAGTTGGCAGACAAGACTATTGTAGTGCTCCCACGGAATACCATCCCATCTGGCTTATTTTCTAGTTGCTTGTCTGCTTTTCACCTTGTTGTTTAGGCTATCACCTATCAAGGATTCATGTCTAAACTGTTTGTACACAATCTTCTGTCACACGTTTTTTTTAAGACATTAAAACATTTTCTGAGCCGAGTACTGTTGTGTGCCTGCTCGCACGCACTCTCGCGCAGGCAACTTGTGGACTGAACCTACAGCCCCTGGGATTGTATAGGGGGCGGAGACTGAACTGAACTGAACTGACTGAACTGTCAAACAAAAATGACGCAATTTTTCCGCGAAAACCGGTCCCCGGTAGGGATCATAGAAAACATATAAAGAGAAGGCTTTAGAAGCTGAAAATAACGGAGTGGGGGTTCTAAAACTTTAGCGATTTAACAGTTAGGACAATTTTAAGATTTGTTTTGTAAAAAAAGTTACATGGTATAACTTTAAATTAGATGTTTTTCAATAGCTCAAACATTATGAATAAGCGGTTGAATAAAAGCGGTTGTAATGCTGACATGCAGACACACTTATGGTCTATGTGAAGTTGTAGACTTACATTTACTTTGTATACAACAGCTAATTAGCCAGTAGCTATGCCCCTCCCAAAACGCTTTTGTCCAATGCTAGCTTGAATAACTTCCTGCTTGCCAAGGTTTGCCTTGGCAACAGCCTTGGCAAGCTGCCAGTTGCTAAGCTAGCATTGGACAAAAGCTTTTAGGGGAGGGGCATAGGTACTGCGTAATTAGGCCTCTTATGGTTGGGTTGGTGAAATGTTGTGTAAGAGAAAACGTAAGGTACCAAGAAGTTCAAATGTCAGTCCTGTAACCAATTTTTGTGTCAAGTTTGGAAGCAATTAGAGTCTCTTAGAGTCCCTGGGAGGCTAATTCAGGGGTGAATATTCTGTGAAAATAACAGGTCTACAAGATTGTAGATCGTCTAATTTCAGGACAGAGCCTATTATAGAGCCCTGGGGGACTCCGGTTAATATGCAAGTGAAAGATGGTGTGATTACAAGGAACCTGACTGAAGGGAGAGACAAGGCAAGGCTCATGCAAAATTACAATTCAAAGTAACTTACGTAAGACCAAAAGGCATTTAAAGGGATATATTCCACTTTCAATAAAACTTTTGGTCATTTTATTTTCTAGTATAAAGGCTTTTGTGAACACCCTGGACAGTTTTTGATTTGCTTGATTCTATATTTAGATATTTGATATTCATTTTATCAGACACTCCCCACCCCGGGCCCATTCCTATACAAACCCATCGTAACTTCAAACTCCATTTTAACTTTGATAGATTCATCCAAAACACCCGTCTTTTTTCTGGTGACTCATACTTCCCTCCTATGTGAGCTGGCCATGTTTTTTTCAATAACTTTCTTCATTTCTTTTTTTTTTGTATTTCTTTTTTGGTGGAAATGGAAAAAATGTAATACATTAAGACATTATTAAAAATAAATGAAAAACATTATCGAAAAAAAAAAAATGGCCAGCTCACATATTTGGAGGGTAGTATGAGTCGCCAGAAAAAAGACGGGTGTTTTTGATTAAACTATCATGGTTAAAAGCAGCTGATGTCTGTGGGTAAGCACACAACAGAACATTTTCTCCCCTCTTCCTTCTTCCTTCTTTATCCAACACCATTAAGCAATAAGCATGGATAACAATTCAAGCACAAACTAGTGACGTGATCACATCACGTTATGAATGTATATGTATGTTCCCAAATCAAAGTGAAAAATGGTTTGGTTTGTTGCAACAATGTCTAGTAGTAGTTATTTAAAGTATGGTAATAGTGTGAAGTAGTGTGGGGATTAATGTCAGAGTGTTTGTATTGGAGCCCACCATAGACTGTAAAAAAAAAACATGGACGGTGGAAAGCCATTGGTTTCTATGCTTCTTTTGACCGTTGTATGGGTGCCGCCATCATTGTTTTAATGGTACCAAAGGAATGCTACTGGCTGCCAATGGTCACGTGCAACCGCAGGGATACATGGGACATTGTCTTTAGCTTGCCGAAAATAAAGCTCACGAAGAAGAACCATGACAAGCCTATGATCACAAGCCCATCCTACAACATACCCTGCTATAACATCAAGTATAACATACATTGGACCATATTTTCACAAAACGCATATCATGGTGATTGAAACGAGGCTTTAAACTAGCGACAGGAACCATAAAGTATTTATGACAATGTTTATTAAGGTAAGAAAATCAAATGTAAAAGTTTGGGGGAAATGAATGGAATCCTATGGAGAACATGTTGCTTCTGGGGCCAGAACAGCGCAACTAGCGGCCAATCATAGGAACTTTCAGTTCTGTGGTTGTTTCATTTTAAATCGGGACAACTACACCCCTGGCTCCCACACCCTAGGTGGGGTTGGCGAAAGGGCCTTTCTGTGTGGAGTTTGCATGTTCTCCCCGTGTCTCCAAGGGGAGATATCCTCACAAAAACATGCAGGTCTCTATACTGCCTCCCTGATGGAGCGGAAATGAACTGGTTGTAATACCGTGTTCCTTCCACGCGCTACGTCACTCACTGCTCACTCCTCATGCACTGAAGGAAGCATGAGCTCAGTTCGGGGCCCTCCCCAGGCGCGGGAGAGTGTTTTTGCAGGTTGTTCAGTCCGAGTGTATCAAAGGGTGCGTTCGGAAATGCGCACCGGGTGTGTGCTCAGTGTAGTGAGTGCCTAAACCCAACCCTAATCCTAACCCTAACCTCACTATGCCTAAACCTAACCCTAACCCTAACCTTAACCTCAGTAAAACTATGCCTAAACCTAACCCTAACCCCTAACCCTAACCACACCCGGTGCGCATTTCCGAACGCACCCTTTGATACACTCGGACTGAATCACCTGCAGAAAACACTCTCCCCCCCAGGCGCGGCAGAGGGAGAGCAGAGCCCAGGATTACAGCTTAGGCAATTGGCACTGGGTGAAAAAATGGGTTACAAAATGATTAGGGAATTGAATACTGTATCTATCTACTGTACTGTACATCTGTGTTTATTCCATTAAGGATGTATATGCTATTGTACAGTATTACCTTGTGGAAACGTAGACAACAGCACAGTATAAATACTTGCAGTAAAACAAGACAACAATATATAGTCTGAAAAAACGGTTGCATGAGGTTAGGGTTAGACTTAATAATAATGTACTTAAAGAGGAATAAAGAGCCAACCAATGCCACGGCACTCAACATGAGCCAAGCTGTAGCAACTATTAATCAAAATGTCACTGAGACTTTTCCATACTATTTGCATATGGAAATAAACGTTTGCAACATCGCTATAGGCTTAAAGTTCAGGTAAAGGAACCAGCACTGAGACATTCACTCCATAGCTACCGTTCTTCAACACTGGCAACAGACAAAGAGTTTTCAAACGGTGAGTGTATTTTTCATCTATCTACAGTATTTACAGGCGGTTGGTTAGAAAGACTGGTACAGCAATGTCCTTACTGTATATCAAAAAGGAAGAATTTGTTGCAAAAATCTAAACAAAAATCAAAACATTGTTATTTTTAATCTACAGTAGTAAACCAAGAAGCAGGGCTGAGCTGAAACCGAATTCACCCCACAGGAGGTAGTAGGTCAATATTAAAGAAAAGATGTTGTCAATGACAGGGCCTTTTTGTCCACATAAAGGATATTTAAATAAACAATATTTTCCTTTTATTCCAGAAGTATGGTGTCGTTTTCTTGATGAAATTGTATCACAATATTAATATTTTCTTGGTTTATATGATGATAGCTGTTGTTTATTTCCTCAGAGAGAAGCTATGGATCAAATATTACTTCTGATCATCCTCCTCTCAGGTAAAATTATGGAGTGTGTGTTGTTATTTCTTGGTTATGGCAGTCAAATCAACTTTTTAGGTGCATTGGCCATTTGTACTAAACCATAATATATGAGGCCATGGGCATGACAGCTGTTTGCTAAACAGTTTGCAATATTTGCTTTAATATTTATTTTTCTTTATGCCTTTAAGCAAATCAGAGAAAGATCGATATGGTAATTGGATTTCAGTAATTTAGTTAGGCTACTCATGATACTTTTTGAAGGCCTACAAAATGTCTAGGCCAGTGGTAACCAACCTTTTCAAGTCCAAGGTCACCTTTTTTTTCCCAATTCTAGCCATGATCTACCAAAAAAATATGTTCCAAAAACACGGTTGCAATTTCTGACTGGTTAGTAGTGACACATAGACTAATAGTTTAAATAAGCATAAACACAGATAGTTATATAATCAAGGCCTAAATATTAAGAAAAAACATATCAGAAATATAAATATTAGGACATATATATATATATATATATATATATATATATATATATATATATATATATATATAAATTGCTTTTACAGATTTCTTCTCTTCAATGCACAAAACGTAGTTTCTCAGTTTGATGACTATGCATTTACAGATATTCTGTTCAAAATGCACACATGACCATAATCTCAGCTCACCTTCCCAACAGCACAAAAAAATGTCTAGCTTCAGAAATATCCAGCTCCGTGTAGCCATGGCCTTAATGAGACTGCTGTGACTGCACATTAGCAAAGCCTGGTTGATAGAGTACCTAAGACGAATAACAGTCTAAGTAATGTTGTTCAATTGTCAGTTTTAATGTTATCTGCTCCCTTTGACTGCTGAATATTGCTTGTACGGACTTATACTGTTGTTTCACAAACTGTTGGAGATATACTGTTTTTCCACTTTCCATAAGTATTATGTCTTATAATTCCTAATATATATATGAGTGAAGTAAAAAACATCTAATTCAACAAAATGAGGGGGAAGTGCATTAAGAATTTAACAGATTAAAAACTTTTAGTTTGTGGTTTACGGTCTTGTAAATCAAAAAAATATCTATATTCAAAATGTTAAAATATGGACTTAGACAGTTTTTCGTCTCAGGTATTCAGTTAGTGATTGCCAGTCTGAGGCAGTCATTAAGATGTGAGTCAGTCAGTTCTTAACGTGGATTTTAATATTTTCGTTATTTTGTGAAAAGGCCATTTCACATAAGTAAGTGGAGCCAAAGTAGGCATGCTGCTTAAGTGTAAAAGACACAAGCAGTGGATACTGCACACAAAGTGACCAAAAGTTCTGGTTTCTAGCTATGCCCTCCGGTTCATGGTCAGTTAGTAGCAGTTAGTAGCTACACCTGTACTATTGTATAGGGATGGGACGATATGAAAATGTCATATCATGATCATGATATGATCATGATATTAGCGTGTTGCTTATACAATTCTTAAAATGCACAGTAAAAGACAAACTGTGAAATCACTTTTTCAGGGGTTGACAATAAGGTCTCAGCGGCACTTGCCCACTACTAAATTACTGCAGTTGAACAGATTTAAGATGTTTGCTATTACAGTAGTTGTAGTGCAGACCAGGGACGTGCTGGGCCCCTGATTCAGCCCGGGAAAAAGAGTTGTAGAGGCCCTCATTGTGCTGCTGCTACTCAAAGATTTGCCATTTCAGATCATGACAAGTGACAAGCCAGTGGGCCAATTACATGAGTTATATTTCGTCATTGTCGGGTGGAAACCTTGTATGTCCAAAACCATTTTAAAAATGATTTAAAGTAGTGAAAACAGACGATCTACAAGCACACAACGCCTTGCACCGCGAGGCGTTGTGTGCTTGTAGATCTGCTGCTTTCTCTACTTCTGTGCGACAGCCTTGTATGATGAAGGCTTTGCTTTGCGAAAAAATTTACAAATTTGAAACTTGGAGATACGAGGTTTCTGCCCGACAGTGACGATTTACTGTGTTGGCCGCCCAGCCACCAAAATGGAACGAAAGCCTATTTTTATTTTTTTCCTAATGGCCGGCCTGGACCGGCCGGGAATGAAGCGGCCGCTTTTCCCAATGGCCAGCACGTCCCTGGTGCAGACTGAAGAAGGTGCTTAACAGTGGTGTAAAGTAAGTAGGCCTAAGTAAGTACATTTACTCCAGTACTGTACAATTTTGAGGTACTTTTACTTTACTGGTGTATTTCCAATTTTCAGTACTTTTATCACTACTCCACTGCATCTTTGAGGACAATATTGTACTTTTACTTCACTACAATTATTTGAAAACTTTAGTTACTAGCTACTTTGCAGATATAAATTATGAAATTATAAAACATACATTAACCACTTCCAACATATTTTATACATGGGTTATTTGAAAATATCAGATCTACAAGCTCACAACACACATCAGAATGCGTTGTGAGCTTGTAGATCTGCTATTTTCAAACATTTCAAAAGGATACTTTTACTTTTGATACCAATACTTTTGTACTTTTACTCAAGTAAAATTTTGAACACATGTCTACTTGTAACAGAGTATTTTTATATTGTGGTATTGCTACTTTTACTTAAGTAAAACATTTGAGTACTTTTCCACCACTGGTGCTTAAGTTGGCCAAATCACTACCCCTCTCATCCAGGCTTCCAGCTATTGTCCTCTCTCTTATGCCAGAGCCAACAGGAGTCTCTCTCTGCCGCTTCTCCAGCCTACAAACGGCTGTTTTCCTCAAGACTGGTAGATCATAATCGACTGGTTGGTTACCCCTGGTCTAGGCCTACATAATATTAGCACATTTTGGGGCTGACATTCTTCTTCATTCTGGGAGTGTGTAAGTTTACGTCGATCTGTGCAACGGTGCCGGAGATTCGCTTTTGAAAGACAGACAGACAGACAGACAGACAGACAGACAGACAGACAGACAGACACATGGATGGACAGGGGTGAAAACACAATGTTGGAGATAGAAAAATTACCCAGCACTATTCTTTGACCTTCAGGATTCTACATCCCCTCCTTTTGTGCGCTTCGTGAGTATCACTTTGTTAACTTGAACAAGACCTGGAACGAAGCTCAGAGCTACTGCAGAGAGAAGTACACTGACCTGGCCACCATAGAGAACATGGAAGATGTGAAGAGTCTGAAAGCAGTCAAATCTGAAGACAAATCAATGTGGTTTGGACTGCATGATGACCCCAAATCCTGGAAGGGAACCATAGGTCATGATGTCAACTCTTGGAGATGGTCAGCGGTTGATGTGCAGATCAAGACAGAGTATCATAACTGGGAACTTGGCCAGCCAGATTATAAATCAGGCTCACATCTCTGTGTGAGAATCAAACATACTGGTTTTTGGTTTGATTATGGCTGTGACCTAAATTTTTTTTTTCTGTGTTATGATGGTAAGAACTTGTTTTCTATGCAATCAACAATAATCTATCTACTCATACTCTCTCTCTCTCTCTCTCTCTCTCTCTCTCTCTCTCTCTCTCTCTCTCACACACACACACACACACACACACACACACACACACACACACACACACACACACACACACACACACACACAAACACACACACACTGACAGGCATGCACATTGCACATGTGCATTCACTTACTGTATGCACATTGATTGATTGATTTTACATACAAAAGTAAAAAATCATAATTGGTCTGCAGGTATTTCATAGTGACACTATATTTCACTGTTCTCCTCCCTAGATAATGGAGTCCAGCAGAAATATATTTTAGTCAAGACGAATTTATCGTGGAAGGCTGCCCAGCAATACTGCAGACATCATTACACAGACCTGGCTGTTATCAAAAATGCTGAAGAGAACAACCAAGTTGCGTCTTTATTGGAACCAAATCAGAATGCAAATCAGAATGCATGGATCGGCCTTCACAGAGTAGCATGGACATGGTCTGACCAGACCAACCTGTCCTTCACACACTGGCGGTCTGATGGGCGTGTTGAGCCTGATAATTGGAACGAAAAACAACATTGTGGTTATGTGGTTCCCCCACATTTTACTTGGGGTGATCTAGAGTGTGGTTCAGAGCGTTGTTTTTTCTGCCACAGAGGTGAGTATCTTCTCAAAAACACGACTTAAGTATCAAGTGTTTAGCACAAAAGATCAACATAATTATGGTCCTATCCCACTGAGCATTTTTAGGTTTATTAGTTGCCTATTAGTGGTGTTTTTATCTTCTACACCACGCGTTGAAAATCAGTGTTGTAAAGGTCTAGATTCGATTTTTTTTAGACGGCTATATTTACACAAGACGACTATTAGACCGCTAAAAGTCGGCTATATTTAGCCGTTAACGGCCGTCGAAAGTAGTGAAAAGAAGGACATCACTGAGGTTCGAACTGGCAACATTCTGTTAAGGAGACGAGGACTTTACCCCTGAGCCACCAAGCCTGTTACAACCAGGAGGGCGTTTGGCACCTATTAGTATGTAACATCGCCTCCCACTGTTGGTTTTGGGTAACGTTTTTGAGTTTTCTGATAAATGCAAAGTAGTTGTATTGATGAATAGCTATATTAAAATTATGTTTATCTAATCAATATATATTGAATGATGGGGTTTGGGGAGAGAACTAGTGTGCGTGTGGGTGTTGTTCTCAGAATGAATTATGTAATTCTCCGCCCAAAGAGAGTATTGTATATTGCTGCCTCCCATCAGTTTCGGCACTGCACTGACAGAGGTGGCTATTTGATCGTATATTTTGGTTTCTTTTTGTAAGATGACTTAATATTTAATACATCGTCTAAACATAGTCGTTGAAATGCTGTATATAAAACGACTACGCCCAGACGTATACCTTATAGTGACGAATGGCTATTAAAATCATTTTACACCAATATTTGGCTATCAGTTCTGCAACGTGCAGTTGTTTTTTAAATAAATATTTATTAAAACAGGGATTAACTTCAATTGTCTAAATTCGGTGTAAATATAAACGTAGATACGCAGACTATAATTAGTTGGCTAAATCTCGGCTAGATCTAAACTATACTTAATAATGATCAACGGATATTATAATTATGTTAGTCCAATATTAGGAGATCAGTTAAGCACCTTACTGTTGTTTTTTTAATAAATAGTTATCGAATTATGGAATAAATTGCAAAGTATATTTTCGGTGTGAATATAACCGGATTCTAGCTGGTTGAAATGATGGCTAAAAAATAACTAGTCGTGTAATATCCGACTATTGCTCAGTGGGATGTTATTTTAAATCATTATTTATCTTTTTATCTTGTGTCTGTGCATGCATGCTTGTGGGTGAGGCAGATGTTCAGGAAGTGAAGGTGATGAGGATGAAGATCCAGACTGATGCTGACATGACAGATCCAGACATTAATGAACAACTCCTGCAGCAGGTAATCAACTCTAACAGCTGTTTAATGATTCAGGGCATAAGTATTGCGTGTCATGTACATCATTCTTTTGTCCAGCAACACGTCACACAATGCATGTATTCTGTCTGTGTCCCATTTGTGCCTATATGGAGATCTCTGTATCTGTCAGACCCTTTTATGCCCATACTGTATATGGAGTACCCTGATGTCATTATGTCCATGCCCTGTATATTGGCACGTGGCATGCCCATATATGGGCAAGTGCAGCCCTCCAGCCCTTGCCAATGCTCGCGCCGAGTTTGAAGTCGTTTGGTCCCATATAAGCACATGACCATATATGGGCATAGCAGATCTGTGGCCACTTTACACAATAGCCATCACTACCAGTTAGAAACAACACATGTATGTGCACTAGTTACTACTCCGTTGCCAATGTTTGTAACATCACTCCAAGCATAAATTATGAAACATTCTTAATTCTATATCCTATAAATGTATAATGTGATCTCTAATACAATATACAAGTACAGATGTTAGAGGGCCCTGGAGGGCACAGAGAGTGACGTCTTCGAGGAGGCTATCGTATTTGACGAGTTGGGTTGAGACTGTGTAGCAAAATATCCTCGAAATGCAGAGCAACAGCTGCCCTTTAAAGGACAACTCCGCCCTAAAACACTTCTAGGCTCATTTTCCAATACTTATATTGATCACAAAAGACTGTCCATGGGGTCTATTAGGCAGAAATGCCCTTGTTGTCCAGCTTCCCCATGTAGAAACCAGCAGCTGTCATAGCATAGATGGAGCCTATAAGCCTATCACTTTAACACTATTTGTTGTGATCAAAAGTAATTTTCTTTTTCATGAATGTGTTACTAGTTGTTATTACAAGCTATCATCAAAACTTACAATATTGTCTCCGACTCCTAGCTATATTGCCTCATCAATTACTGATTGATACACACTTTGGGGGCAGAGAGATGGAGAGCAAGGACAAGAACATTTATACAACGGGTAGTCGGGCTCTCAATGAAAAACAGGCTCTCCAACAGTGCAGATAACGAGCACTACTGCACTGTCTCATCAAGCAAAGAATTCAGCCGTGCGCTCTCCTTCTCCCCACACTATGCTAGGCGGCTAGGCTAGCAGTTTTCATGTGAAGTTCAGGGACAGAGTAGCTAAATGTGGCATTAAAAAATTACAAATTCCTTTCTAATATCTTAATTACAATGAAATACAGTTGACGTGTTTTATTTTTATTTTTAAGGGCAACAGTTGTATAATCGCAATATTACACTCGAGGGTCTGCCTTATCACGGTTATCTGGAACTTCAGTCCTGCCTACGGAACTCGCCTTCGGCTCGTTTCTGCAGCAAGACTGTCATGCCAGTTAACCGTGATAATGCACACAAGTAGGTAGGGAGTGGCTTATTGTCGGTATCAGCCGGTAACACGAGGGAGTCTGTCCCCGTTACAATGTGCTAGACCCCTGGGAGATGGACTGCTCAGGTGGAGCGCCACACCTACCATCAGCTCCCAGTACTTGCCGCACGACTTGCCAAGCCGTGCTACTCATACGCTGAGCTGGCGGTGCCCGGAATCGAACCCATGACCTTGCGGTACAAAGGCGAGAGATCTACCGACTGAGCTACCCGGGCACAAATGCCACTACATATTGAATGGGAAGATACAGGGGGTCTAGCAGAGGATGGCAGAATATGTGAATACTGTGATCCGGGTGAGGTGGACAGTGAAATACATTGTATTTTATTTTGTCCTTTGTACCATGATTTAAGAGATTTTTTAATCATACCCCTGATTTTAATCTAATGGATTGTGAGAATGGTCCATTGATAGAGTTTATTTTTGATCATGTTCTTGCATTTTCTGAATATCTCTCTAAAGCATGGGATAGGAGAAGGGTGACCTATGAATAGATTAACTTACATTTCTAACTTGATAATATTCTATATGTGCAGGCCCATATAAACACTCAAAACTAGGTGTATTATGTGCTGTTGGCTGAGTTTGCACTGGAATGTTTGTCTTTCCTTACCGATTTATTCGATGTGTCTGATAATCCCATGTGGGATGGGTCAATAAATGTATGCCTGTATGTGTTAGTGACATAATCCACAAGAGGTATAAAGAAAAAGAACCACGAGTCAGTCGGTCCACATAGGGAGGTAGTTTGCATAGGGTAAAATCCACAGCATGCAGCTGTGAAAGATTTCAAGGAATTTCATGAGAAGAAATTATTCCTTATTTAAAGGGGCCACAACATGATTTTTTTTTCTCCCTATTGTCCCTTCTACCCCCACAGCCTCCTTGTGTTCTTTATTTCATCTAGACAGACAGACTCCCTCAATAGCGCCCCTTTTCCAGCAAAGGGCTTTTTGGTATTGTAGTTGAAAAGGCTTGGAATGACAGACAGACAGAACATGAAATAGCTGAGTGGTTGTTTATAGGCTTAAAAAAAACTATTATGGGCCTACATTTCTATATAATATATGTTTTAATATGCATGGTGTAGTCCCTTTATGGAATAAAAATAATGGATTCTGTTTTACCAAGGTGTAATGCCAGTTTGTTATCGGAAAGCAAAATGTGTAGAGCTGAGGGCTTCCTCATCATCTGTGAACAAGTTGTAGTTACAGGCTGTTTTTGATGTTTATAGAAGTAGCCAAACAGTAAGTAAAGCCATGAGGCCCATAGGGCCTCCTTTTTCTGTAGCATGAGCTAGCTTGATGTACAAGTTCAGCCCCTGGACATGACGCTGCATGTCACAGGGATCCAACCCTTGATGCTGAGTCAGAGCCGATTCTGGGCCCACGGGGGCCCTAAGCATGATTTTGCTATGGGGCCTTCCTGCGGGCGCGAGCGTAGCGAGAGCCCCTCGAAAAAATAATATAATTTTTTATTGTTTTTTAATCAATTTTATAATGGGTTTAATTCTGGGTTTTGTATATAAATAGGCCAAATTGCAGAATCGTCATTCTAAGTTATTAACTCGGTTAAACAGTGACTTACACATACAATACATGCAGCAAAATTGGACTTGTTGCCTACCACGGCACCGATTGTTCTAGATATAATGAAGAAAATTAAATCTACAATAAAAATATAATATATCCTATAGATATAGTTATATGAATATAATAATATTTAGGGACTTGTCTTTAATATATAGGCCACAGGCATAGACAGAGACAATGCATGCTGTGAGCTTGTAGATCGGCTATTTTTTTTTACACCCAGTAAAAGATTTTGCTTAAAATGAAAGGGTTAAATTGGAGTGGTTACCATGGTTACTGTGTGTCTAGTGCACGGGCAGTGCTGTAAAGTAACTAAGTAGGCTACACTTACTCAAGTACTGTATTTAAGCACAATTCATTTTCAGGTTCTTTTACTTATACTGGAGTATTTCCACATCTCAGCGGCAAATATTGTACTTTTACTCTGGACTTTTACTTGTAACAGAGTATTTCTGCATTGCAGTATTGATACTTTTACTAAGTAAAACATGTGAGTACTTTTTCCATTACTAGTAGCAGCAGCAACGTGGCTCCGTCGTACAACACAAGTTACAACTGACAGTGCAATTTGAATGTGTGTTTCTGTTTACCTGATCGCTGTTGCTGCAGTTCCGTTTGACACTTTTTCTTTCTCTCATATCCAGAAAGATAAACGTGCATTGTCAAAGCGAAAGTAAACAAACACTAGACTCTGAAAGGGGGGCGGGGCGGAAACTCCCAAAGATTTCCAGAGTCAAGAAATGTGGTCTCCTTTTTCTTTGTGGCCAATGGGACAATGGCAAAGAGCCGTGACAGCCAAACAGGGACAAGGTTAATCAGAGATGTGTCATTCAGGCTAAGATGGCAGTAGCGCTGGTGTCAAAAGACAGTTTGGTGCGTTCTTTTCTGCAGAGAGGAGGGGGGCGGTGGGGGCCTTTTTGGTCGGGGGCCCTACGCAGACTGCGTAGTCTGCCTATAGGGGGCGCCGGCGCTGTGCTGAGTGCCAAGCAGGGAGGCACTGAGTCTTTGGTATGACCCAGCCAGGGATTGAACCCTCGACCTCCCAGTCTCAGGTTGGACACTCTAACAACAAGGCCACTGAGCTGAGAAAGAACAGTAAAGGCCCTAATATGGTTTCCTGGGGAACACAACTGTTCACTGGGGACAGGGTTCCATTGACATCAACTACTTGTTCTCTTCCCTGAAGGTAGGATTTGAGGTAGGTCAAAGATGACTAGTTAACTAGTGGACAAATATTATGATCAAGAGCTATCACCTCTTTTCTTTTCTTTTCACTGATCCCATTGCAATTAATTAAGGTACTGTATTATGTGACAATACAAGAATTAAGCCCACTTTCATTCCAACTTAACAATCAATGGCTATTTGACAGGACCATGTTGAGTCCTGCTCAGAGAAGAGGTTAGCTACAGTCTGTGAGACAGTCGTTGAAACCCTCAATGGGTGAAAGTTAACCCCATCTTAGTAAACTAACTTACTTAACCATTAAGTTATAACATATTTGGGAACCTTGTAATATCACTATATTGTATACCACAATAACACAAAAAGCCCCAGGAGGCTTGTTTCCATTGTGGTCCATATTGTACTCCACATAGTTGTGAAACCAATTTAACCACTTGAACCTTTGCATCCCCATTTTACTCTAATACTGGGGAGTGAACATTCTGTGAAATTAGCAGATCCAGGATTGGCTACAGTAAGTTCGGCAAAGATATTTAGTTTAGAGTTAAAACTCTATAATATCTCAACTAACTTTACATGGTTTAAAGATATACGTTTTTTCTGTAGTGAAATATGGTGTGACTACAACGAACTTGACTGAAGGGAGAGCACATACTGGACATGAACCAGACACGGCAAGGCAAATGTATTTGTATATCATATTTCATGCACAATTACAATTCAAAGTAACCTACGTAAGACCAAAAGGGAATTTAAGCATAGATAGACAGACAGACAGACAGACAGACAGACAGACAGACAGACAGACAGACAGATGATCAAATCCATGGACGGATTAACCCCTGTGAGGGCCCCTGGCAGATCCTTTTTTAGGGCCCCCCACCCACCCTCTACCATAACCCCCCCTCCCTCCAGAGGCGCAGTACCCAGCTCGGATTTTAAGCCATGATGATCATCTGTGGGCCAAGACACCACACATTTGATTTTTAATTAATGTATACATTTAATTTTAGTAAATTATCAATGACCACACGGCCCAGTTCCCCCAAGGGCCTCTGAGAGCCAAGGGCTCCAGGCAATGGCCCCACCGGCCCAATGGTTAATCCAGCCCTGATCAAATCAATAATGCCAAAATGCCCAAACGATAATCTTGACATATCACAAAAAAGGTGCATTTTCCATAAGCAGACGTGTCAAACAAAGTAATTTCTTACAATAAATAAATATTACATATTCATGTTTTTTGCTGTGTGCAACAGGCTAGTTTTCTTTACATTATGATAAGTTTAAGCCTCTGGAACAATAATTCAACATTTCCCATCTGACTGAATGAATGGAGCGAAGCCTTTATTAGTATCACTGGTAACACCTGTGAAATAAGTGACCCAATCTCTTGCCAATATGGCTGCTATAGGCTAAACCTTCACATCTTCATCAGGAGTATTGTATTGTGTAAGAGCATTTAACCTTCTCCTGTTCAGCCTCCACATTTCTGTTCAACCTCCAGTTACCATCATGTGGTTTCTGAACCACTTTGTGTTCCCAGAACATGATTTGGGGTCCCAGACCATGAAAACATTCTTCTTGCCTCTGATGTCTCTATTATGCATGAACTAAGAATATATACCTGTATACGCTACAGTATATCTGTGTTTATTCCATTAAGGGTGTGCGCCATTGTACAGTATTACCATGTGAAAACGTAGACAACAGCTAGTAAGACGCCTCAGGGCGACATGCCAATTCTTGGCCATCTGGCCAGTGATGTATATCGGACCAGTTACCCATTTATGGAGACCCCTGCATGATAGTCACCAATGTTGTGTCAAAACATGCCCATATATGGGCATTACCAAATATGGGCATTCCCAGATATGTCCTTAATATTGATGACATTGGGACAGGCATCTCCATATATGGGCATAAAACGTATGTTAGTAAAGCCAAGCAGGGCCTTGGCGAGTTAGGGCCTGGGTTTGATGCCTGGTGATCTCCATATATGGGCATAAGGGGGTACCCTAAAAGGGCATCATCTGGGAATGCCAATACTGTATATGGACTGATGGGTATATTAATTCCTTTAGAAAGTTATCCTTTTCCAGAAGACTCAGCTTCCACCCACAGAGTAAAACCACAGTTAGAGTCAGAGTCAAAGAAAGAGGCAGCACAAGAATAAGTCTGTTTGAAATAATTGTATTAAGAGAATAGTTAAGAGTTCAGCGTACAGTACAGCAATTCACCCATAGTGCCTTCCCGCCCTAATAGACAGTTGACATGATTTTATTGCGACCGTAAGGTCGCAGTTTAGTTGCGACCGTCAGGGAGCAGTTTACTATGAAAACCTCCACCGGCCGTCCGTCGGTCACACGTCACACGTCACACCTTTGCCCTGCTCATATCTCCGCATCAGTATATAGGGCTTGTTTGTTTATTGTATGACATCACGCCACATCATCAGCTGTGGACTCTGTGATGTCATCGTATCGCATCAGTATATAGGGCTTGTTTGTTTATTGTATGACATCACGCCACATCATCAGCTGTGGACTCTGTGATGTCATCGTATCTCCATATATGGCCATCTCCGTATATGGAGATATAAGTCGTCCATGCCCAAGTATGGGCTGGTGAGGTCAGACTTTGTGTGATGCGTAGGTTATCTCCATATATGGAGATTCAACATTCCAGGTGTAACTATGGCTACCCGTATGACGTGAGAGGTGGAGGTTGTGATATTTGTGGAGATAAGCGACCAACGGTCGCTTATCTCCCGATTAGGGAGTCTTACTGGTATGAAAACCTCCACCGGCCGTCCGTCGGTCACACGAGATCTCCATATATGGGCATATCAGAAAGCCCATATATGTTCATATACTGATGACATCAGGAATATCCATATATGGGCATAAAAGGGACAAGGACTTACAGTTAAGAGATCTCCATATATGGGCATAAAGGGACAAGGACTGTTACAGTAGATATAGAGATGTCCATATATGGGCATAAATGAACAAGGACTGACAAACACTGAGATCTCCATATAACCTATGGGAATATAAGGGACGAGGACTGTCAGCTTGTAGACCTATTTTCGAAATATTGTTGTACATTAAAAACTTGAAATGGGTCGTTCTGCATAGTACTTGGGATTTGTTGATGTAAATGTTCACATAGAGTGTAATAATTGGTAAAACAAACTTTTGGCCTATTTGTGGAGATAAGCGACCAACGGTCGCTTATCTCCCGATTAGGGAGTCTTACTGGTATAGTTACTGTAAGACAGTAGGATGGGTCCTGTCATGATGATGTAATATCGTGACAAGTGGTCACCTCATGGGCTGAGATGACCTTTATCAGTGGACAGAACACCACAGAGTTGTTGAAATGATGGTGTAATCTTGTTGTTGACGGCTTCCTGCCGTCACCACCATAAGGATAAAGATTGTTTACTTAAAAATGGTTTACCAGTGAAATATCAGACACTTGTACAGTGTCAAGGCTGTTGGAATAACAATGTTAGAATAACAGGGTTTGTGTTGGAACATAGAGTGGCAAACAGCACAATTAATAGATGATTTGTTATGTACAGTAGTTTGACCATTTGCCAAAATTGGTACAATAATATTAACCAAACTTTTCCAACGTGGACATTTTATTTATTTTATCCTTTATTAATATATATCTTTATACATATATGGACTTAACGTTTTTGTGGAAGGTAGGGTGTAAATCAAAGTAAAGCAGGCTTTGTTTCTGGGAATGCCCATATATGGATTTTTATTTTTTTATTTCATCATTTATTAAATAATAATATGTATCCATATACATACAATATATGTTATGCCCATACATGGAGATCCCTATCTGAACCAACCACACAGGCCATGTCTTGGCCATCTGGCCGGTGATATATATCGACGACCTCAGGGATCTTCATATATGGGCATAAAAGGGATTCTGGGGAATACCCATATATGGACTTTTACATAGGTGATGTCACCTGTGATGTCACAGTGACAAGGGAACCAACCCATAGACTGTAAAAATGGTACTGACACAGACAGACAGATACACACACAGACAGAGACAAGCTGCGACATTTCTCATGGTAAACTTCGGTCGCAATAAATACAGTAAAACAAGACAATATATAGTCTGAAAAAACGGTTGTGTGAGGTTAGGGTTAGAGTTCATAATAATGCGCTTTGGAATAAAGAGCCATCAAACCAATGCCACAGCACTCAACAGCACGTAGCAACTATTAATCAAAATGTCACTAAAACCTTTCCATACTATTTGCATATGAAAATAAACCTTTGCAACATCACTAGAGGCTTAACGTTCAGGTAAAGGTACCAGCTCTGAGACATTCACTCCATTGCCACGGTCAACACTTACAGCATCAGACACTGAGTTTGAACGGTGAGTGTATTTTTCATATATATTTACAGTATTTACAGACAGTTGTTTAGAACGACTGGCAAACCAGTATCCTTTTATGGTACATTAAAAGGAAGAATTTGTTGCAAAAATCAAAACATTTAATTTACAGTAGTAGTAGGCCAGACCTAAACCACAATGTTTGGCTGAGCTGAAACCAAATTCATCCTGCAGGAGCAAGTAGGTCATATTTTCTGTGTTTATAGACAACATGCCTGGCCACGCCCCCTACTTCCGACCGGAAGCCCTTTTTTGGGCTCAGTCGTAAATAGACTTCCTGCTTTCGTCACAGCTCACTCTCCCACCAGCTGATCGGACCGCTTGGACGTGCTTGTTTTTACTACTTTCTGTTTTTTACTTGCCACGATGCCACTGAAATGGCAACATTCATCCACTCAGCTGATACGAGACGGGGTTTTGACGATTCCACACCCATCTACAGTCCATACTTGGAAGGACGACATGACGACATGGCCGGACATAACGTTAGACAAAATGGTATTTTACTTGATGACATCAACGGCTGTCGATGACGTTCAGCAGGACGCTGTTAAAAGTACGATGGCATATCAGTATCTCCACGGCGAAAAAGTTGGTGTTGTGTTAAGCCATCAACTGGACGGCTTTATTTTTTTTAAGGCCAGTGTTGAACCGAGCCAGTGTCTCAATAACGACGCCCACGGTCCGTGGGTTTTGGTAACCGACGAAGGCTTCATTGAGACAGCTGGATGCACTTGTGTCGCTGGACCTGGGCGTGTTTGCAGTCATGCAGCAGCAATCATGTTTAAGGTATGTACAATACGAAAATGAGATGTATTTCTGTATGTATGTAGCATTGGCTCATTGGTAAGATGAATTTGCTACGTTGTTTTGCTGATGCTGCGCGAGAGATGCGCTAAATAAATTGGCTGGCTACATCGCAAATGCAGCTTCCCAATGAGCAAACGCACCCATGCTGTCTGGTAGAGGATGACAATAATTCCTGTGGGTCCCGTGGGATTCCCGCAGGACAGGAGTCAAATATAATATATGTGTGTGTGTGTGTGTGTGTGTGTGTGTGTGTGTGTGTGTGTGTGTGTGTGTGTGTGTGTGTGTGTTAATGTAACTTATTATGCTGCACGCACGCGCGCCTCATATGCACACTAATTAACAATAAAAACAGAGCATGATGTCATGAATTTAGAGGACCACAGTTTGCACTGGCAAATAAACATGTGAGCTGCCATATTGAATACTTTTGAAGGTTAGTGTGCCACAGTGGTGGAAAAAGTACTCGCATTTCTACTTAAGTAAAAGTATCAATACATAGTATTGATACTTTTCACAACGCGACGCGTTGTGAGCTTGTAGCTTGCTGTATGTATGTCATTGTAGATCGGCTATTTTCAAATAACCCAGCCATAACATAGGGCTAAAGTGGCTTATTTATGTTTTAAAAGATGCCTGTTTATGTCGTATCAGTGTGGTCATGTCAACAAAAAAGAACGAAAGCAAAGTAGTAGTGTGAGTCCAGGTTGTTATGTTATCGTGAGTGTGAGTGTGTGACTGCCTCTTGTTTATATGCATGCCTGACAGAACCCGGAAGTTCCCTTTCGACTTGGGGGCGGGGCCTCCCTCCTGCAATCGGCCAGGAATGTTGTCTATATGGTGATAACTGTTGTTTATTTCCTCACAGAGAAGCTATGGATCATACATTACTTCTGATCATCCTCCTCTCAGGTAAGACCATGGAGTGTGTGTTACTATTTCTTGGTTTACGGCACTCAAATGGACTTTTCAAACACATTGGCCATTTGAACTAAAACATGACGTATGAGGCCATTGCAGCTGTTTGCTAAACTACACAATATTTAGCAAAATGGAAATCAAAGAACGATTGAGACGGTAATTGGATTTCAGTAGTGTAAGAAGGCTACACATGGCACGGAATTACTTTTTGAAGGCCTACAAAATTATCTACAAACTTTTAGCAAAGGATTGCCTTCTTCCACAGCCTCCTAGGAATGTGTGCAACGTTTCTGCCGATCTGTCCAGAATAGCTTGTTTGAAAGACAGACAGACAGACAGACAGACAGACAGACAGACAGACAGACAGGGGAGGTGAAGATAAATACTAGTAAGACGCCTCAGGGCGACATGCGGCCTCGCCCTAAAGGGCGAGCGAGGTCTTGACCATCTGGCCAGTGATGTATATCGGACCAGTTACCCATATATAGAGACCCCAGCATGATAGTCAACAATGTTATGTCAAAACATTACCAAATATGGGCATTCCCAGGGACATGGATCTCCATATATGGGCATACAATGTATGTTAATTAGTAAAGCCAAGCAGGGCCTTGGCGAGTTCTTCTTCTTCGTGTATCATCGTCCTTGATGATTGGTTGGCGACATTTTATTTCACAAGAATTCTTGTTACTTAGTTAGGGCCTGGGTTTGATGCCTGGGGATCTCCATATATGGGCATAAGGGGGTACCCTAACAGGGAATCATCTGGGAATGCCCATACTGTATATGGACATGTTATTTATTTTATCCTTTATTAATATATCCATCCATATACATATATGGACTTACTATTAACGTTTTCTGGGAAGGTGGGTGTAAATCAGAGTAAAGCAGGCTCTTGGGCCACAGTTAGGGCCTGGGATTGATGACATCAGGCCCATTTCATGGGCATGAAACAGATTTTGTTTCTGGGAATGGACTTTTTATTTAATTGTATCCTTTATTAATAATAATAATATGTATATCCATATGCATACAATATATTTTATGCCCATACATGGAGATCCATATTTCAACCAGCCATACAGATATGGGCCATGGCTTGGCCATCTGGCCAGTGATATATATATATATATATATATATATATATATATATATATATATATATATATATATATATATATATACTAGGTCCTTACCCGTCCTTCTTACCCGTTATCATTTTGAAATAGTTAATCTAAAAAAATAAAAAAAATAGATACGCTAAAATTTCATGCATTGTTTCACCAATCAAGAGTTCAATTAATGGTTAGGGTTAATCAATTATCTGCTCTTCCCCTTCTTCTCTTCAACCTTCTCAGTGTTCCCCTTCTTGGGAGGAGGAGATGCTCCTGAAGTTTAATGTTT
The DNA here is from genome assembly GCF_963921795.1 of Nannobrachium achirus. Classification (NCBI taxonomy): domain Eukaryota; kingdom Metazoa; phylum Chordata; class Actinopteri; order Myctophiformes; family Myctophidae; genus Nannobrachium; species Nannobrachium achirus. The sequence goes on from NC_137812.1 coordinate 8,077,572, forward strand.
TTCCATCACCGTAATAATCAAAATAATAAATAAAAATAATTAATAAAAACAATCGTAGATTAAATCTGGTTAACAAAAAAACATATCTATTTGTGCTTAAAAAATGTATTAACAAAAATGTATTTAAAAAATATTGTTTTTATTTGTGCTGAAAAATATATATACAGTATTTTCCGGACTATAAGGCGCACCTGACTATAGGGCGCACTGTCAATGAATGGTCTATTTTCAAACTGTTTTCATATATAAGGCGCACCTGACTATAAGGCGCACATAATAGACGCTACCGCTGCGTTATGGATCCAATAGATGGAGCTGTGCTAAAGGGAATGTCAATGTCAATGAATGATCCATATATAAGGCGCACTGGACTATAAGGCGCACTGTAGTTTTTTGAGAAAATTAAAGGCTTTTAAGTGCGCCTTATAGTTCGGAAAATATGGTAAGTAAAACATAGTTGGATCAGTTTCTCTGTTTTCTATGTTAAAATTTCTTTATAAACAACATTAATCATTTCCTTGCGTTTAGTCTTGTCTACATCATTGAGCATCAGTATTCGTAATTGCTCAGGGTTACCAACTCTGCTAGCTGCAACGTAAAGTTGTCCATGTGAAAAGAAGTCTTTTACAGAGTACACACCTACACGTCTTAGTGTTTGACCTTGTGATTTATTTACAGTCATAGCAAAGCAAGGGCGTATAGGAAATTGCTTACGTGTGAGATTAAAAGGAAATATGTTTTCTGAAGGTGAAATTCGTATTCTGGGTATCAATAGTTCAGCTCCAGCATGAACTCCAGATACTAATTGTGCAAGAAGAACGTGAGGTTGGATTTTCTTTAGGATGTAACGTGAACCATTACAATGGCCACGTATTGTATCAAAGTTCCTTAGTAGCATTATAATCATTCCTATTTTCAGTGTTAGGGAATGTGGTGGCATGCCTGATGGACATAATGTATGGAGATATTCTACAGAGTATTTATGGCTGTCATGTATTTCAATGCTATCTACACTGTGAAGTTTGTTTCAATACCGGGGAATCTGAGGGCAATATATTGATTGACTGTATCTACTTCTGTGTTTGTTGGACAAAGGATTGCTCTTTGAAAAAGCCACTGATGGTTGTCCATATTTTTTTCAAGATTTTCAAATACCCATTCAACCATGTCTTTTAAAGTTGTTCCTGGTAGTAGATAATCATCCTCAATTTTGATTGTAAATTCTTTCTTATCATTAATGGTTGGGATTTTCCCTTCTCCTAAATTAAGTAAAAATTTCTGAAATAAAATGTAGTCTTTGTTGTATTCAGTTGTTTGTGTTATTCTCATGTTAATTATCAGTTTCATGGTATTTACATGACTCCAAAGAAAGGAACTCTTTAGGCATCGTGAAATTATCTGAGGTTGTGTACCATGAGTAACAACTGGTAGAATCTGTCGCCAGTCTCCACTGAAGATTGTTGTAATACCACCAAAAGGAAGATTAGGCTTATTTCTGAGTTCTCTGAAAGTACGGTCTGCAGCTTCAACAGCACGTCGATCAATCATAGATACTTCATCAATGACGAATAGATCACATTCAATAATGAGTTTTGCTGTACTGGAGTTTTCGTTGATAGCACATGTTGATTCTTCTGTAAGTAAAATAGGACATTTGGTTCGACTATGAAAAGTGGTTCCTTTTGGAAGTAATGTTGCAGCAATTCCACATGAAGCGGTTGCAAGAGCGACTTTTCCAAGAGCACGCACAGAGTTCAAAATGTAAGTAAGTAAGAAGGTTTTTCCAGTACCACCACTTGCATCAAGGGCAATAATTTTACCTTGGTGAAGTTCAACACTTTCCATAACATTGTCAGCTATCATTCTCTGTTGTTCATTCAAAAGTGGTTCTGTTACTTTTATATATTGTTGTAATTCAATAATGTCGTCTGTTTCATATGTTATGTCGTCTAAATGACGATTGAGACTACTATCTGGTAGAGGAAGATTGAAATTTGATGCTAAGTCATATCCATTTCGTTTTACATGATCTTGAAGTTCTAATAGTACTTTATTGAATATTTCATCTGTAGGTTCTTTCAAATGTAACTGGTGTGTGAGATCTTCTGAAATAATAGTTTTATGTTTTTCCCAAAATGTAAAATGATCTTTTTGTAAAACAAACATAAGTATATTTGCAAAGATCTGACGCAGTTGAGGCCCAAAAGTAATAGATGCTGCTTCGTCCATGATTTTATTAACTTCATCGTCATCTTCACATATTCCTTGGGCAATACATGCAGCTACATAAGTGTCATATTGAATTCCATTGACAATACGAAGATCTTCGTAGCATGTTGGACCTTGAACACGATACAATAATAAACGCATAAAATACAATTCAGTGTTATGTGGAGTAAATGCGACTATAGGAATTCTACCAATGGTATCAGACAATCGTTGTTCCTTCTTGTGGCGAGTCCTTTTGTTAATTCTACGTTGGAACATTTTGTTTTTGGAGTCAAATGTGAAATGCTTATAAACATCTGGGTAAATAATGTGTCTTTTATCACTGTTATTTTTCATTGCTGTAAAGAATGCTGTCAGCGTTGTATCTGGTGGGCCATTGGCAATGTGAGTGTAGGCTTCTCCTTGATCATTGAAGGTGATAATTTGCTCATCTTTCAAATGAATTGCTAATAGTTCAACAGGTGGATATTTCCTTTGAATAGGAAAGTCATATATTCTCCAAAATGCTTCTGAAGCAGTGATGTAACGTCCTAGTTCATATTTTTCTATTTCGTCATGTTCTATGTTTTTCTTGGGGGTTCCAACATGTACCATGCATCTATCAGGCCCTTTCTCAATGTACTTATAAAGATATTTCACTGAAGATACAGAACACACTATTTCAACATTTATATGGGCATCATATTTGAGACAAAGATATGGATTATATGGTGTTACCCACTGATTTGTAACCTTATATGTTTTACCAGCATGGTTACATTTTATAAAAGAACCTCCTGGTGCTCCATCTGTTTCCTGACGTCGTCTATATAAAGGATAAGAGTTTTCTGAAATGGTTGTTTCGGATCTGTACTCTTTTGGGAAGTTTCTTTTGCATTTGCCATTCTCTATACATCGAGCTTTCTCATTATCGGTGTCACAGGGTTCATGTATCATGAAATTTGTTACAATATCATATAGTCTTGGGTTAGTAATAACATTAGGGATTTCTGCTGAAACTATACAATCAATATCAGTAGGCGTACGAGGTTTGTCAGCGGCCACCATGGTGAACAGTCCATGTGCATGTGGGAGAGTGCGTTTCTGTGTTTCCTTTACCGTTACATATCCATCTACACGACCATATATGTCATTTTCAAGTATGTCGTAGAGTATTGCTTCCCATTTCAAATTAAACACTCGTGCTATAATATCAGGACGATCTTCAGGCAATTGGTTTGGCAATAATGATTGTTGAATTTCTTGCCATTTTGGATTACAGGTAAAAGTAATAAATAGATCAGGTTTACCTTTTTCACGAACAATAGCCATTGCGTCTTGAAATTGTCTAGCATACCAACGTGGTGATCCGTATAAAGTTGAAGGTAGTATAGTCACGTTACCTGGAAGTATTATCTTCATTTGATTCAATAGCATCTTGTACACATTTGTATTTGGCTGCTTTCAATTTTTTTTGGTTGAATCTTAGAAATTGTAGCCTCTGACCTTCAATCTTTGCTTGCTGGTCACATACAAATTGCATGGTGAGTTTTCCTGCACGAAGTAATAAATTAAAATGGGTTTTTGGGTCACGGATTTGAAGATGGTAACGATAGAAGTCTACAGCAGTGATTCCTTGTTGACCATTAGGTTGTTTTTCATTTAAACTGAGGTGATATCCATAATGGCCTTCAGGATATAATAATACATAAGCAAGTGGGTCATAGAGTGGGTGAAAAGAATCTATTGACGTTAGTGTATCATTACGGAGATATAGTCTTACATGGAGACGCCCAAATTGGTCTTTTTCAGATGATCCTGGGGCAATCACAGCAATATCTGAATGAGTTGGCATATTCATGGTACCTCGATGAATATTTCGCGGAGCTCTGTCACTGAGATAGATTTCCATGTCTGAAGTAGGTTTCTCTTTAAATATCTCTACTGCTGTCTTGAATTGCTTTATTAAATGGTTACAGTCATGTAAGGCTTTTTGTGCCTTTTCCAATAGACGTTTGTCAAGGTCCTTATTTGAAGGGTGTGCTGTTCGGTTTTGTAACTCATTGTCTGGATCATAAACATATAATTGAGCAAATGAAGGGGTTATCAAATCTGAATTAGGTAGTATACTACCAATGTAATGATACATTTTTCCTTGGATTCGGAATCCTGGTTTGAAACCTCCTGGATTGATCTCTTTCATTCCTATCGATGCCATAGCAAGAGCGTTATTGTACCTCCTGGCATTTTGTACAAATACTCGGGTTTCAAATAATTCTCTGATGATATGAGGAGGTTGAGACGGAATAGAACCTGGTTTGGGATTTCTGGCATCATAGCTAAGGTCAACACGGCCATTTGAACAGCAGAATCCTTTTCTTTCTTCTTTCCAGCACAGGGCACCACATGAACAGCACTTTGGGCAGTTGAAAATACTTACCTCACTAAGTGTATGTGTCTTATCATATAGAGTCTCATTAAAGTATTGCATATCTTCAGGACATGCTATCATGCTTCTTCGTTGTATAGCTTGAGATAATTTGTCTGCAAAAATGTTTTCTCGTGCAGTAGCTTTTGCTTTAGTTCAATATATTTTCTATTTATATGTTGATCAAGTGATTCTTTTTTCCTTCTAGCAATTCTGTTAATAGACTGTTCATGTCGGCGTTGTTTAGATGATTCAATCTTTCTTTTAGCAGTTCGATTAATAGACTGTTCATGTCGTCTTTTCTTGCTTCGATTTGGTGACTCAAATTTCCTTTTGACAGCTCTGTTAATAGACTGTTCATGTCGTCTTTTCTTGCTTCGATTTGGTGACTCAAACTTCCTTTTGACAGTTCTGTAAATAGACTGTACATGTCGTCTTTTCTTGCGTTGGTTAGATGACTCAATCTTTCTTTTAGCAGTTCTTTTAATAGATTGTACATGTCGTCTTTTCTTGCGTTGGTTAGGTGATTCAATATTCCTTGTAGTACTTCTTTTAATAGATTGTAGATGCCGTCTTTTTTGACGTTCATCACTTGTCTCATTCTTCCTCTTTAAAGTTCTTGCCATGGATTCTGTATGTTGTCTTTGTTCATTTGGCTTATTCTTCCTTGCAATAGCACGTGCAGTAGATTCTTTACATTTTCGTAATCTATGTTGTTCTGGTGTTTCAGATTTGCGAGATTCAGTGCGTTTCTTATTCCTATTATTTATCATAATCAAATTTGTCATATTATCAAATGATTATATAATATCTTTGTCTGCCTTGCTGAAGATGGTTGTACTTGTTCTTAGGTTGGCTGTGATGGGTTAATGTAGTATTTTGTTTGCCTGTTTTGTGGATGGTGGTGATTGAGTCTGGTGGTGATTGAGTCTAAGTAGGCCTAATGGTTGGTGTTGTTTACTTTCCCTGTGGTGTCTGCCTTTGTGACTTGTCTTAATTTCCAAATTTGATGTCTGAATTGGCGACGCCTCCTCTTGTCTTTTGAGAAAACCTGTGGTGTCTTCGGAGAAAGCCTTTGCCTTTGCCTGAATTGGTGGCACTGCTTCCTGTCTTGAGAAAACTTGTCTGACTTGTAGATTTCTCTATCTTCTGGTGTTTGCTTTGCCTGTGGTGTCTGCCTTTTGAGGTTGCCTGTTGTTTAGCTGTTGTTTCATTCACTGATGCCTCTTGAGGTTAGCTTTGCCTGTGGTGTCTTCGGAGAAAGCCTTTGCCTTTGCCTGACTTGGTGGCACTGCTTCCTGTCTTGAGAAAACTTGTCTGACTTGTAGATTTCTCTATCTTCTGGTGTTTGCTTTGCCTGTGGTGTCTGCCTTTTGAGGTTGCCTGTTGTTTAGCTGTTGTTTCATTCACTGATGCCTCTTGAGGTTAGCTTTGCCTGTGGTGTCTTCGGAGAAAGCCTTTGCCTTTGTCTGACTTGGTGGCACTGCTTCCTGTTTTGAGAAAACTTGTCTGTTTTGAGAAAACTTGTCTGATTTGTAGATTTCCCTATCTTTTGGTGTTTGCTTTGCCTGTGGTGTCTGCCTTTTGAGGTTGCCTGTTGTTTAGCTGTTGTTTCAAACCTGTGGTGTCTTCGGACTTGGTGGCACTGCTTCCTGTCTTGAGAAAACGTGTCTGACTTGTAGATTTCTCTATCTTCTGTTGTTTGCTTTGCCTGTGGTGTCTGCCTTTTGAGGTTGCCTGTTGTTTAGCTCTGTAAACGATGCTAGTTTGATAGGATCTTGGTGTTTGGTTTGTTGATTCCTTTGTCTTCTGTCTTTTGAGAAAACCTGTGGTGTCTTCCGAGAAAGCCTTTGCCTTTGCCTGAGTTGGTCGCAATGCGAGGTTGCCTGTTGTTTAGCTCTGTACACGATGGTAGTGTGATAGGATCTTGGTGTTTGGTTTGGTCCTTACCCGATTTGTTGATTCCTTTGTCTTCTGTCTGAGAAGACCTGTCGTATCTTCGGAGAAAGCCTTGCCTTTGTCTTTGCTGACTTGTGACTTGCTAGGTGGTGACTTGTGTGACTTGGTGATGTCTACTCTTGTCTTTTGAGAAAACCTTAATATAATAACCAATAATATACAAACAATAGTATAATAACCAATTAATTAATAATGATAGTGTTTCTAAGAAATGAAATCATTTATAGTTCTTTATGATGTCATAATGATGTTATATCCAATTATACAGATTAGGGTTTGGGTTAGAGTTTGGTGGTTGATCCAAAGGCTGTTTGACCTAATGACATGTTAATCTCAACAACCGTTGCCCCGATCCATGCCAAAATTTTCACACAAACTCCTTGCCTGCCAAACTACAACCTCCAAGGACCCCCGGAGTTCCAGGGACCCCCAGGTCCCTGGGGGACCCCCAGGTGTAAAAAAAATACCAAATGTGCAAAAATGACCAAATGACCACCCTCACGGGGCTGCTCACAGGGAATTCCCAGGGATCACTCACTCCTGGTACTCCAGAACGGATGCAAAAGTGGTGGCGCCCCTAGTGGAGGACCCCCTCCACTGCAGCTCACATAAAATGCCCTAACTCGGCCTAGGAGCGGGGCCGGTACCTATCCGTCCGCCAAGGCAACGTGGAGACCCCACCCCTCATTTCTCATATGGCCCTCTTCTAGCGAGACCTACGGTCGCTTCTCTCCTATGTTCGTTTCAGTCATCCTTATCCTTCCCATCTCCATTCCTCTTCTCTCCTCTCATCTCTTTTTATCTCGTATTTGTTTGTTTGGTTGATGTTTTGGCTTGTTCCTAATTGGCTACTTGGTGTTTCCTATTTTTAATTGGTCAATTTGTCTAGCTTGGTTTATGATGTATCTGTGTGTGTGTGTGTGTGTGTGTGTGTGTGTGTGTGTGTGTGTCTGTCTGTCTGTCTGTCTGTCTGTCTGTCTGTCTGTCTGTCTGTCTGTCTGTCTGTCTGTCTGTCTGTGTGTGTGTGTGTGTGTGTCTGTGTGTCTGTGTGTGTGTGTGTGTGTGTGTGTGTGTGTGAGATATATAAGATATATTATTATATTTTATTAAACAGCATTTCAATTAACAAAATATATTAATTTAAATAAGAATAATACAAAAGGTAATGCAATAGGTTAGTTAGTTAGTTATTTAGTTATTCATAGCCAATGTTTGATGGTACAAATTGTAAATATATTGTAAATAAAGAAATAGTTATTTTTAACTTAAAACCAAAAGATAACAAAATATTATTATTCTAATTTAAGTAGTGTTATATAATTTCCAATAGTTAATTCAGAAATATTTAAAACCAATACTTGTAACTTATTTTTGTTTATGAATACTTTATTTTGGAATAGATATGTTTTATTAATTAATCTGTGAAATACTTCGTTGAATTTGTTTTCATTATTATGTTGTAATATTTCTAAGTCTTGTGCAGATATCTGTAAAAATGATTGTGCTATGTCATTATTTAACCATATCCATTGTTCAAAATATTTATCTTGTATTTTAACATGTAGTAATAAGCATGATTCAATTTCTAATATGTTTTTTCCACATTGTATACAATAATATGAATTATCATTCATTATGGTAATTTCTGATTTGCAATTGGAACATCCTCTAAAAATACAATTGTTTGTAATTATTTCTACGACTTTAGCAAAACATGAGTAAGATAACGTAATTGGTTCTACATTTGTATTATTATTTGTATGGTCATTAATAATTAGGTCTTTAGTTAAAGAAAAACTATTTTCTATTGTATTAGCATTTTCATACCATTGTCTTAATTCATTCACCTCTTGGATATTGTGATTAATCAATATTTGAGAATTTGATATTGTGTTTATTATTTTTCCTCTGTAGTTAGTCAAACATATTCCTTTTAAAATAATAATAGAATGAAGGTCAATTTTTGTTGTGGCCAACTCTCTCCATAATGTAACTGTAATACGCACATTACTTGAGTCAAAAATCTCAATATCTCGTTTTAAAACAGTCTCTTTATCGTAGGTTCGTTTGAAGGGACCAATATTTGAAAGCTTAATACAAACTGCGAGAACATCAATTATGGAGTCATTCTTTAAGGTCTTCAGGTCTGCAATTTTAAAAAAATTAAACGTCTCTTCTGGTAATTGGAGATCATCTTTACAACGTCTAATGGAAGTATTTCTATTCAATAGAATTTCATATTTTTGTCCTATTCTTGTATATCGGGTTTTTGACTCTTGAATTATACCATTTGAAATAAAATATGTTTTCCCTTTCTCAATTATATCAAAATATCTATTGACTTCGTCAGTAAATGCCATTACTGAAATATCTGCTGTATTATCACGTATAATAAATGTAAATAGTTTTCCTGTCCCATTTTTATATGGTCGAATTTCACTTTTTGAACTAATAAATGCTTTGATTGTCCATTCTGTTCCTGACTCTAGTGATAATTGTTCAATATATGTAGTTGGTCTTTCTATAGAACTCTGAACTTCAATATGTGGTATTTTTGTTTTTTCAATATCATCTTTGTCACCCTTTCTTTTATTAGACATTGCTTAGAAGCCTGTTGTTTCAATCGTTGATGCCTTGCCCTTACCTGATTTGTTGATTCCTCTGTCTTCTGAGAAAAGCTGTTGTTTCATTCACTGATGCCTCTTGAGGTTAGCTTTGCCTTGTGTTAATTTCCAAATTAACACAAGGCTTGAGGTTAGCTTTGACTTGTGTTAATTTCCAAATTTGATGTCTGAATTGGTGACGCCTCCTCTTGTCTTTTGAGAAAACCTGTCTGAGTTGTAGATTTCTCTCTATCTTCTGGTGTTTGCTTTGCCTGTGGTGTCTGCCTTTTGAGGTTGCCTGTTGTTTAGCTCTGTACACGATGGTAGTGTGATAGGATCTTGGTGTTTGGTTTGGTCCTTATCTGATTTGTTGATTCCTTTGTCTTCTGTCTTCCTGTGGTGTCTTCGGAGCAGTGGTGGCACTGCTTCCTGTCTTGAGAAAACTTGCCTGACTTGTAGATTTCTCTATCTTCTGGTGTTTGCTTTGCCTGTGGTATCTGCCTTTTGAGGTTGCCTGTTGTTTAGCTGTTGTTTCAAACCTGTGGTGTCTTCGGAGAAAGCCTTTGCCTTTGTCTGACTTGGTGGCACAGCTTCCTGTCTTGAGAAAACTTGTTTGACTTGTAGATTTCTCTATCTTCTGGTGTTTGCTTTGCCTGTGGTGTCTGCCTTTTGAGGTTGCCTGTTGTTTAGCTGTTGTTTCATTCACTGATGCCTCTTGAGGTTAGCTTTGCTTGTGGTGTCTTATGAGAAAGCCTTTGCCTTTGCCTGACTTGGTGCACTGGAACTGCTTCCTGTCTTGAGAAAACTTGTCTGACTTGTAGATTTCTCTATTTTCTGGTGTTTGCTTTGCCTGTGGTGTCTGCCTTTTGAGGTTGCCTGTTGTTTAGCTGTTGTTTCATTCACTGATGCCTCTTGAGATTAGATTTGCCTGTGGTGTCTTCGGAGAAAGCTTTTGCCTTTGCCTGACTTGGTGGCACTGCTTCCTGTCTTGAGAAAACTTGTCTGACTTGTAGATGTATCTATTTTCTGGTGTTTGCTTTGCCTGTGGTGTCTGCCTTTTGAGGTTGCCTGTTGTTTAGCTGTTGTTTCATTCACTGATGTCTCTTGAGGTTAGCTTTGCCTGTGGTGTTTTCGGAGAAAGCCTTTGCCTTTGTCTGACTTGACTTTGTCTGACTTGACTTTGTCTGACTTGGTGGCACTGCTTCCTGTCTTGAGAAAACTTGTCTGACTTGTAGATTTCTCTATCTTCTGGTGTTTGCTTTGCCTGTGGTGTCTGCCTTTTGAGGTTGCCTGTTGTTTAGCTGTTGTTTCATTCACTGATGTCTCTTGAGGTTAGCTTTGCCTGTGGTGTCTTCGGAGAAAACCTTTGCCTTTGTCTGAGTTGGTCACACTGCGAGGTTGCCTGGGAGGCGAGGTGGTGACTTGTGTGACTTGGTGATGTCTAATCTTGTCTTTTGAGAAAACCTTAATATAATAACCAATAATATACAAACAATAGTATAATAACCAATTAATTAATAATGATAGTGTTTCTAAGAAATGAAATCATTTATAGTTCTTTATGATGTCATAATGATGTTATATCCAATTATACAGATTAGGGTTTGGGTTAGAGTTTGGTGGTTGATCCAAAGGCTGTTTGACCTAATGACATGTTAACTTCTTCGTTTATAGTATATCAGTAATGACATCACTGGGTTTTTAACTATTATATGACATCATTGATGACGTCATTATTGATTGATGACTGATGACGTCATCACTGATGTCTGCCTGATGACGTCATCAGTGATGACGTCATCACTGATGACGTCATCATTGATGACATCATCATCACTGATGACGTCATCAGTGCTGCTGATCGATGACGTCATCGATGACATCACTGGATGGGACGGACGGACGGACGGACGTACGGACGGACGGACGGACGGACGGACATTTGCTCGTTTATAGTATGATATATATATATATGTCGATGACATCAGGGATCTTCATATATGGGCATAAAAGAGATTCTGGGGAATACCCATATATGGACTTTTACATAGGTGATGTCACCTGTGATATCACCTGTGATGTCACAGTATAGACTGCGACATTTCTCATGGTATACTGCGACCTCCTGCCGCAATAAATGTATCCAGATCTCAATCCACTATTCTTGACCTTCAGGATTCTACATACCCTCCTGTTGTGCGCTTCGTGAGTATCACTTTGTTAATGAGCAAATGACCTGGAACGAAGCTCAGAGCTACTGCAGAGAGAAGTACACTGACCTGGCCACCATAGAGAACATGGAAGATGTGAAGAGTCTGAAAGCAGTAAAATCTGACGGCCCAGCTATGTGGTTTGGACTGCATGATGACCCCAAATCCTGGAAGGGAACCATAGGTCATGATGTCAACTCTTGGAGATGGTCAGCAGTTGATGTGCTGATCAAGACAAAGTATCATAACTGGGGAACTGGCGAGCCAAATTATCACATACCAACAGATCTCTGTGTGATAGTCAGTCGTGATGGTTTTTGGGCCGATAAAGCCTGTGGAAATGAAAGACATTTTGCCTGTAATTATGGTAAGAAGTTATTGACTATACCGGTACCATCAAAATAATCTACCCATACTTAAAACACACACAGACTGGCATGCACATGTGTGCATTCACTTGTACACATTTCTTTTACACACATACACAGATTGACTTTACAGTACATACAGTACATTCATAATTGGTCTGCATGCATTTGGTCCATAGTGACACTATTTCACTGTTCTCCTCCCTAGATAATGGAGTCCAGCAGAAATATATTTTAGTCAAGACCAAATTATCATGGAAGGCTGCCCAGCAATACTGCAGAAAGAATTACACTGACCTGGCTGTTATCGAAAGTGCTATAGAGAACAACCAAGTTGTGTCTTTATTGCAAAGTAAGCCTGCGTGGATCGGCCTTCACAGAGTAGCATGGACATGGTCTGACCAGACCAACCTGTCCTTCACACACTGGGCTGATAAACAACCTGATAATTGGAAAAGTAAGGAACATTGTGGATATTTGATTCCCCCACAGTTTATTTGGGGTGATGGAGGTTGTAGTGGAAAGCTTGCGTTTTTCTGCCACAGAGGTGAGTGTCTTCTCCACAACACAACTAAGTTTCAAGTGTTTAGCACAAAATGTCGACATCATCAGTATGGTTCTATATTTTGTATGTATTATTTAGCTTTTCATTTGGCGCGCGCGAGCGCGCGTGTGTGTGTGTGTGTGTGTGTGTGTGCTTGTGCGTGCTTGTGCGTGCTTCTGTGTGCGTGCGTGCGTGCGTGTTGTGTGTGTGTGTGTGTGTGTGTGTGTGTGTGTGTGTGTGTGTGTGTGTGTGTGTGTGTGTGTGTGTGTGTGTGTGTGTGTGTGTGTGTGTGTGTGTGTGCACGCTCACATGTGTGGGGGAGGCAGCTGTTCAGGAAGTGAAGGTGATGAGGATGAAGATCCAGACTGATGCTGACCTGACAGATCCAGACATTAATGAACAACTCCTGCAGCAGGTAATCAACTCTTAAGGGAGTAGTTCACCCCCAAAATGATTTTCCCCTTCTATTGATTAGTCAGGACATGGAGACTTGAGTTCAATAATATATTTTTGTATTTATCGCCTTCCTAAGATAAAAAAAAATAAATGATTACAGTAAATGTACCCCCATTGATTCTGAATGGGGACCCAAATGCATGGCCCTGGATGGGGACCCAAATGCATTTGGGTCAGAATCAATGGGGGTAAATGTACTTGTCTCTAAATTTACCCCCAATTGTGACTAGGTCTGGTACTTTGTTCCTTATGTCTGCATTGGTCATTTTTCTTTTTTGTACAGATTATCCAAGTACAGAATCTAAGCTTTCATATGATGTATCATTTGTTGAAATTGGAGCTTATTTGAAGAAGTTATGGACATTTTAAACTTGTTGCACCATAAAACCCAAAGTGCTTAAAAAGCCATTTGAATGCAAGGAACATTTTGACACCTCTAGGTAGCCAGAAGTGGGTGTGACAATGGGAGGGACAATAGGTACTTACCTACACCCCTAAATCACTCCCCCCAAGTCAAACCACACCCACAGTGGTATAGCTGTCAACTTCAAATTTACTTTTATTCCACTACAATTATTTAAAACTACTATTTAGTAGTAGACCTGTGGTAATATATTGTGCTATAGTGCTTGCAGCCATGTCAGAAATAGTGGCCAGTGGTCTTTTCTACCTCCTCCCCTCCTTATATGCTCATCCTGTCATTTTCTTCTTTTTGTAGTTTTTATTTTTCACTAAAATAGTGTATTACAAAAGTACCTACATTTTATAATGAAGTAAAAGTATCAATACTGCAATGTAGAATCTCTCTGTTACAAGTAAAAGTCCATAATTAAAAATGTACTTGAGTAAAAGTACAAAAGTATTGGTATCCAAATGTACTTAAAGTACCAAAAGTAAAAGTACAAAATGTTTGAAAATAGCAGATCTACAAGCTCATAACGCGTCGCACCGCAATGCGTTGTGAGCTTGTAGATCGGCTATTTTCAAATAGCCTTGGTATAACATAGGGCTAAAGTGGTTTATGTATGTTTTAAACTTTAGTTATTGCTTTGTAGATTTTGATTTTAATAGTCCAAAACATACATTAACCACTTCAGCTGTTATTGTAGCCTATACACATTTTGGCCATTTGAAAATAGCTCACATTGTGAGCTTGTAGATCTGCTATCTTAAAAATATATTTATTTAATACCGGACTTCTACTTGTAACAGAGTATATCTAATTTGCAGTGCTACTGCCTACTGATACTTTTAATTAAGTAAATGAGAATAATAGTGGCACAAAGTTCTATGGGGCACCAGTTTTCGTCAGTCCACGTTGCTCTACGGGAATGCACGTGCGTAACACCGTAACTCGTGACCTATCGAAATTGGTCGGCTAGCTGTGCTAACTGTGCTACATGTAACATCATCAGTGTTTGTGTAACTTCAGTCAGAAGGATAATCTGACGGTTCTGACAGGCTTAACCGCCTCGCGTTGTGAGCTTGTAGAAGAGCAACAATAGAGCAACAATTCCAGTTGTGTATACGATGCCTGCGTTAGCCTGCAGCTAGCGCTAGCTAACGTTAGCGTTAGCCGTTAGCCACTGCTTCTCATAATAAACAGCCAGCGCTAGCGTGAAGCTAACGCTATAGCGTATCTCGCAACTCGGCCACTAGTCTGTAGTATAACATAAAGCCCCGCCGTTCTCGAACGCTTCTTGCCTTTTGTGAACATTATATCCAAAAAGGAAAGGTCCTATGCCGGTCTCTCATCTCTTTACTTCATAAGCGTGGAAGAAAATCGAAGCAGCTTGTTGAAATAAAGTTTATATCGCTCATTTTGTCAGCCGGTCCTTTGTTTTTAGACACACTACCTCCCCTGGTCACGTGGTATAGACACAACGAATAATAGAGGGGAAAATAATGCACCGGCTGACAAAATGAGTGATATAAACTCTTTATTTCAACACGCTGATTGGATTTTCTTCCACGCTTGAAAAGTAAACAGTTGAGAGAAGTGTATAGGACCTTTACTTTTTGGACAGAATGTTCACAAAAGGTAAGAACCGTTCGTGAGCGACAGGGCTTTATTTTTTACCACAGACGAGAGGCTGAGTTGTGAGATACGCTGTATAGCGTTAGCTTCCCATTAGCGCCGGCTGTTCCATTACGAGAAGACATCATCGCTGCGTCTTTCTTTGTGTGCCCGAGAGCGACTCAGAGAGTCAGATCACGACGTATAAATCAAAAAATAAATCCTTCCAGAATACTGTCTTCTGCAAACCAATAACATTAGCGAGATGAAGTTAGTCACTGAGAGTGTTTACACACTACAACCAGATGCACAGCACCACGCTGTATGGGGCGGTGCTCAAAGCGTGAAATTCGAGACGAAGAGTTCTCAGAGCGCAATCTCTCCTCCCCCAAAAACCACGTACAATTCCTTCCAAAAGCAGCCTAGTTTAACAAATAAAAGTAGCCATTGTAGTACCTTAAAACAACTATCTTTTCTAAATTCGAACTTGTGTGATAGAAAAAAAAAAAAGAAAAACAAAGAAAAAAATAAACCAATCTTATTTTCGCATTTTCTGACTTTTAAAAACGGCGTCATATGGGCCTTTCCACCAGCACCAGTCACAATTGATTCTGACCCAAATGCACTTGGGTCCCCATCCAGGGCCTTATTTGAGCCCCTAATCTAGAATCAATGTAGGTAAATTTACTATAACGAATTATTATTTTTTATCTTAGGAATGCGACGAATGCCAAAAAAATATTATTGAACTCTCCATGGCATGACAAATCAATAGAAAAAAAGTCATTTTGGGGGTGAACTACTCCTTTAACACTTGGGTGACTGAAAATAAAAAACTACCACTACGCCTGCATTTATCGTTCATTTTGACCGTTAGATTCTCTCCCTTTTGGCCCAGGAGCGCAACACTTCCTCCCCCTGCTGCCAGCGGGGGTTCTATTGTCTTCCGAATTTGAATTAGCATTTCAATTGACCTCTCAAATAGCCTACTCTCGCTTTCAATGTTAACTTCATGGTTTAGCAGGAAAAAAACAGGCTTGGGAAAATGACACTAAGTTTGTAGCATGATCTTACTTTTAATGTCACTGGTTTAATTTCGTATCGCTTCGCAGCGCAGCCCAGCATCCGCGTCGAGTTATAGCTGATTGTTGAGTTTTGAAAGTCATTTTAAAACAGTTCGGTTTTGCATGCAGGAATAAATCAATGATCAGCGTCTTTGTGCACAGTGCGCCATGCAGTTTGAGTGGTTATAGACACGTTTGTTTATCCAGAAACATATCTTTTATGGCTTTGTTTTATTTACGATTTGGGAGATTCAAGGCCAACACAGCGGGGCGCACCGCGCTATTGATTATGCGGTGAAAGGCAAGGTTATGTGATGTCCCGACATCACGCACGCACGCATGCATGCATGAGAGAGAGAGAGAGAGATATGCCTTGCGCTGTATATAGGAACGAACGCATGCATGGTTCGATCGTGGACGTGGTATAAAAAAGTATTAAAAAAAAGACGTGGAGAGAGAGGCAGGTTCCTTTCATGTGGGAGAAAGAGAGAGCGTAAAATGAAACCAAATGGACCTGTATGGTTCCATTTGGCTTAGTTTTGTTCATTGACAATATAGGGTATTTTGTTACACAAATAGCCAATCTTCTACAAGCTCACAACGCCATACGAAGCGAAGTAAAATAATTACGCCAGTAAAGAATGCAGGCTTTCTCTAAAGAATGTAATCCCATGACATCAATCGATTGAAACATCTATTTGAAGTTAACAAATGGTAATAATAATAATAATGTTGCTACACAATAGTTTTTACAGTTCACCTTTTTTGAAAGAGAGAGAGAGAGAGAGAGAGAGAGAGAGAGAGAGAGAAGAGAGAGAGTGTATAACGTTACATCATCGCGGGACGGAGATAAATTATGCGTGATAATGATAGGCTACAGCTGGGGGTCGGGTGCCCACTCCTTCTCGTCCCAAACTGCTAATAAAATAGCCTAAATCAATCATACAAGGCAGGCATATACGAACATACAGTACGTTGGATATTTTAGACACAAGTTCATACTCTTCTTGGACCCCGAAAACTTTAAAGGTAGAAATGGCTTTTATTCACTTTCTCTGTAGTCTTGTTGCGCTGACGACGCCTGGTTTGTGCTGCGTGCATTTTTTCACTTGAGTTGAGAAACAAACCGCTTCAATATGATGGACATTATGTAACATTTTGTCAACAATCTCTGAACCTTTGGAGTAATATAAAAGTTCACTTTGACACTTATTTATAGGCTATCCATCGCGCTGTTCAACTCCAACAGCCTCGCCAAACGTTTGGCTCTAGAATGAAACCAAATGGACCCGTACGGCGATAACGCGCAATAACAATACAATTGATACATTGATATTATCATTATTATTTTCAGGTATAGGGTTAGAGGGTTATAAAATAAAACATTAGTCAACATTTAGTCATGTTATCTTTGCTGACAGTGAAATGTAAATGATCTATTAGAAGCAACAAAGGCGCACTCCGGGTGGGCTGGAGGTGTGAAGTCTCTTCTGCTTCTTCTGGGAGGGGGAGAAAAAGGGGAGAACGGTCTATTCTGCCGATAATAGCCGTCAGAGTGGTATAATTGTATTTTATTTCATAATTAGGAAACGTTTCAGAAGGGGAAAAAAAACGAGAACATATATCTTGAGTATTTAGGAAAAGTCATGGAAGGGGAAATTTCTGAGACCTTCATGGGGAGAGTTATTGCACTTTGAAATCTCAAAATCGGCCTAAAGGACCGGTTAGTCACCCGTGTGTTAAGGATATTTAATGATTTGGAGAAACACATTTTAGAAAAACATTTTGTCCTAGGATCCTACCACTTACCAGTAGTAGGAGTCCAAATATACAGTACTAGCCTGGTTCAGACCCTGAATCGCTAGCCACACCCCTTTCAATTTTTGTTTTGGCGATTCAGGGAGTCTGGTGTTGCTCTCACATTCCCAAACATAAACATTGCGTCGCCCGTCGCGGTAATATGCGATCGCATCGATCTCGCTATGAAACATCAGTAGCAGACATGTTATGTTGTGTTTGATTACTAGTTCGTAGCGCTCCTATTCCGCCCGTTTCTTTGGTTAGCAAGTAGCACTAGCAAGCAACAGGCTAGCCACTAGCCAACCACATAACAACACTAAGTCATCTACTGTTGTGTTGGTCAGACGGTGAACCAATCGCAGAAGACTGCCTCTTTGGCAACGCCCATCCCAGAAATTGCCTTGGATGAAAGCACGTTCAGACTTAATAATGGAATGAAACGAAATGCAATTCAGTGTCAGGCTAATACTGTACAGTATATAACAGCTTTAGCATGCTAGCACTAAAGACCTTCTCATGTCTTCTATTCCTCTGCAGTTACGTGAATCTCTAGCCAAGCAGGGAGTAACTAACTTTCAACTGCGCTGGAAGACTCAACCCACAAAACAGGAGACTCCTGAAGATGAAGAACAAGACTGCAAATCCACAACAAGCCATAAACTTCTTAATAATGGATAATATTAATCTACCAGGTGACTGACTGACTGTATGACTGACTGACCGGCTCTGGCTGACTGACTGACTGACTGAGAGACAGGATATATTTGGATATTATTAATCTACCAGGTGACAGACAGACAGACAGACAGACAGACGGTCAGACAGATGGATAGATGGATTTGGATTTAATTTTTAGTTGAAAAGTCTTTGAATCGTAATAATTTCCCAAAGAAAAAGCCTAAATGTTAGTTTAAAAATGAGCTGTGTACATTTATTTTCCTTTCATGCCCTGTAAACATAACATATTAGATAAACTGCAAAATTATTGATTGATTGAGAATATGTCCCTGGCCTTGAATTTTTTTTTTCTTAAAATTTTTATCCCACGATTTTTGTAACCCATTTTTTCACCCGGTGCCAATTGCCTAAGCTGTGATCCTGGGCTCTACTCTCCCTCTGCCAACCTGGGGAGGGCCCCGAACTGAGCTCATGCTTCCTTCAATGCATGAGGAGTGAGCAGGCCGCTTCTTATCACCTGACAGGGGGAGCTTCCCCGGTTGGACGTAGCGCGTGGAAGGAACACGTTATTCCAACCAGTTCCATTCCCCTCCATCAGGCGCCCCGGCTGGCCAGGGGGAGGCATTATAGAGACCAGGATTACTGCATGTTTTTGTGAGGGTATCTACCCTAGGAGACACTGGGAGAACATGCAAACTCCACACAGAAAGGTCCTATCGCCAAACCCACCTAGGGTGTGGGCGCTGATGACGCGGAGGAGGGAACACGTCCCAAGCGCCCACAGCGTCCCCCGGCGGGAATCAAACCCAGGACCTTTTAGCTGTGAAGCGACAGCGCTAACCACTGCGCCACCATGCCCCCTGGTTGTTTATTATCTAACCTTTTCATTAAACCATCACTTTGTATAATAGAGAACGGGGTTAGAGGAACCACTTTTCGCTGCCCTAGAAGCAAGAAAAAGTGAGATGGCAGTAAAATCAAAACATCTAGACATATTTCAGGATGTCTTCTATCATTTGAAATTAGGATCGAGTAGGCCTAAGCATCTATAACAAAGGGTCATGAAAATATAACTTGTTAAAAAAGTGATCACGTGGCTCAACTTGCCCCAGGTTAGGGGTAAATTGATCCACATGATATTCTAAACTTTAACGGCTTACTTGAACAAACAATGTATTTGCTTATCAGAAACACTTTAATAACACATTTCCCTTTGGAAATGTGTGAATTTATTTTCTTGCGGTTATTTAAACAATATAAAACCAATTAAATACATTTTGTCATTCAGAACCTTAATATTTGTTAATATAATATTGAAAATGTCTGTTAAATGAGTGTATTCTTCAAAATGAAAGATCTTACAGCGTAATTTGAGTAGCAAAGAAAAATATGAATAGTTCATTCATATTAGGATAATTGACTCAATTTACCCCAAGGCATTTGGTTCAACTTGCCCCACGGCCACCATGTTGACAAAACCTGGCTAGCTTAATGCATCAGGCTGATCTCTAGCTAAATGATTCACATAGTTTTATACGTTAGATTATCACCAACATGCATAATATATAAGTTTAGACCTGGGTACATTTGCTTTAACTGTTCTGCTGCCGTTGACAATCCTCACCGTCATTGAAAGGGTTAAAACCATGGTGCCGTTGACGGTGAGGACTGTCAATCTTACTGTATATACAGTAAAGTTATTATTACTTACTGTACGTCGCTCCGCACCCGCCCGCATCGGTAATGTCCGCGATTTGTTTACAACGCACATCGGGCGTGCACGCGAAGTGAACGTCCTCCATAGTAAATCCATTGAGAGGCCCATAAAGAGACTTCATTTACTCCAAAAGAGACATTCTGAGCCAAAGAGTGGCCTGTATAATGTAAATAATAGACTCGGCTGGGCGCAGCCATGATTCTCTTCTGGGCTCACACTGTCATGTGACTAGATGACGTAATCGTTGCCGTCAAGTGATAATCCAAAAAAACAAAAACAACCCCCTTCCGGCCCTTCAAAATAATAGCGGCGGCCTACGGAGGAAACGGCGCGGCACCAAGGCACCAAGCAAACTTCAGATTAAAAGGCAGCTACATAAAAATCATTATACCAGAAAAGTAAAAACATTTACTTCGACCAGCAAAAAAACACTTTTTTGTTTAGAAATATGCCACTTTGCCCATGTGTCTGTCAACTCCACAACCATGCGGAAATGATGGTTGTGTTCTTATTTTAAGGTCACATTACAATGCATGTGTATAGTTAGGGGGTGGTTCAACTTACCCACAGGTTCATCTTACCCCGTTCTCCCCTACTTACATAATACATTATGACGGACGTGCAGAGAATGTTAGAGAGGAAGGGGCTGAAATTTAAAAAATAGCCTTTTGGTGGAGATATCAGAAAATAGCAGACCTCCAAGCTCACAACATGTCGGGCTGCGACACGTTCTGAGCTTGGAGGTCGGCTATTTTTGGTGATACCACACTGAACTAAGCATACTGGAGTTGTGGCCTAACAACATGGATTTCTACACAGAGAGGGCAATTCTTTCAACTTAAGATGCTGCATTCACTTCTCTTGAATGCTGCCTTCAGTTATGGCATGGAAACGGGGCATTTGCATTTCTTTCACCATAGTAAAAGCTGCATTCATGGTCTGGAGAAGGCACTTTTTACAGATGGATAAAAGGGCAGGGGCTCAAGCCCCCTTTGATTTCTGTGTGCACGTGCCTGCATTATGATATGACATGATATCTGGTAGCCTGTTGGAGCCAACATGTTGTTGTTACAGCCTATCTGTTGTGGTTCAGCATGTTCTAGTAGCAGATAATAGAACCATGGTCTGAACACTGTGCTCGTTGGCAGAATTATCGTACCGATCTGTGTCAGACTGTTTGTCAAATGTACTTCTCCCCATGATATCATGTAAATTAAAGCATATCATTAAAACCTACAATAATGTCTCTGAAGTACTGATTGATCCACAATTCCAGTAGTTTTTAGGGAAAAGAGGGGATGTGGGGGAGCAAGGAGAAAACATAGGGGTGAAAAATTAAAGGAGCTATAGTCAACTTTTTCTTGAAAAACGGACGCTAAATTAAAAATAATGTTTCGAAAATATTTTATAAAAGATGACGCTTCATATATGTGTTTCTATTCAAAAATGACCACAAAAAGCGTAAAATAATGATGAAATAATCATTTTGGCCATTGTCAGGCTGACTTTGTTTACATCCTTTATCGATCCATATAAAAGAATAGAAGAGGGATATAAACAAAGTCAGCCTGACAATGGCCAAAATTATTATTTTATCATTATTTTATGCTTTTTGTGGTCATTTTTGAATAGAAAAGCGCTATAAAAATGCAATCCATTATTATTATATATAAATCTTTTATAAGATATTTTCGAAACATTATTTTTATTAAGTAAGTAAGAGTACATTTATATACAGTACATAGCATTGGTTATATACATAAGGTACAGGTTAAAAAAAGGATACCAGCAGGTGCATTACAAAGTGACATAGTCCACATGGGGTCATGTCAGATATGTAGGCTACTATAGTATAGGCTATGTATGGTTGAATGTTTCTCACTACATGCACGCACGCACGCACGCACGCACGCACGCACGCACGCTCGCACGCACGCACGCACGCACGCACGCACGCACGCACGCACGCACGCACACACACACACACACACACACACACACACACACACACACACACACACACAGACTAGAAAAATTACATTATTTGGAGTCTCGATGAACATGATCTGGTGTCCCAGACCCCCCAAACCCTTTTTGCACTGAAAAATGTAATGTTATATAGTATCATTATTACTGTAACAAGAGACTGTAAGAAATGACAGAAAGCAGCTGTTGGAGGATTGTGAGCAGATTGATTAATTGATTGGTTAATTGATTGATTTTGATTGATTGATTGATTGATTGATTGATTGACTTTATTAGCAGGTTTGATAACATAGTACAGTCAAAGGTTATGCTAAAAGGATAACACAAAAAGACCCAGGGGTGTTGTTTCCATCCTGTTGTACTCCACATAGTTGAACCAATTCAACTACTTAACTTTTCAAGCTTCAGGATTGGCAACAGCAAGTTTGTCAAATATATTTTGTGTAGAGTTAGTATAGAGCCCTGGGGGCTCTGGTCAACTAACTTCACATGGTTTAAAGATATACAGTTTTTCTAGTGTAAGATGGTGTGACTACAGGTGATGGGTTTTCTATTCTACACGTGTTAAAAAAAATGGGTCAAAATGTCCACAAGGGACACGACATGTAAAAAAAAAAGAAATATATATATATATATATATATATATATATATATATATATATATATATATATATACAGGTATTAATGATGAAAATGTTACATGTTGATTGACCTAATAAAGTATTAAAAAAAAAGATGGTGTGACTACAGGGAACCTGACTGAAGGGAGAGGGTATACTGCAGCTGGACATGAACTTGCTAAGGCAAGGTAAATGTATTTGTATATCACATTTCATGGACAATTACAATTCAAAGTACCTTACACAAACACCAAAAGGGCATTTAAGGTTAGTAGATAGATAGATAGATAGATAGATAGATAGATAGATAGATAGATAGATTTTTTTTTCTTAAATCATATCTTCATGACACTGGCCACCTCTTATAAAATTGTCGATGATATCCTCATTGAAAAGATCATGCTGTACCCACCCCAGCCAGTAGGTTAATGCTCTATATGTCAAGAGTGTGACCTAGGTCATTTAATGTTGCAGAAGTCAAGTATATATGACTTACAGCCAGGGAATATACCGACTTTTATTTTGTGCATGTCACTTACGCAAAAAAAAAAAAAAAAAAAAATCACTGGCCCTAATTCACTGCCTTCACCTTTTCCTTTTCAACCCATGTACTTCACACTGTTTCCACACTGCCCTTTTGTGTTCATGGAGAGAGAGATGGAGGGAGGGAGGGAGGGAGAGCGAGCTGCTATTCTGTCCCGGACATGTTCATACAGTTATGACATATATTATATGTCTCAGTATAAGCCCACCACTCACCTGACCTGAAACGGACACACTCTACACACTGCCCTTTCGCATGTGGCCGTGCGTGCGTGCGTGCGTGCGTGCGTGTGTGTGTGTGTGTGCGTGCGTGCGTGTGCGTATGCTTGTGCATGTGTGTATGTGCATGCATGTGTGTGTGTGCGTGCACTCGCGTGTGTGTGTGTGTTCACCGCGACAGGTGTGTGTGTGAGTGTATACTGTACATGAGCTCTATCTCTCGCACTCCATGTCCCGTGTGTGTGTGTGTGCGTGCGTGCGTGCGTGCGTGCGTGCGTGTGTGTGAGTGTCACCTCCCTCGTCGTGTATGTGTGTTACGGTTGAGTTGTGTCTGAACCCAAAATGCAACCACTCAGGAGACAGGAAAATAATTAATGCCTAGCAAGGCGTTTTATTTCCAATAAACAAGCAATAACAAACTGTATAGCCTTATATCTATATATCCACATAAATACTCATACAACTAGTGCCACACATGTATTAGTATATATGTGGATAATATAAAATATAATTCTATACTTGCATTTAAGGGGGCAGTCCAAGAGAGTAGTCAAGAGTCCAAGCAGGTAGTCAGAGCCGAACAAACAATCCAAACGAGGTGAGGCAGGCCAGGAGTGACACTGCCAAGAGCCGGAATCTGGAAGGTGACAAAAAACGGCAGTCAGGAACGATGGCAGAAAATATAGAAGCAAAACTCTACAGAGTACGAACAGCAGCTATGTAGGCTTTCAACTATACTTGCCTGATAATACTATGGGAAGATCTGGCGCGGAGGTCGGGCGGGCTGGAGACCTGGCAGGCGGCGCTCCAGCTGAATATGCACCCAGAATTCCAGCAGACGTGGGGGGTGTGGAGCTCCAACCAAGGTCTGCCCAGGATGAACGGAGTGTCCGGAGAGCGAATGACGTAGGGGCGGATACTCTACACATGGTCTCCTGAGACGGTGAGGGTGAGGGGCTGGGTCCGGTGTGTGGCGAGGCCCATCGTGCGACCATTCAGAGCGAAGGTGGAGAGAGGCCTCTGGAGCACAGAGACGGGGAGTCCCACCCTCAGAGCATACTGAAAGTCGACAAAGCTCTCATCGGCCCCGGAGTCGATAAGAGCTGGAATGGTGAGTGACTGTCCCTCCCAGGAGAGAGTGATAGGGAATCTGGCAACACTGGTGCGGGGCTGGGAAGTAGTGAGACGACTCACCCGAAAACCCTGAGTGGGTGAAACTACGCCCCCTGGCGCCTGGGAAGAGAACATCTTGGGCGCAGAATGGGACAGGAGTGAACAGTGTGCGCAGAGCTGGCGCAATACATTCAGAGCTTGTGTAGCCTGCGGTGCTCGCGCTCAGCTGGAGATAAACGACCCCTGGGAGTCACACGGATGCGGCCCACATGCATGGAGACCTCCTCTGTGGGACTGGAGCGGGCAGGTGGACGCTTGGGACAGTCCTCCCTCAGGTGACCTCCCTGCCCACAATCCATGCAGAGACATTGGTTCCTCCGGTGTTCTCTCTCCGCAGCGGAAAGACGCACTCGGCCCACCTCCATAGGCTCAGCGTCAGCAACAGAGTCCGAGACGAACGTCTCAGAAGAACAAAGAGGACTGGTACTCGGAATGTGGGTCAACTGGGAGGAGCGTTGAAGCGACTGTGCCCTGGACTTCTTGCGCTCACAGAGACGTTCGTCGACATCAATGGCGAGAGTGATGAGCGTATTGAGGTCAGTGGGCTTATCCCTAACTAGCTCGTCCCTCAATGCCTCCGTGAGGCCCTCACGAAAAATGCAGCGCAGCGTGGAATCCGCCCATCCAGTGCTGGCTGCGAGTGTGCGAAACTCGATCGCATAGGTGGCAACTGTGCGGGAGCCCTGCTTGATGTGGAGTAGCCGTGAGCCTGCATCCTGACCAGCGAAGGGATGGTCAAACACCCTCTTGAACTCTTCCTCGAAGTTGGCGTAGTTGTTTCGTGACCCCGGGTTGGAGCACAAGAATGACTGGACGGACCCAACGAAGAGCATCACCGGAGGTATGCGTGGCAATGTAGGCTACCCTGGCTGCGTCAGTGGAGAACATGCTGGGCAACTATGTGGGCAAAAACAAAATTGCACTGCAACATGAACCCCCGAAAGTCTGCAAACGCCCCGTCATAGGGCATGGGGCTGTCAAGGTTAGGTTCCCGGACAGGCTGGGCGACAGGCCCAGGAGCGGCTGGTGGAACCGAAGGTGGAACCGAAGGTGGAACAGCAGCCACCAGAGCAGCCAACTTGGCGGACAAGTCCTGCATAATGCTTTAGTAGGGCATGCTGTTCGCTGGCCACTTGGTGCAGCTGTTGAGATTGGGTCTGCTGCTCACTGGAAACGCCCTGCATCATAGCGGAGGCCTCCTGAAGTAGGCGGGCGTGGTCAGCGAGCACCTTGTCCTGACGTTGGATGGCATTACGGACAGGGTCAGGGAGAGGCCCAGGCGAAGAGGTCCGTGGTGGAGCCTGGCCTCCTGAGGGTGCTGGGTTCATAATGGCCAGATCTTCTGTTACGGTTGAGTTGTGTCTGAACCCAAAATGCAATCACTCAGGAGACAGGAAAATAATTAATGCCTAGCAAGGCGTTTTATTTCCAATAAACAAGCAATAACAAACTGTATAGCCTTATATCTATATATCATCCACATAAATACTCATACAACTAGTGCCACACATGTATTAGTATATATGTGGATAATATAAAATATAATTCTATACTTGCATTTAAGGGGGGAGTCCAAGAGAGTAGTCAAGAGTCCAAGCAGGTAGTCAGAGCCGAACAAACAATCCAAACGAGGTGAGGCAGGCCAGGAGTGACACTGCCAAGAGCCGGAATCTGGAAGGTGACAAAAAACAGCAGTCAGGAACGATGGCAGAAAATATAGAAGCAAAACTCTACAGAGTACGAACAGCAGCTATGTAGGCTTTCAACTATACTTGCCAGATAATACTATGGGAAGATCTGGCGCGGAGGTGGGGCAGGCTGGAGGCAACAGACCTGGCAGGCGGCGCTCCAGCTGAATATGCACCCAGAATTCCAGCAGACGTGGGGAGTGTTGAGCTCCAACCAAGGTCTGCCCAGGATGAACGGAGTGTCCGGAGAGCGAATGACGCAGGGGCAGATACTCTACACGTGGTCTCCTGAGACGGTGAGGGTGAGGGGCTGGGTCCGGTGTGTGACGAGGCCCATCGTGCGACCATTCAGAGCAAAGGTGGAGAGAGGCCTCTGGAGCACAGAGACGGGGAGTCCCACCCTCAGAGCATACTGAAGGTCGACAAAGCTCTCATCGGCCCCGGAGTCGATAAGAGCTGGAATGGTGAGTGACTGTCCCTCCCAGGAGAGAGTGATAGGGAATCTGGCAACACTGGTGCGGGGCTGGGAAGTAGTGAGACGACTCACCCAAAAACCCTGAGTGGGTGAAACTACGCCCCCTGGCGCCTGGGAAGAGAACATCTTGGGGCGCAGAATGGGACAGGAGTGAACAGTGTGCGCAGAGCTGGCGCAATACAAAAAAAAAATGCAATTCATATACAGAGCTTGTGTAGCCTGCGGTGCTCGCGCTCAGCTGGAGATAAACGACCCCTGGGAGTCACACGGATGCGGCCCACATGCATGGATACCTCCTCTGTGGGACTGGAGCGGGCAGGTGGACGCTTGGGACAGTCCTCCCTCAGGTGACCTCCCTGCCCACAATACATGCAGAGACCTTGGTTCCTCCGGTGTTCTCTCTCCGCAGCGGACAGACGCACTCGGCCCACCTCCATAGGCTCAGCGTCAGCAACAGAGTCCGAGACGAACGTCTCAGAAGAACAAAGAGGACTGGTACTCGGAATGTGGGTCAACTGGGAGGAGCATTGAAGCGACTGTGCCCTGGACTTCTTGCGCTCACAGAGACGTTCGTCGACATCAATGGCGAGAGTGATGAGCGTATTGAGGTCAGTGGGCTTATCCCTAACTAGCTCGTCCCTCAATGCCTCCGTGAGGCCCTCACGAAAAATGCAGCGCAGCGTGGAATCCGCCAATCCAGTGCTGGCTGCGAATGTGCGAAACTCGATCGCATAGGTGGCAACTGTGCGGGAGCCCTGCTTGATGTGGAGTAGCCGTGAGCCTGCATCCTGACCAGCGAAGGGATGGTCAAACACCCTCTTGAACTCTTCCTCGAAGTTGGCGTAGTTGTTTCGTGACCCCGGGTTGGAGCACGAGAATGACTGGACGGACCCAACGAAGAGCATCACCGGAGGTATGCGTGGCAATGTAGGCTACCCTGGCTGCGTCAGTGGAGAACATGCTGGGCAACTATGTGGGCAAATACAAAATTGCACTCCAACATGAACCCCCGAAAGTCTGCTAACGCCCCGTCATAGGGCTTGGGGCTGTCAAGGTTAGGTTCCCGGACAGGCTGGGCGACAGGCCCAGGAGCGGCTGGTGGAACCGAAGGTGGAACAGCAGCCACCAGAGCAGCCAACTTGGCGGACAAGTCCTGCATAATGCTTTAGTAGGGCATGCTGTTCGCTGGCCACTTGGTGCAGCTGTTGAGATTGGGTCTGCTGCTCACTGGAAACGCCCTGCATCATAGCGGAGGCCTCCTGAAGTAGGCGGGCGTGGTCAGCGAGCACCTTGTCCTGACGTTGGATGGCATTACGGACAGGGTCAGGGAGAGGCCCAGGCGAAGAGGCCCGTGGTGGAGCCTGGCCTCCTGAGGGTGCTGGGTTCATAATGGCCAGATCTTCTGTTACGGTAGAGTTGTGTCTGAACCCAAAATGCAATCACTCAGGAGACAGGAAAAGAATTAATGCCAAGCAAGGCGTTTTAATTCCAATAAACAAGCAATAACAAACTGTATAGCCTTATATCTATATATCCATGTTACGCCCACAGGGCCTAGGGGTGTTTGCAGGCGGAACAAAGGCAAGGTGGTATATGCCAAAAGTAGTTTTATTTACAATAATGCAAAGATAATACAGTTAAATGTAAATTTGAAGGTTGCCTTCTTTCAATGGTGAAACAGGGCGGGGCGGGCACCCGACATAGGAAATGAACAAACACAGAATTCTACTCCTAAACTACAAAGGTTAATTCCCCAAAACTAACTGACTTCCTAACACCCAAACACTTCCCTATCTGACTACACTATCTACTCTAACCAAAACGTGTACAAAGTGGTAACCCGCCCATAAGTGATCTAACAGAGTGAAATACTACAGTGAAGAAATAGCCTACTTACTATCTTACCCCTGCTCACCACTGTTAACGTGGACTCTTAGAAGAGCAACCTGTACGCAACACCAAGCTAACAGAAACGGCTATTTTACACCTGCTCCGGTGGGCACGCTGTCACTAAGCTACCCTTATAGCTACCCAGACAGAGTGACAGCGGCCATGAGTGTCTTCTTCATGCTGCTTTTAAAGGGGGCGGACCAGACGGACAGAGTGCTGATTGGCAGATGACGGCAGAGTGACAGGAACCCTCCTCCAATCCTAGCAGCAGCAGGAATCTTCAGACAGGGCCCTAGACAGGCACATCCAACATAGAACCCAAAGCAGATCCCCACTCTAATGTAGTCTTTATTAACCTTGACCGTAACAATCCACATAAATACTCATACAACTAGTGCCACACATGTATTAGTATATATGTGGATAATATAAAATATCATTCTATACTTGCATTTAACACATCGGCTGCCCAAAAGGTGGCGCCAGAGCCCCAGCTAAGTGCCCAAAGCCACCTCCATAGAAGAATACAAGGCCCTGTTGCGTCAATGCATGCGTCATGACGTCACTTGGTCACATGAGCGCAGACAGGATGTTATTGTGTAACTTACTGTATGGGCCAGTGCTGATCATAGCTGTTCATTGCCGATCAAAATTTGGACATTTTGCCGCACCACGCCACAGTTTTAGCCATAAAACAAACATCAGAGATAAAGGGCGTTAAAGATGGGGAAATGCATTGGAGTATACGGAGAAAAACGGCCGCGCGATGCTCTCAGCGTCGACTCGAAGTGACTAGCGGCTAGTGGGCTACATCCAGGCGCAGCCCCAATGTAACGGTGAGATTTAAAGTTAATACTGTAAATACAGTAAACACGTCAACGCGTCGTGGGCCTCCAGAGACATCAAAGAGATTGGCGTGTAGATACCTCGTGGACACCCGCTGAGTTAAGGGGGGAGTCCAAGAGAGTAGTCAAGAGTCCAAGCAGGTAGTCAGAGCCGGAAGGTGACAAAAAACAGCAGTCAGGAACGATGGCAGAAAATATAGAAGCAAAACTCTACAGAGTACGAACAGCAGCTATGTAGGCTTTCAAATATACTTGCCAGGTAATACTATGGGAAGATCTGGCGCTGAGCTGTGTGCCGGCCAGACTCTTGAAGCCTCTGGTGATGATTGGGGAGTGGGAACAGGTGTGTGGAGGCACACCCATCTTCAGAGGTCCTCTGTGGTGTGATTTGGCTCCCTCTCTTGGCCCAGACAAGTGTAGGGAGCTCTCAACACATGGTGAAGGTGAAGGTCTATGAAGGATTCCCAAACCTTTTCTTTTTTTAACACAAGCCATCCTGCCTCACTCATCTTTTCACTCAATGCTGCGTTACGGTCCCGTGGAAACATGTTGATCGCCTTGGATCATTGCTGCAACGTAGCTGTAAGCAGTGTTGTACCCGAACGCGTTCAAAGAACGATCGTTCATGAACACGTTCATATTTTGGGCGAACGTGAACTGAACGTAATTGTTTTCGCTTGATGAACGATATTGTCGAACGCGGTCATTCTGACGCCCGTGAACGGAGTTCGTCGGCGTTCGTCGGCCGTTCATGCGGCGGTCCGCGCCTCCGCGGTCGTCTGTCCTCTCCTCTCTCTTTTCATTCACATGCTCCAATAGCACACACTGCACGCAGCCCCTCGTGAACGTTGATATAAGGTGCTGTCTGCACTCTGCAGCTGCACTGTGAATCTCCTCCTCGTTACGTGTCTCGCAAGCCTGACTATATACTTTGTCCTATGTGTGTTGCACGCCAAAAATAGCTGATCTGCAAGCTCACAACGCGTCGCATCCACGAGACAACGTGAGCTTGTAGATCAGCTATTTTAACCAACGCGGAAACATGCTGTGCGCGTGGTTTAGAAACGTATGCCTTCTAGTGGGGTTCCTTGTACATGTATTTTTTTGTTTTCATTTCAAATGTGTGTTAAAGTTTATTTTTCACTTCCAATTTGTAGATTATGGTCTATAGAACAATTTTGGTTCGAGTGTCAAGACAGTGGATTTAAGAAAAATATATTTTTTGCCCTATTTCCAAAATGACCAAAATCGGAATTGTGTTTTTTGAACAATGTCTTAGTTTTGCCACAACTGCTGTGTAATATATTTTTTTTTATTGCTATATCAAGTCAATACTGTGTGGGGAATCAATTGGAGTCAAATATTTGTTTTGAATATTATGATATTTCACACAATGAGACAATAACATGGTTATTACATTCAGCCCTTCACAATAAGGGTGCAGGAAGACTGGGAACTAGGCAGTGGGCACATAACTATTGTTGGCACCTCAATGTTAAGTTGGATGAAATTATTGCTGTGTGTGGTTCTATATGGGCTGTGTCAATAGTTTTGACAAATAATAGCATGCAGCAACGTCTAAACATTTATATAATATATATATAGACCTAGGCTATATATATTTTTTTTCTTTTTTTCTTTTTGAATAGCCAAAGTATAAAAAAAATATGGTTAAAAAAAGAACGAAAAAGAACTAAGTTAGTTCATTTTGGGGAACCATGAACTTAGTTCAAAATATAGAATTATGAACTATGAAATGAACTAGTTCATTTTAGAAGTTCTGAACTTGAACTTGAACTAGTTCGTTTTTAAAGTGAACTTTCCCAACACTGGCTGTAAGTGTCCAAGTATGAGAAGCCCTTTAGGCCAACATTGCATAGTCAACTCTCACATACATGTATACTTCACTTGCACATACATACCCTCCGCCTCATTATTGAGAAGGCACATGAGTTCCGCCGAGATAGACATCTCTATATTGCCTTTCTTGATCTCAAGGCTGCATTCGACACTGTTGACCATGCATCTCTTTGGAAGATTCTAACCATCCTTGGAGCCCCAAGAAAGATAATCAATCTCTTTCAAAAGCTTTACAGTGATGCTGAAAGTTGTGTGCGGGTCAACAGCAAGAATTCCTCTTGGTTCTCTATCAACAGCGGAGTGAGACAGGGATGCGTAGCTGCGCCAGACCTGTTCAACTGCATCATTGACCACCTGATGGAACAGATCTGTGCTCGTATCCCCGGGGTTCAACTAGGCAGTTACCCCCTCACAGATCTGGAATATGCAGATGACACCACTCTATTCTGCTCCACGCTAGATCAGCTAAGAGAAGCCTTGGAGATCTATGAAGAGGAAGCCAATACACTGGGTCTAAAGGTCAGCTGGGCTAAGACCAAACTCATGCACATTGGAGGTGAGGCTCCCCCCCCCCCCACTGCACATCAGGGGGGAGGAAGTTGAGTTTGTGACGTCTTTTAACTATCTCGGGTCCATTGTCACTAACAACGGCAACATGGCAACCGAGATAAACCGGAGACGTGCCCTGGCAGCCAGTGCCATGAAAACTCTTTGGAAGCCGTTGTGGAGACACCATTCCATAACAAGAGAGACCAAAATACGCATCTACAACAGCTCAATTCTCTCCATCCTCCTCTACGGAGCTGAAACCTGGCCTCTCAACAAGACCCTGGCAGACAGAATCGACGGCTTCGACACCAGAGCACTGCGCACAATAGAGGGGATAACATGGCAGGATCGAGTCTCAAACATCACACTGCGGGAGCGCACCAAACAGCCCCCCGCATCCCTTATGGCAGCTCAGCGGCGGTTGCGATGGTATGGTCACATGAAAAGACTCCCCCCTGATCACCCTACATACGCTATCCTCCACTTCGATCCAAAAGCCGCTGGTTGGAAACGCCCCCGTGGTGCACCACGCACTCGCTGGATTGATGCCATCACCAGGGACCTACACCAGGTGGGCCTGTCACTGGATGATGCTGAGCCCCTAGCCCTGGATCGACCCAAATGGAGAAGATTGGTGAAACTGATTGGCTCTACGCATGGCGACGTCCCCGCCGCCGAGCAAGAGACCTGATGATGATGATGACATACATACATATCGTATGTGCAAATTGACTATGCAATTTTGGCCTAAACGGCTTCTCATATCCAAGGACAATGGGTACTCTGACAAAGGCCTTGATGCTATGACTCAGACATGTTGGTCGGATCCGTGGTGTGATGTACAGTAGGTGTTCCAAACCTCCAGTATATCTTCATCAGGAGTAGGCCTATGGTATCGTGTAATAAAGAGGTCTTCAACAGGGGGTCCGGGACACCTAGGGGGTCCTCAGTTACTACAGGGGGTCCTCCAAATCTTCCAATCCTTTTTATATTAACAACTTGAATGCTAGTGTCCATATTCCGAGAACTGTAGCCAAAAATAGCAGATCTACAAGCTCACAACGCCTCACGCTGTGAGGCGTTGTGAGTTTGTAGATCAGCTATTTTCGGAAAAGAGGTTTGGTGTAGAGGGGAAAAAGAGCAGACTAAGTACAGAGTAAAAGGTACATTTTATTAGGTAATGACGGCTCATGCGATTAAGTATCTGAAAACACAAATTGACATGAATCCAAAATACACTGATGATTGTGCTGTCAAAAGAGGAATCTATGAAAATGTTGTGGGGGTCCCTGCTTCATCTCTCTCTCAACTAAGGGGTCCTTTGCCTGAAAACGTTGAAGACCCCTGGTGTAAGAGCATAACCTCTCCTGCATCCACATTTCTGTTCAGCCTCCAATTACCAGCATGTTTGTCAAACCCTCAGGTGTCTCTATTATGCTTATATACAATAGTCTGAAAAAAGAAAAGTTCTGTGAGGTTGTGGTTAGAGCCATGGAGCCAATTCAATTTAATTCAAAGGAGATTTATTGGCATGAGAAAACATAAAAACAGTTGAAAATGGTGAACATAATACAGTTGGAGGAGGTACACAGAGCTATGTCAAATTGTGTTGTTAAACAAAGCATTTCTTTTTTCACAATACGATTTATATTTAAATAGTATACAAAAAAGCCTCAGATTTTAAATGCATCCAACATGAGCCAAGCTGCAGCAACTATTAATCAAAATGTCACTGAAGCTTTTCCATACTATTTGCATATGAAAATAAACGTCTGCAACATCACTAGAGGCTTAAAGTTCAGGTAAAGTTACCAGCTCTGGGGGATTTACTCCATACCGGCAGTTCTGCACTTGCAACATCAGACACTGAGTTTTCAGACGGTGAGTGTATTTCTTATCTATCTATTCACAGGAGCTTGGTTAGAGCAATTACTGTATGTCAATTACAGGACTCTTACAGAGAAGCTATGGATCAGAAATTACTTCTGATCATCCTCCTTTCTGGTAAGACCATGGAGTGTGCTGTTGCTTGGTTATGGCAATCACATTGACTTTTACAACATATGAGACCAGGTTTGCTAAGCTATTTACATTGTCCTTTATGCCCATAAGCAAGAGAAGAAAGACTGGAGAAGGTAATTGGATTTCAGGGCTGTAATACACATGGTACAGCATTCATTTTTGAAGCCTACACAAATTTTGGACTAAATCTGTAGTTTTAATCTGTAGAGTTTTAGCAAAAGATTTGAATAGATTTAGTCTAGATGGACAGGTGTTTTTTCTTAAACCTTGAAGGGTATATTTTAAGATTCTGCCAGGTACCAAGCTGAAATATGTTCTCATGGGGTTAATTTTTAATGATTTCTTGCACCTACCCATTCACTTACTATACAGGAAAAAAAGAAAGACCCCCAAGAATCTTCTTTAAGTAGCATGTGAGGGGTCTAACTGGGGGTTTTCCATGATTCTGAATCCATTGCAAGCATTTGTTTTGCGCAAAAGAAACATTCCTTGGGCAAAAAATGGACCTCACAAAACTGTGTAAAGTGATGACTCATCACTTTTCATCACAAAACCATAGTTTTGTGGGGCGGTTTTTAGCCCATGGAATGTTTTTCGTGCAAAACAAATGCTTGCAATGGATTCAGAATCATGGAAAACCCCCTAGTTAGACCCCTCACATGCTACTTAAAGAAGATTTTTTGGGGGGTATTTTTTTCTTGTATAGTAAGTGAATGGGTAGGTGCAAGAAATCATTAAAAATGAACCTCATGAGAATATATTTCAGCTTGGTACCTGGCAGAATCTTAAAATATACCCTTCAAGAATTAAGAAAAAATATGTGGTGAAATAAAATCCACCCTATGTGCGCAGTCCATCTAGACGAATTGGGGCCCACATTCTTTCCCAGCCTCCTGGGAGTGTGTGTGTGTGCAAAGTTTACGCTGATCTGTCCCGTGTAAATTAGATGTTTAAAGACAGAAAGGCAGACAGAAGGACAGACGGATGGAGGGCCAGTGGTGGATACACAATGGTGGAGATAAATAGTCATGTAATACAGCACTAAATCCACTATTCTATACCTTCAGGATTCTACATACCCTCCTGTTGTGCGCTTCGTGAGTATCACTTTGTTAACGTGAAAATGACCTGGAACGAAGCTCAGAGCTACTGCAGAGAGAAGTACACTGACCTGGCCACCATAGAGAACATGAAAGATGTGAAGAGTCTGAAAGCAGTCAAATCTGAGGGCAACATTATGTGGTTTGGACTGCATGATGACCCCAAATCCTGGCAGGGAACCATAGGCCATGATGTCAACTCTTGGAGATGGTCAGCAGTTGATGAGCAGATCAAGACAGACTATCATAACTGGGTAGCTGGCGAGCCAAATTTTCATTCAGCCACAGAGCTCTGTGTGGTAGTCATTCGTGATGGTTTTTGGGCCGATAAACCCTGTGGAGATGAAAAAACATTTGTCTGTAATTATGGTAAGAAGTTATTGACTATAAAATCAAAATAATCGACTCATACTTAAAACACACACAGACTGGCATGCACATGTGTGCATTCACTTGTACACATTTCTTTTACACACATACACAGATTGACTTTACAGTACATACAGTACATTCATAATTGGTCTGTGTGCATTTGGTCCATAGTGACACTATTTCACTGTTCTCCTCCCTAGATAATGGAGTCCAGCAGAAATATATTTTAGTCAAGACCAAATTATCATGGAAGGCTGCCCAGCAATACTGCAGAAAGAATTACACAGACCTGGCTGTTATCGAAAGTGCTGTAGAGAACAACCAAGTGGTGTCTTTATTGCCAAACAAATATAATCCATGGATCGGCCTTCACAGAGTCGCATGGACATGGTCTGACCAGACCAACCTGTCCTTCACACACTGGGCTGATAAACAGCCTAATAATGGGAGAAGTAAGGAACATTGTGGATATTTCATTCCCCCACAGTTTACTTGGGGTGATGGAGATTGTAGTGCAAAGATTGCGTTTTTCTGCCACAGAGGTGAGTGTCTTCTCCACAACACGACTAAGTTTCAAGTGTTTAGCACGAAATGTCGACATCATCAGTATGATTCTATATTTAGACTTAGACTGATGGAACTATTGCTGTATTGACTTTGACCTCTAAGGACCTTCCAGGGAGAGTGCTCATGTGCGTCTTGCGGTGACACGCTTCCTAGTTTCTTCTTCTCTGAGCTGTCTTTTTTTTTTTCACACTGATTTTTGACATTGCACTATTAGGTTGTGTTGGTAGTTTCTGAGTATTTTGCTTTGTTTAACAATGACAGTGAGATACTTGTTTGCACTAACTAGCATTGACTGCTATGGTCTCTTTTGTAAGACACTTTATGTATATATACTTATATATTACTCTATTGATGCACCTTCTCTTTATTGGTACTGTACTGCTCTTGTTTTTTTTTCTTCTTTTTTTCCCCTCTTATCTATCTTTTTTCTTACGTCTCTGTAACTTTGTAAATAACTGTATACTGCTGTGCTACAACTGGACAACTGAATTTCCCCCTTGGGATAATAAAGGTATCTATCTATCTCTCTATCTCTCTATCTATCTATCTATCTATCTTTCTATCTATCTATATTTTGTAAGTATTATTTAGCTTTTCAGTTGGTGTGTGTGTGTGTGTGTGTGTGTGTGTGTGTGTGTGTGTGTGTGTGTGTGTGTGTGTGTGTGTGTGTGTGTGTGTGTGTGTGTGTGTGTGCGCGCGCGCTCATTCATGCATGTATGTGTTTGTGTGTGTGTGTGTGCGTGTGTGTGTGGGTGAGGCAGATGTTCAGGGAGTGAAGGTGATGAGGATGAAGATCCAGACTGATGCTGACCTGACAGATCCAGACATTAATGAACAACTCCTACAACAGGTAATCAACTCTTAAGGACATTAAATGATTTGGAGAAACACATTTTACTTACCAGTAGTCCAAATGTACAGTACAGTATATAACAGCTGTAGCAGGCTAGCAGTAGAAACCCTCTCATGTCTTCTATTCCTCTACAGTTACGTGAATCTCTGGCCAAGCAGGGAGTAACTAACTTTCAACTGCGCTGGAAGACTCAACCCACAAAACAGGAGAGTCCTGAAGATGAAGAACAACACTGCAAATCCACAACAAACTAATAGGTTATCTTCTTTAATGTATAACATTAATACCAGGTGACTGACTGATCGACTGACGGACGGACGGACAGACGGACGGACAGACGGACGGACCAATATTAATCTACCACGTGATATACAGACAGACAGACAGACAGACAGACAGACAGACAGACAGACAGACAGACATACATATGTTTGGATAAAACCAGTAAGACCTCGTGCACATGGGCGTGGGCTCATGGGCGCTTTGGCATGTATACCCTTCTGCTGAGCTGGTCGAGTCATCACTGTGATGTCAGAACAGGTCAGCTATATCTATATTATGGAGTCTGTGAGGTTAGATGTAGAGGTATTGACCAGCTCCATATATGGAGATCTAGGTGATGATCCAGTCGTATCCATGTATGGATATCCAGGGTTTGATGAGGTCAGTGTTGTGATCTTCATATATGGATATCCAGGTGATGATAGTTGGCAATCTTGATTTGCAAATCAATTCTGTCTTAGCCATATATGGAGCGTCCATATATGAGCATTGCCAAATATGGGCTTATTATTGATGACATCAGGGATCTCCATATATGGGCATGGATATCCAGGTGATGATAGTCATCAGTCTTCTTCTTCTTTCGTGTATCATCGTCCTTGATGATTGGTTGACAACATTGTATTTCACAAGATTTCTTGTTACTTAGGGGAGGCCATGGGGCTGGCTGTCGTCTTCCCCCCTTGCTGACGTCGGCTTAGGCAGGCAACAATAGCGACTTTAAGCTTGATGATTTTCAGGACGGCAACGTCAGGCGGACTACGGCTGCTATGACGTAATCGCCGTAGTGGTCAAAATGGTTAAGCAATAAGCCTCGGCGGCGACAGGTTCCCACCCCTTTCACTGAACGATTTGGTTCCCATGGCGACGCGTACACGCAGCAGACGGAGTAGGCGTTACGTGGGAAGGGACCTTCTGCCGTAGTAGAGACAGCTGCGGCGACGGCAGGTTTATCTATCGAGCGAGGATCATTTCCGATTACCGTTGTCATCTGCCGTTGCCGTAGCGTTGCTTAAGGTCGCTAATGTGATGTCAGAACAGCTATAGACATTGAGGTGTTACGGACGGACGGACTGACGGACAGGATGTGCCGGTTTTCATAGTAAACTGCTACCTACGGTCGCAACAATTAATCTACAAGGTGACAGACAGACAGACAGACAGACAGACAGACAGACAGACAGACAGACAGACAGATAGATTGACAGATATTGTTTCCTTTTCAGGAGAATATAATTTATATTTGTAATAATTTCCCAAAGAAAATGTCTAAATGCTAGTTTTTTGTTTACATGTTTAGCTTTATAGAATAAAATAAAAAGTAAAGGTTATTTTTCATATGTATTAGCCTATATCATATTAAAGGGAAACTAGGTAAATTAAGACAACTTTAAGGTACATTTTTAATGTACTGTATATGTATGTACATCTTTTTGCAGTCATTTCCCTTTATCAGTCTAACTATATTATTGTGCTGAGGTGTTTCCTTGCAGAAATACACATTCTGTTCCACTGTTTAAGTTGACATTCATCCATTGCAGGGACGGAAAAGTCTGTGAGGGGAGGGGGGAGCTCTGCCAGAGTAGCCTGATTTCAGACTCGGCTCACGCTTTAGTCTGAAACTGTACCCTATTCTGAGCGATTTACGGGGGAGGGACTTTTTTGCGAGCATGCCCGCGCGCGACCGTGATAGTGAGTGATAGTGACGCACGGAGATCGCGATGCACGCTGACAGGGACACGTCGCAGCGTGTCTGTGTGTGTGTGTGTGTGTGTGTGTGATTGTGTGTGTGTCTCTGGCTGTGCCAGTGACTGCTTCCACACAGAACTGCGACCAGAAACATGTATTCAACATTAACAGCTTGGTGAAATCAGCACGCGCGCGCGCGCGTGTGTGTGTGTGCAGACATATGTTGCCTCAGCCTGCCTGTGTGTGAACTTCGTTTGAATCGTTTCAACTGCTCCGCGGATTTGATATTCGTGAATCGTTTCAACTGCTACGCGGATTTGATATTCGTTAGACCCACCCCCACCCCCCCGCGCTCATTGGATCAGCCGCAGTTTTTGGCTGCTAAACTGCCGATTCATGTACTCAGCTCCAGACCAGAGAAACAGTCCACTCTGAGAGTGGGCGGGGTCTATGGTCTGGAACCAGGCAACTGCCAGAGCTCTTAATTGCTTCCTTTGAACTTTAAAGGGGTTGATTGATTGGGCCATAAAAAGTGTCAAGGCTCGTTAGCGATCTCTCTAATCAATGAAAGCATCAAAGACAGCTACCTGTTTGATGCCTGTCAGAGAGGGGAGGGGAGGGGAAATGTGTTTGTATACACACTGACTTGCCTAGTTCCCCTTTAAAACATTAAATATTAGATAAACACAGCTGCAAAACTACAAAGCTTTTATTGATTGATCAATGTTTTATTTACAAAATATATACCTGACATAAAAATGGTTGTTGAAGTACCATTATGACTGTAACAAGAGACTGTAAGAAATGACAGAAAGCAGCTGTAGGAGGATTGTATGCAGATTGATTGATTGATTGATTGATTGATTGATTGATTGATTGATTGATATTGTGTTAGGCCATGGTTGTTTATATCTAACCTTTATATTTGAACATCACTTATAGGCTATAGCACTTCATATAATACACTATGATATGACATGATTGTTGGTAGCCTGTTGGAGCCAAGATGTTGTTGTTACAGCCTATCTGTTAACTACAGTATGGGCTGAACCCAGTGCTCATACTTCTCTCCATGACATCATGTATATTAAAGCATATCATCAAAACCTACAATATTGTCTCTGACTCCTGTTGCCTCATCAATTACTGATTGATCCACAATTCCAATAGTTTTCAGGGAAAAGGGGGGGGGGGGTACACAGCTAAAACATAGGGGTGAAAAATGAAAATATGAAGTATATTTATACCTGTAGCAATGGTTATGGTAAAAAATGGGGATAGCATAGTAAGGTAAAAATAAATAAAAGAAGCACGCGTCAGTAGTTTCCACATAGGGAGGTAGTTTGAATAGGGTATAATCCACAGAACTATTTCCATTAATTAATAAGAAGGAATGATTCCTTATTTAAGGCAGAAAGTTTTGTCAGATTTCATACAATGTTTTCCATAGTTTCTTCTACTAAAAATAAACAAAAGAGCACTATTCAACACTGCCACACATGCTACAGTTGTTCCCTATTGAGTTTGGCACATTTCCTGGGGCAGGCTGCCCAGATCACACATGTCACACATGTCGTCTTATTCTTTCACTCTCAAAAAACGCCTGCAATGTAGTGCATTTGAAACTACATTGCAGTTAACATCATGGGGTGATCACAGCTTGCCTCCTGTGAATTGTTTTATTTTTATGTTTGTTTATTTTCTGTTTATTTTGTTGCTGAGTGAGGTGTGCAGACAAAGTAAACGTGAGTGAGATGAAAAAAAAACTGGGTGAAATGTGCCAATCTCAACAGGAAACAACAGTATGTGTGTGTGTACTGTACGGTATAGGCTGTGTGTGTAGTTGGATGTTTCACACTAAATGCATACACCAGGGCATTCACCAAATATTAGAATATTCGAATATCAAAGTCACTATTCGACATTGTTCACCAAAGTCGAATATTCGCTTTTTTTTTTTTTTTTTATTATTGTTTTCTCTTTAAAAAATATGTAGTTTATAAAGCTTGGCTAGATAGGAAGTCATAAGAATGAGTTGTCAATGCCCCTGGTGGATGAATTTGTTAATGCTCTATACCAGGGCTTCTCAAACCTTTTTAGGCCGCGACCCCCAAAATAATCATATTTGAACTGGGGACCCCCACCCTGACAAGCTTGGAATTGTTACATTTAATGTGACTCGGTTCCGCAGATAAATATTGTGAAAATAGCAGATCTACATGTAGATCAGCTATTTTCACAATGTTCTCTTGCTTACTTAATATTTGACAGTTTGGCCAGTCCTGTCGAATATTCAACTATTCGAATACTTTGAGGTCGAATAATTCAAATTCTAAAAATAACTACACTCTGCCTACAATCTCTGCCTCGCTGCATTCTGGCCTGGTACAGATACAGTATAAGCTTGTGAACTTATAAATATGCTATTTGTGATATTTTTTTAAGTTTGGGGAAATTTAGCGATTTTTTTCACTTACCCTCCCTCACACCTACGTCATGTTGCTGATCCGAGCAATATGACTGAGTCATAGTGTCGGGGGCTTTGTCAGAGTTCTACCTGTCTGTGTACCTTTGTACATATATATATATATATATATATATATATATATATATGTATATGGACTTAAATGACAACTTTGTTTTTGTTTTTAAAATATGAACAAGGGTTCATATTTTAGATGGTAATTAGAGAAAAGAAAAAGTGAGTGTTACAATGTTTTCATTTGCTTCGTTCTATAGTTTTATCGCGTTTACCGTGCTAAAATGTGGGGCATGCGTACGCATGGGGGCATGCGTACAAGTGGCTAAATATGTATTTTTTAGACACAATAAGCCAGCAGTTTCATTATTGCTATTTACAGTAACACTTCTAGCCCCCATAAGTCACATCCAACCATGAAAGGTTGCGTTGTATCTTTGGAATGGGCTTATTCTGTGTAAAATGACATATTTAGCCACTTGTATACATGCCCCCAACCACTGAAATAATAATCTCTAAAACAATAGAACGAAGTAAATTAAATCAATTTAACACCCTTTTATATATTCTTTAATTACAATATAAAATATGAACCCTTGTCCTTTGTCCTTTGTCCTGTGTCCCTTTTATGTCCATATGGACACCCTCAATATCATCAGCATAATGCTTCAATATTGGAATGGCCATATGGACATATTAGTTGGATCGGTGCCTCTGGACAACAGCGGACACTGCACTCCCTTGAGTCCTTGCTGCTGCGTGCGCCGAGTTTGAAGTCGGTCAGTCCCATATCTGTATGCGCATGACCATAACGGCTATAGCGGTCAGATCTGTCCTTGTCACAGTTTCATGCCCATACATGAAGATCGCTTGTGTCATCAGTATATGCCCATATACAGTATGGGCATTGATTGGTCCGGCCCTTCCATTAGCCAAACTTTAACATAGGAAGGATAATCAC
This sequence comes from Nannobrachium achirus, assembly GCF_963921795.1. Taxonomy (NCBI): domain Eukaryota; kingdom Metazoa; phylum Chordata; class Actinopteri; order Myctophiformes; family Myctophidae; genus Nannobrachium; species Nannobrachium achirus. The sequence continues at coordinate 8,119,797 of NC_137812.1, forward strand.
ATGCCGAAAATAAGGATGACAGTTCTCTGTGCTCTGGGGCCCCTCCATCTCTCTCCCCCCTTACTCCAGACTAGAAAATGAACATTATTTGGGGTCACAATGAACATGATCTGGGGTCCCAGATCCCTTTCTGCAGTGAAAAATGTGTTGTTATGTAGTATCATTATGACTGTAACAAGAGACTGTAAGAAATGACAGAAAGCAGCTGTTGGAGGATTGTGAGCAGATTGATTAATTGGTTGGTTGATTGATTAATTGATTTATATTACTTTATTTGTGTAAGATGGTGTGTGACTACAGGGACCCTGACTGAAGGGAGAGGACATACTGCAGCTGGACATGAACAGGCAAGGCAAATGTATTTGTATATCACATTTCATGGTCAATTACAATTCAAAGTACCTTACCCAAGCACCAAAAGGGCATTTAAGGATAGATAGATAGATAGATAGATAGATAGATAGATAGATAGATAGATAGATAGATAGATAGATAGATAGATAGATAGATAGATAGATTGATTGATTTTTGGTATTTTCCTTTTTTTTCTTTGTTTGTTGCTTAAATCATATCTTCATGACACTGGCCACCTCTAATACAATTGTCGATATCCTTACTACAGTGTGCCCTAGGTCATTTAATGTTGCAGAAGTCAATATATGACTTACAGCCAGGGAATATACCGACTTTTATTTTGTGACGTAAAAAAAAAAAGAAAAAAAGAAAAGAAAAGAAAAAAAGGCCCCAGTCAGGTTTACAATTGCCTATAGTCAATACATAAATTGGCCCTAATTCATTGAATCCTCTTATGTGTCTTTTATGCCTGTCTACCATTCACCATATTCCTGGCCCTCTCTATGGAGGCTGCCATTTTCTTTTACAGAGGGCGCTAGAGAGTTTTTCTCTGTGTGCTGCTTCAAAAAACATCTTTTCACTTCCTCCCAAGTAAGGAAGTGACACGGAATTGTCTGTTGCCAGATTTTGCCAAAGAAATAAGCCCAACAGAAGCAACAGTTACAATTGAAAATAGCAGATCAGCAAACTCACAATGTTGTCACATTGTGACACATTGTGAGCTTGTATATTTGCTATTTAAAAAATATTGAGGGGAAAAAAAGAAATTTGAATATTTTTGAAACATTTTAACGACATACATCGAAAGTTACGTATGTAACTACGGTTCTATGAATCCCGAATGACCGCCAGAGGTGGTGCTTTAAGCACTGAATGATTCCCTTTGCGCATGCGCAGTCGAGCATTTATACCAACAACGTCACAACGTGACCCCGGGATGAACCGGAAGAGGTTATATCTTCCATCGGTCACCGGTGTTCAGTCCCTACAGAACTTTCTCGCAAGAACGCGAGGGTTCCGAGTGACTGAGCGCTCTGGCGGTCATTCGGGATTCATAGAACCGTAGTTACATACATAACTTTCGTTCTATTTAATTCCTCCTGACCGCCAGAGGCGGTGCTTTAAGCACTGAATGACTTGTACCAACAAAGTCACGAGGAACCCTGATTACAAACCTTAAACAGTCGAATCAGAGGTTTCCGGGAGGAGGACCACACCCAATGGGTGGGGAGTGGCCACATTTACTCTGTAGAACCTCGAGAAGATGCCTGCTGAGGTCCAAGAGGCGGCGGCACATATCTCCTCGAGGGGCACACCCCTCAGGGCAGCCCAGGAGGTGGAGACACTCCTGGTCTCGTGACAGTGCACACCTGGTGGTCTGGGGCGATTACTTATGTGATAGCCATGGGTGATGGTGTCGACTAACCAGTGCGACAGGCGCTGTTTAGAGAGGGCATGGCCCTTATTAGCGCCACCATGGCAGAGGAACAACTGCTCCGATCGCCGGATGCGTGCGGTAGCACCTATATAGGCCCTCAGGGCCCGCACAGGACACAGCTTCAGCCGGTCCGTCTGCTCACCTGGAGGAGGACTAAACTGGGCCAGCCTAATAGGCTGATTGAGGTGGGCTGTTGCCAACACCTTTGGAAGGAAGGCTGTGTTGGGCCACAGGGTGACGCCTGAGCCGTCCGGATTCCACCTAAGACAGGTGTCGCTGATTGATAACGCGTGCAGCTCGCTGACGCGCATGGCCGATGTAATAGCCAGCAGGAAGGCTGTCTTGTACGACAGCCACTTGAGCTCTGCTTGCGCCAAGGGCTCAAACGGAGGCCCGCAAAGGGTACGCAGTACCACATTAAGGTCCCATGATGGGGATCTAAGAGCCCTCGGAGGGTGTTGCCTCTGAGCTCCCTTCAGAAACCGGGACACCAAGTCATGGCTCCCCACTGTACTGTTGTCCACCCTGACGTGATAACACGAGATAGCTGCCACGTATACCTTCAGGGTAGATGGAGTCAGGCCTTTATCCAGGAGGTAGTCAAGGAAATCCAGGATTCTGGGCACCGAACAGTGCACCGGATCCTCCCTCTTCTCCTTGCAACACTTGGAGAACAGTGTCCACCTATTGTTGTACTGCACCCTGGTGGATGGTGCTCTTGCGTTCAAGATGGTATTTTGAACCGCTTGTGAACAACTGCTCAGCAGTGGATCGGGCCGACCAACGGCCAGACGCACAGTTGGAGGCGTTGCGGGTCGGGATGCCAAATCCTGCCCCCTAACTGCGAGAGCAGGTCTTTCCTGCCGGGGAGGCGCCATGGCGACCCGCGGCAGAGTTTGTGAAGGAGAGGAAACCATACTCTCCCCGGCCAGAAGGGAGCCACCAGAAGAACTGTGTGACCCTCCTGAGCTGCTCTGTGAAGGACTTGTTGAATCAGAGGTAGAGGAGGAAAAGCGTACAGAAGGGCCTCCGGCCAGGGGTGGGCCAGTGCATCCTGGCCCAGAGGACTGTCCTTCCCCTCTAAGGAGAACCAGAGCGGGCAGTGGGTTGACGCTCCTGAGGCGAACAGATCCACCTCCGCCCTGCCGAAGCGCCCCCAGATGGCTTGCACCACGTCTGGGTGAAGGCGCCACTCTCCCGATGGAGGACTCTGGCGGGAGAGGAAGTCCGCTACCTGGTTCCTCTCCCCTGGGATGAAGATAGCCCGTAGGCTGGCTAGACGGGGGGCTGCCCACTGCAGGAGGTCCGTGGAAACCTGCAGTAGTTGAGCGGACTTGGTCCCACCCTGGTGGTTTATGTGGTATACCGTCGAGGTATTGTCCGATCGAACGAGGACATGTCTGCCCCTGAGGTACGGTATAAAGTACCTCAGGGCAAGATGCACCGCTTTCAGTTCTAGCACGTTGATGTGCTTCGTGCAGTCGGCCTCGGACCATTGCCCCTGAGCCGTCCTGCCCTGCCACACCGCACCCCAGCCCAACGGGCAGGCGTCGGTGGTAACCATCTCCCTGCGGGACGGGATGGAACCCATAGGGACACCCCTTGAGATGTAGGCCCTGTCTCTCCATAAAGATAGGGCGAGGAGGCACTGTCTTGCCACTGTAATTTTTACACGTCGGTCTCGCTCTGGGTGGAGATGAAAGCCGTTGAGCCACCTCTGCAGGGGCGCAGCGAAAGCAGGCCTAGCGGCACAACAGCCGCAGCAGAAGTTAACTGGCCCAATAGACGGAGATAAATCAGAAATGGCAGTCGCCTGCCACGTTTGAAACGCGTAAGGGTTCTCATGATGTCGTCCAGCCGACGGGGGGACACACGGGCCGTCATGCTTACAGTGTCTATGGACGGACCGATAAAAACTGTGCATTGGCAAGGAGTAAGGTTGCTTTTTTCCAGATTTACCTTCAGTCCTAGGCAGGCTGCGTGGGACAGGAGGCGTGCTGTATCGTCTGCTACCTGTGCCCGGGATGCTGCACAGATTAGCCAGTCGTCGAGGTAGGGGAGAATTTTCATGCCTCGGGACTGCAGGGGCTGGAGAGCTGCTGCCACAACCCTGCTGAATACCCTTGGGGAGAGGGAGAGCCCGAAGGGGAGCACCCTGAACTGCCAGTGGCGACCTTTGTACGCGAATCGCAGGAACTGCCGATGTTGCCTGGCGATGGGTACATGAAAATATGCGTCTTTTAAATCTATTGACGTGAACCACTCGTCGCGTACGACGGTCCGCACTACGTCTGCCACGGTCAACATATGAAAAGGTAAGACCTTCAAGTACCTGTTCAGTCTCCTTAGGTCTAGGACAGGATAGTCTGGAGCTATTTGCATTGAAACGTGGGCTGCCCAGTAGGGGGCGTCCAGAGTAGTTGTTGCACCATGTAAAATGTTACGGTAGGAAACCTCTACCGGGAAGTGGGAACGTTCCTGGCTCCTAACAGGGTCGCTGCAATATAAATAAACCGAATCTACGTTGACCATTCAAATAACCCAATCCATTAACATGTTTCATACATGTTAGACATATGGATATTATAATAAGGGCTCAACGATTTCAAATAATGTTGTTTGTGTCGTGGTCTAGCTGAATCTTGTGCATTTGACTGCAAATCACCACCATAGATTACACTATCATGTTGCATTAATCATTGTATTGTTTTAAGTCTAGTGCAGCGTGCATGTATGTTACAAAAATGGCATATAAATAGGCTAAGCTCACCTTATTGTCAGCAAGCAATGCCGAGTACCGACAGTCGTTAACGCATTAGTCCCGACATTTAGCATAATAATACACTGCCGTCTCACCAGTCTGATTGTCGAGTAACAGAATCTGAGTTCCCAGAATAAGCAACAATGGAAAGATACCGTGAAAATAGCTAGCCTACATCAAAACACCACCAAAGTGGCTTGAGTTGTTTTTACAGCTCTGTGGTAGTAGCCTACTAACATGTAATATTAAACACGAAACCCATGAAATCCCATAGTAGGCTATGGCCCCAACAATAATACTTATATTTTATTATTTACTTCTTTGTAACTTGTGACGTTTAACTGCTGTGCTGCCTCTGGGACTGGGCAACTGAATTTCCCCCGTGGGATAATAAAGGTATCTATCTATCTATCTAATATTCCATTACCTAAATTAATCAAATCAGTAGGCTTACATCTCTAACATAAAGCCCTCCACTATATTTCACAGAAATACCAGGCTACCCAGCCTGTTTCCAAACAGCATCCTTGCCAATTCTATGTCGTTTTAGAAATGTAAATGAAAATCCCAAACAGCTTAATGTGTGCCTAGAGCCCATTTACACATTCTCTCAATCATTAAACATAATTCTATAGACGCCATTCCATGTAGATGGGATTGCATTTGAACAAAAACACCATGCCTGGGAACATTAAATAGGTCTAAAGTGGCACACCAATGTCAATGTATAACTTTATAAATAACATGAAATCTAAATTTGTCAATGAATAGGCAGCTGAAATGTAATAATATCCAATGGCAGAGATATTGTAGATTTATAGCAATACAGCACTTTCCCACAGCACAGGTAATTAAGCCAGGTTGAAAATAGTAAAACATTCTACATATGCATATCAACAACAACAAAAAAGTCCAGGCAAGTTTAATAACAGGCTTTATTTGTACACCCAGAGGTTATATTTGAGAAGTCACGTGTGTCCAACACTCCCTAAGATGCCAACACGATGGAAGTCACAGCTCTTCTCTTCAACCAGTCCATGTCAAAAGGAACTTCTGTCTCTGGCTGCTGCAGGCTGTGTGAATGAAGTGAAAAACAACACATCACAACACTGAAACAACAATAATGATTGAGCTGGTTTTGACTTCTACATGTTTACAATTAGAAATGAGCCAATATTTATAAACGTCTCTTTATTTAAATAAAAAAAATGGTCAAGTAGCCAACAATGTGTGAGTGAGTGTCTGACGGACTGTTTTGTACAGCAATCTTTTTATTGCTATCAAAATATCAATGGTGATCATTAGTAGGCTATGATACAGTTAATTTTACATAAAGACAAAACATCTATTGTCTATAAAGTACTCGGAATGCCAGGAACACACCTAGTCTACTTAGCACCTTATAATCTAAGGCTCAATGTGATTATCAGCAATCATATTGGCGACAGGCCGATTCTATTGTATTGCAAAGTGATGGCTGGTGGATGGCCCCTTTTAAAACGAGCTTTAGATGGTCTATTTTTTAAATAGCCTAGGTATAAAATAAGGCTAAAGTGTTCTATGTATGTTTTATAATATAATGTATATCTGCTAAGTAACTAATAACTCAAGTTGTCAAATAAGTGTAGGATAGTGGAGTAAAAATACAATATTTGGATCCGAGATGTAGGGTAGAAGTATGAGTAGGCCTACTGGAAATACTAAAGTACAATACTTTTAAATGTACTGTAGTTACTTTACACCACTGATGTCTGGCCATATCACGCCAACAAAAACTGTGTAGGCTGTTTGAAAATGGCAGATCTGCAAGCGTCGTGTTGCTGTAATAAAGTCAATTTAATTCCGGACTTTTACTTTAGACAGTACTGTTATGCATTGCAGTACTGTATTGATACTTTTACCTAAGTAAAAAAGTACATTTTCCAACACTGCCAGACATGCATATACCCTGTAAGACAGTAAATAATATAGCTTACCTATCGACAACATGCCTTTAGCTTCGATGTAGCTGGATGCTAGTGAATCCGGTGAAATAAAAACAAATGTTCCAGTAGCCCTCAGGGATTTAGGTCCGTTTTCTTGTCCATTCCAACATAAGTAGCGACCGTGTTGATGCTAAAACAAAGTCATCAGTACACTATAGTAAGTCAACAAATGCCCCTTTTCCCTTTCTTTTTTTTTAACAAAACGTTTCGTTCACTGTGTAGAGTGTGTGTGTGTGTGTGTGTGTGTGCCTCGCATTGTTGTACTCGGCTCGGAACATTTCACAAGTAACACATCCGGTACGGCCGGGATGTGACGCGACCATACACAGAATCTGTGCTGGGACGACGCGGAAGCCCAGGGATCCTCCCATCTTGGCCCAGAGGTTAATTTTCAGTTTTCGCCACCTAGTGGCGGAAAAAATTACCTCTGGGAACTCAGATTGAGGACAGGACGGAAACCGCCGGTCTTCTTTGTCACAAGAAAGTAGGTCGAGTAGAACCCGTTGGGGTCCTGCAGAGGATCTACTTCCTCGATGGCGCCCTTGGCCAGGAGGGCGGATAGCTCCTGGTCTAGTGCGAGCGCCTTTGCCGGGTTGTCTATGATGGTCATTTTGACCCGGCTGGCTGTGGGGGGCCGGCGTCGGAACTGAAGCCTGTACCCGTGGGTTAAGGTGGCAACCACCCACGGGTCCGAAGCTTGAACAGCCCATTGATTGAGCTGCTGATGAAAAAAGTATCCGACGGCCGGCCCCCTGGTCTCAGTGCTTGCCCCCCCGGCCCCTAGGGGCCCTGGGAGGGGGTCTACCAGGGTCCGGGGCACGGAATCTCCCAGGGTCCTGGCCACAATATTGCCTAGGGGGCAAGTAGTTTGTATCCCGAGAACCGCGGGTCTGCCTGTGTTGAGGCCCCTGGCCTCTATAGTAGTCAGGTGGCAGGCGAGTTCCCGGAGTGACCGAGGAGTCCCTGCCCCTACCAGAGGGAGGCCTGCTGGAAGGCCTATAGTTTTGCTGCAGACTCAGCAGCTGCTGTCTGGTCTGCCCTGCCTGGATGGTCTGGTCCAGCGCCTGCTGAGCACCCGGGCCAAACACCGTTCCCGGTTCTACTGGGAGACCGCGGAAGGTTTTTCTGAACTTCTCGTTCAGCCTAGCCTGGGAGAGCCAGACCTGGCGACGGGCTTGGACAATGGTGGACATCATCCTTCCAAGTTCCCGTGTAAGCAATCCAAAAGCCTCCAGAGACGCCTCACAGAAAGTATTGGGGTCTGTGGTAGTGCCTGTGTCAGTGGCTGTGGCTACGTTTGTGTTGGCCTCTTGCAGCGACGTAGAGAGGGCAAGTAGAAGGTGCGACAGGGAGTTGCCGATCCTGGCGGCACGGGCTCCCGCATTGTAGCCCCTGACAAGCAGGTCATCTGTCTGTCTGCACTGTGGACGAGGACATCTTGTGTCCCTACGCACCACCTCATCAGGGGGAATAACAAGGGCCGCAATATTGGGTTCGATCCCTGGCATGCCATCCAGGCCGAGACGCTCTGCGTCGTGCATGGCTGCCAGAGTACGGCCGTTAGCAGAAAGGCGGGACCAGGCCTTGGTATCTTTCCAGCAGGCCTGCAGCTCCCTAATATAGTCTTCTGCATGTGGCACAGCAAATGCCGTGGAGGTAGACCTCCCGGTATGGCCAGGTCTTGACGCTCCAGAGCCAAGCGCAAAATGGCTCGCATGGAGCTATCCTCTGTCTCCAACAGCGAAGACTGGCTAGAGGAGCGGGAGTCCAGATCTGAGGTCTGGGACAGGGAGGCGCCGTCTTCACCCTGCTCATCATACTCCCGAAAGTCACTGGCAGATGCAGCTAGTGAAAGCGTATCCTCCTCCGGGAGCAGGTGTGGCATCTGCTGCGCAGGCACCCGAGCCCGCTCTGAGGAGGACTCCGATTGGCGCGTGAGCATTGCTCTCATGCGCTCCAACTCAGTAGAAAGTTCATCGACCTTCGATGCCAGCCGGCAGTCTGATTTTGACTTCTTCTTTTTTTGTGGGAGGGCCAGCAGTGGCAGTAGTGGCTAAACCGGCCCGGCGCTTTGAGCGCTCAGCTCTAGAAGAGGCCCCTTGGCCCGAAGGGAGGGGCTTTTCCACCTCTGCCAGCCTGGCCTGTCTGACTGACCTTGGCATGTAGCTACAGTTCATGCATGGGTTTCCCTCAAGTGCCTCCCTCAGGTGGTCGAGGCCGAGGCACGCTGGGCATAAATCATGGCCATCCTCTGGATGGAGGGAGGCCTGACACTCAGTACAGAGGTGGGAACCCTGCATATTGGATGGGATGTTACCACACCAGCTAATAGTACAGCTCAGGGCGCGGACGCAGCTGGCTGCTTAACTTAGGGTGCCGTGGTCTGGGGGGAGAGCGCGAATGCCGCCTGCACCAGCAAACAACACAAAACACAAACAAAGTCCCGCTAACAAAAAAGGTTCAGCAGTACAAACATAAACAGGCAGCGCTAACGCTTGCCGTCGCCAGTAATCCGGCTATAATACTTTTCCAGCGACGATATTTAACACAGCAGCGCTAACGCTTGGCTATAATAACCTTTCAGTTCAGCAAACAAAACTTATCAGCAGCGCTAACGCTTGCCGTCAGCAGTACAAACATAAACAGGCAGCGCTAACGCTTGCCGTCGCCAGTAATCCGGCTATAATAACTTTTCCAGTTCAGCAACGAAATTCAACACAGCAGCGCTAACGCTCGCCGTCGCTATGAATCCGGCTATAATAACTTTAACAAACGAAATGTAGCAGCAGCGCTAACGCTTGCCGTAGCACCAATGCCTACCGCCGACAATATATAGCTATTAGCTACTTTAGCTTACCAAACAACAAGACGTAAACAAAAAACAGGCAGCAAAAACGCTTGCCGTTATTAGCACTATGGCTACCCTAGTTTTACAAAACTAATACAAACAAAAACAGGCAGCGCTGACGCCTGCCACTCTTAATCAATAGCTTTAGCTCGCTAAACAAAAGTAGACAATCGCCAAATGAAAACACACATGTCTTGCTTGTCGGAACGGCCACGCCAGGGGCTACGTTCGCGGCATCGACATCAACCGTATGCCCGAGGGAAGTGGCGCGAACGCGGCTTTTCCAAACATAGGTTGTCAACAATGGGACTTACCTTGGAGCTCTTCAATAGGAGAAAAAAACAAAGTAAGAGGTCGCAGCTCCTGGAGGGCGAATCCACTGCTCCGACCTTAGCGGTCGCGGAACTACCAGCAACTTGCAGAATTAAGTAATAATATGGCTCGTCGCAGATCACAACCTGCGCGCGCGAGAAAGAAAAAGGGACTGAACCCCCGGTGACCGATGGAAGATATAACCTCTTCCGGTTCATTCCGGGGTCACGTTGTGACGTTGTTGGTATAAATGCTCGACTGTGCATGCGCGAAGGGAATCATTCAGTGCTTAAAGCACCGCCTCTGGCGGTCAGGAGGGATGAAATAACTGTGTGGAGGTCCCTGGCACCACATATTTTCAGATGGGGGTCTGCGACTGTGGACAAATGTAATCTGGGGTCCTTGATATGAAAAGATTTGGGAACCACTGGTTTAAAAAATATTAGAAAGTAAGCCCAATAAGCACCTATTTTTTTAGAGACACAAATTGCTTATTATAAGCAGACATGGTAACCCAGGTACATACAGAGCCCAGAGCCTAGAACGTCAACTACTGACACTTTAATGCAAGGACGACAGGAAACCAAATGATGTTTTTCAGGCCAGCTTTTTCAGCCTCCGCCTCTTTCAGGATATAAACAGGAAGCCGGGGGCGGGGGCAGGAATAACGTGAATAGCTCTCTAGTGGTGATATGTCACTGCCTTCACCTTTTCCTTTTCAACCCATGTACTTCACACTGTTTCCACACTGCCCTGTTGTGTTCATGGAGAGAGAGAGGGAGGGAGGGAGGGAGGGTGAGTGAGCTGCTATTCTGTCCCGGACCTGTTCATACAGTTATGACCATAGAGTTATCTTACAATAAATGTGATAAGTCTGCGTGTGTGTATGTAATCCGCGTATCTCAAGAACCGTTCGTTCAGATTCGGCACGGGCGTTCCCCGCCGCGGTGCGGAGTGCTCGCCCGGCTTCGACCCAACACGACGTGCGGTTTTCCCGAACCGGCGCGAAACGTTCGGAATCTCCGTATGTGGAGCTGATTGTTGACATCAAGGCTGTTCCTGAGGAAATCGGCGCAAAGCGCTGACTCATTGTGACATCACTTCATAAAAGGCTCTGACGTCACGTACGCCACATGAGTCAATGGGCATAAATGGACACAGGCAAACAGATGGTCAAAACGGGTCCTATGACAACAGGTATAATGGGGTTTGCATTAAAGGGGTAACCGGCACTGTGTCTGCAACACAGTCGGAGGCACAGACATACAAAGATCTCCATAATGGGCATAAAGGGACACAGACAAACAGATATAGAGATCTCCATATATGGGCATAAAATGGATGCAGACAGACAGATACAGATATCGCCATATATGAGCATAAATGGACACAGGCAAACAGATGGTCAATACAGGTCCTACAGAGATCTCCATATATGGGCATAAAATGGACGCAGACAGACAGATAACTCCATATATGGGCATACATGGACACAGGCAAACACTTCATAAAAGGCTCTGACATCACGTACACCACATGAGTCAATGGGCATAAATGGACACAGGCAAACAGATGGTCAAAACGGGTCCTATGACAACAGGTATAATGGGGTTTGCATTAAAGGGGGAACCGGCAGATACAGAGATCTCCATAATGGGCATAAAGGGACACAGACAAACAGATACAGAGATCTCCATATATGGGCATAAAATGGATGCAGACAGATTCAGATATCTCCATATATGAGCATAAATGGACACAGGCAAACAGATGGTCAATATACGGGTCCTACAGAGATTTCCATATATGGGCATAAAATGGACACAGACAGACAGATAACTCCATATATGGGCATAAATTGACACAGGCAAACAGATGGTCAAAACAAGTCCTACATAGATCTCCATATATGGGCATAAAATGGACGTGGACAGACAGATATCTCCATATATGGGCATAAATGGACACACACAAACAGATGGTATATGGGCATAAAATGGATGCAGACAGACAGATAACTCCATATATGGGCATAAATGGACACAGGCAAACAGATGGTCAAAACGGGTCCTACAGAGATCTCCATATGGGCATGAAATGGACGTAGACAGACATATATCTCCATATATGGGCATAAATGGTCCCACGCAAACAGATGGTCAAAACAGATCCTATGACAACAGGAATAATGGGGTTTTCCCTTAAAGGGCGGGGCATTCATTCCCTATTTACATTGTTCCCTAGTTGGCCAGGGTGCCGACTAGACGCTCGGCCGCCCGAAGAGCGGCCGAGCTTCTAGTAAGAAGAATAGAGAGGACACCGGATATCCCCGCCCGTCCACTTGCATTGAGTTGCTCACCCAACGCATGAGGCGTTTTCACACCTGCTTCTGCGTAGTAAAACGTGACGTAGTGCGGCCTATGTGGCGCGGTTTGCGTCATAGTTTGTGTTCATGGACGCACTGGGGCTCCAATTCATGAACGAGCATTTCCGGTATGAACGCGCAGTCAATACAAAGAAGCCTAGATGCGCGTTCATGTTTCTGGCCACAATGTCCATGGCGCTTCAGAGCTCCCCCAAGGTTCTGGGGGCTTGGTTATGACATATATTATAACATATACCGGCAATATGTCGCAGTACAAGCCCACCATTCTTCACCTGACCTGAAACAGACGCACTCTACTCCACACTGCCCTTTCGCATGTGACCGTGCGTGTGTGCGCGCGCGCGAGCGCTTGTGCTTGCATGTAGTGTTTGTGCGTGTCTGTGCATGCGTGTGTGTGTGTGTGTGTGTGTGTGTGTGTGTGCGCGTGTGTGCGTGTGTGCGTGTGTGCGTGTGTGTGTGTGTGTGTGTGTGTGTGTGTGTGTGTGTGTGTGTGTGTGTGTTGTGAGTGTATACTGTACATAAGCTCTCATCATGTTTGTCAAACCACTTTGTGTTCCCAGAAGGTGATTTGCGGTCCCTAAACCCTCCTGCCTCAGATGTCTCTATATACAATAGTACAACCTCACAGAAAGAACATTTCTGTGAGGTTGGGGTTAGAGTTAATTAATAATAATGTACTTCAAAATAAAGAGCCATCAGACCAATGCCACAGCACCCAATTCAATTCAATTCAATTCAAAGGAGCTTTATTGGCATGAGAAAACATAAAAAACTGTTGAAAATGGGGAACATAATACAATTGGAGGAGGTAAAACAGTAAAGCTTTTGGAACAAATAGCAGCATTTATTTTTTCTCATTACAATTTATATTTAAATAGTATAACAAACAAGCCTTCTCCAAATCTACAAAACAGGGAGAAGGCTTTTTTGTAATAAAATGCCCCCCGAGCACCTTCCTAGGAAGGTCTCAATGCGCGTCCCACAGGGAGGAGACCCCGTGGCAGACCAAAGATCAGATGGTGGGATTATATCTCCAAACTGGCTTGGGAACGCCTCGGTATACTCCCTGAGGGAGCGGAGGAAGTTGTTCGGTATGAGGAAATCTGGAGGTCTCAGTTGGAACTGTTAGCCCCGCGACCCGATTCCGGATAATCGGTTGAGGATGGATGGATGGATGGATGGATGGACAAACAAGCCTCAGATTTAAAATGCACTCAACATGAGCCAAGCTGCAGCAACTAAATGTATTAATCAAAATGTCACTGAAACGTTTCCATACTATTTGCATATGAAAATAAACGTCTGCAACATCACTAGAGGATTAAAGTTCAGGTAAAGTTACCAGCTCTGGGGGATTTACTCCATACCTGCAGTTCTTCAGCACTTGCAACATCAGACACTGAGTTTTCAGACGGTGAGTGTATTTCTTATCTATCTATTCACAGGAGCTTGGTTAGAGCAATTACTGTATGTCAATTACAGGACTCTTACAGAACTGTTGTTTATTTCCTCACAGTGAAGCTATGGATCAGAAATTACTTCTGATCATCCTCCTTTCTGGTAAGACCATGGAGTGTGTGTTATTATTGCATGGCAGTCAAATTGACTTTTACAACATATGAGGCCAGGTTTGCTAAGCTACAATATTTACATTGTCCTTTATGCCCATATGCAAATAAACACTGAGAAGGTAATTGGGCTGTAATACACATGGTACAGCATTCATTTTTGAAGCCTACACAAATATATATAATTTTGGACTAAATCTGTAGTTTTAATCTGTAGAGTTTTAGCAAAAAGATTTAAAAAGTTTGGGGCCCACATTCTTTCCCAGCCTACTGGGAGTGTGTGTGCAAAGTTTATGCTGATCTGTCCCGCGGAGATTAGATGTTTAAAGACATAAAGACAGACAGAAGGACAGACGGATGGAGGGCCAGGGGTGGAAACACAATGGTGGAGATAAATATTCATGTAATACAGCTCTAAATCCACTATTCTTGACCTTCAGGATTCTACATCCCCTCCTGTTGTGCGCTTCGTGAGTATCACTTTGTTAACATGAAAATGACCTGGAACGAAGCTCAGAGCTACTGCAGAGAGAAGTACACTGACCTGGCCACCATAGAGAACATGGAAGATGTGAAGAGTCTGAAAGCGGAGAACCAGAGAAAGAGACAACGGTCAGAAATGGGACTTTGTGAGGATAGAAGGTGCTAGTGGGACCTCAAAAAAAGGTTTTAAAATAGGAAAAGTGAAATTTCACGGTGTATCACCTTTAAAACACACACAGACTGGCATGCACATGTGTGCATTCACTTGTACACATTTCTTTTACACACATACACAGATTGACTTTACAGTACATACAATACATTCATTATTGGTCTGCATGCATTTGGTCCATAGTGACACTATTTCACTGTTCTCTTCCTAGATAATGGAGTCCAGCAGAAATATATTTTAGTCAAGACCAAATTAACATGGAAGGCTGCCCAGCAATACTGCAGAAAGAATTACACAGACCTGGCTGTTATCAAAAATGCTGAAGAGAACAACCAAGTTGTGTCTTTATTGCAAAGAAATGAGAATCCATGGATCGGCCTTCACAGAGTAGCATGGACATGGTCTGACCAGACCAACCTGTCCTTCACACACTGGGCTGATAAACATCCTAATAATGGGAGAAGTAAGGAACATTGTGGATATTTGATTCCCCCACAGTTTACTTGGGGTGATGGAGATTGTAGTGCAAAGATTGCGTTTTTCTGCCACAGAGGTGAGTGTCTTCTCCACAACACGACTAAGTTTCAAGTGTTTAGCACGAAATGTCGACATCATCAGTATGGTTCTATATTTAGACTTAGACTGATGGAACTATTGCTGTATTGACTTTGACCTCTAAGGTCCTTCCAGGGAGAGTGCTCATGAGCTGTCTTTTTTTTTTTTTTTTTTTCGCACTGATTTTTGACATTGCACTATTAGGTTGTGTTGGTAGTTTCTGAGTATTTTGCTTGGTTTAACAATGACAGTGAGATACTTGTTTGCACTAACTAGCATTGACTGCTATGGTCTCTTTTGTAAGACACTTTATGTATATACTTATATATTAACTCTTATACTGCTTTGGACGTTCCTGTTCGCCCCAATTCTCAAGAGACCTCCGCGCCAATACGGCGCTCGTTCGCGTTCGTTCGTTTACCTCGTCTGATGACTGTAAGCTGATGAGGGGTCGCGGCGCCGTGTACTGTAAACACATTTTCCGCGGTGATGGTGTAAAAAATCCAGTATGCGTTAACATCAACGGAGACCAATTCACTTCCTTGTTGATTTCCTCTGGCCCGGAGGCTCTGTGGCCAGTGACTGGTCTGAATGTATGGCAACACATAACAGGCAAATTCACATTCATTCTCGCATGACGCCGCCCTCTGCTGCCTGGCAGACCAAAGTGCACTATTGCACAATCAAAAAAAAAAAAAAAAAGTCTATCTATCTACTATAACGTCACAAAGGTAAGCCGCTTTTTGATGGCACCAGACCCAATAAATAAATAAATAATCTGGCAGTAGGAGAGTTAATGCCCCCTCTATTGATGCAACTTATCTTTATTGGTACTGTACTGCTCTTGTTTTTTTTTTGTTTTGTTTTTTTATTATCTATCTTTTTTCTTTCGTCTCTGTAACTTTCCCCCTTGGGATAATAAAGGTATCTATCTATCTATCTATCTATCTATCTATCTATCTATCTATCTATCTATCTATCTATCTTCCTATCTATCTATCTATCTATCTATCTATCTATCTATCTATATTTTGTAAGTATTATTTAGCTTTTCAGTTGTGTGTGTGTGTGTGTGTGTGTGTGTGTGTGCGTGTGCGTGTGCGTGTGCGCGTGCGGGTGTGTGTGTGTGTGTGTGTGTGTGTGCGCTCATTCATACGTGTATGTGTTTGTGTGTGTGTGCGCGTGTGTGTGGGTGAGGCAGATGTTCAGGGAGTGAAGGTGATGAGGATGAAGATCCAGACTGATGCTGACATGACAGATCCAGACATTAATGAACAACTGCTACAACAGGTAACCACCTCTTAAGGACATTTAATGATTTGGAGAAACACATTTTAGAAAAAAGTAGCAACACTACTTACCAGTAGTAGGAGTCCAAATATACAGTACAGTATATAACAGCTGTAGCGCAGGCTAGCACTAAAAACCTTCTCATGTATTCTATTCCTCTGCAGTTACGCAAATCTCTAGCCAAGCAGGGAGTAACTAACTTTCAACTGCGCTGGAAGACTCAACCCACAAAACAGGAGTCCTGAAGATGAAGAACAACACTGCAAATCCACAACAAGCCGTTAGGTTAACTTCTTAATAATGGATAATACCAGTTGACTGACAGACAGACATACATACATACATACCGGTACATACCGGTACATACTGACAGACAGACAGACAGACAGACAGACAGACAGACAGACAGACAGACAGACAGACAGACAGACAGACAGACAGACAGACAGACAGACAGACTGACTGACTGACTGACTTAGATTTGGGCTTCCTTTTCAGGTGAAACTAATGTTTGAATTGTAATAATTTCCCAAAGAAAATATCGAAATGTTTCTTGCGTGTTTACATATTTTGCTTTTATTATCGAATACATTGTACGTAAAGGACATTTTGATATTTCCCTTTTATGCCCATTGTAAAACGTAAATATGATATAAACACATCTGTTTGAAAGAAAAAAAAACTACCAAGCGTTTATTGATTGATTGATGATTTATTGACAGAACATATAACTGACCTTACTGTAAATGTTACATCAAGGTTTTCCCAAAGCGGGTGCCAATCCAGGGGTGCCTCAGAATAATTTGAGAATATTTGGAATTCATCAATACTGTGCTTAGTAAAACAGACCTGATTTGCAGTGTACTCGATGAGTTCTTTTCCATCTACGGCCAACTCTCTTCTCCAAAAACAGCCGATCTTCAAGCTTGAGCTTGTAGATCTTCTATGTTTAGTGAACCTTCCTCCAAGAATAGGGATGCAGGGGTTCAAGTGGTTAAATGTCAAGTATAAAGTTATTTCCATTCAGTTCTGATGGAAATGGATATGTCTCTGTGACATAGCCTACCATATCTCAGGTGGAAAGATGTGCATATTTACGTAGCGCAAGATTCTAAAAATTATCAGTGTAATTCAGGGGTGCCGTGGATGGTAAAGTTATAGGTGCCCTGAGTCAAAAAAAGTTTGAAAACTCTTGTGTTACATAACATGTAACTGTAAATAACATTGATACAATTATTTTTGTATAAATTAGGCATTAGTTGCCTGTACATTTTTACATTTTACATAGCATATACAGGTTAGACATACAGTGCAGGTTAAAAAAGTAGCAGTGTGCGAATGTGCATTCATTACATGAATAATGCTATAGGCGTATTATCTTACTATTTGCTTGTGACATAGTCCACATGACATTAAAAAAATATATTAATAATAACATCAGTAGTGGTACATAGGATGTAGTAGTTTGCATCGGGCAAAATCCACAGTGCAGCTGTGAGAGATTTCAATGAATTTAGTATTAGATTACAGTACATTTCTTATTTTTTTTAAATGCTCTGCAAACAGAATATACACATAGCCTACTGTAGATTTAGAATAATACAATATGCATTTTTATCATGTTCATGGTCAACCTCATGCATTGCAAAATGTCATAGTTACTTACAGTACCTAATCGAAGGTTAGAGAAAAAAAAAGGAGTTTAGAGCCCTGGGGACTCCGGGCAACTAAGTTTACGTGGTTTACTCTAGGGAAAGATGGTGTGACAACAGGGAACCTGACTAAAAGGAGAGGGAATGGCTGGATGGACATGACCCAGACAGGACAATTAATGCAAATTTGTGAATCACATTTCATGCACAATTACAATTCAAAGTAGCCTAGCTTATGTAAGACCAAAAGGGCATTTAAGGATGGATGGATTTAATTTCAAATGCATTTATATACGGTATTCATGTTAACTTTATGAACTTAAATATAAATACATTTTGACATAAAAAGACTAGTGCAAAGTCATTACGTTTGTATAGACTGAAGTAATTAAAGCGGGTCATGTTTGCGTGTTTGGAATTGTAACAGCTGAAATCAATAATATCAATCAGTATTCCAATATTAACCTACGGGCTGCATTAAGTGAAGGTGGGGGCCGCAAGTGGCCCGGGCCGCCAGTTGCCCATGTACGTATGGTATAAATACGTATAAAAGAAAAAGAAAAAAGAAAAGTAAAACAAAAAATTATAATGCTGTCAAAATGATCACATTAACGGTGGTAGCCTAATACATTTGGTAGCCCAATAATTTTTTTTAATTAATAGCGTACTCCGGACTCCGCTCTCACTACGTTGTTTCAGGCAGGCAAGACCCCTCTCCTCTATCCCTTGATGTTTCCTCCCATAAACTTAGAAAGTTAATTATGACAACAGCGAAGGTTTTATGTAACATTTGTCCGTCTGTGATGGACTACTCTCTGTCTGGTCTCTAGTCGAGAGTGAGACGCTGTAATGTAGAGGACTAATAGCTTTTCTACTCCTCTCTCTCTATAGTCGAGAGTGGTACAGCTGTTCCCATACTGTTCCCATACTGATTAACGGTACCCTGTCCCCCCCCCCCCCCCCCCTCCCAGTAAGCTGTGGTGTTCCTCAAGGTAGCATACTGGGGCCTCTGTTGTTCCTAATATACGTGAACGACATGGCATCTGCTTGCGACTGCAACCTGTTCCTGTTCGCGGATGACTCGGCTCTCCTAGTCTCGGGCAAGGACCACTTGCAGGTTGAAAAGACACTTAACTCTGAACTAAGCAAGATCTGCACATGGCTTAACGACAACAAATTATCAATTCACCTGGGAAAAACTGAGTCCATCCTCTTTGGATCAAATCATAACCTTAAAAAAGTCGATAACTTCACAATCAAAGTGGGTGACAAGGTCATAACACGAAAAAACGAAATCTCTTACTTAGGATGCCTCCTTGAAGCTAATCTTTCCAGCGAAAAGATGACTTCTAAAGTAATAAATAAAATCAACCAACGAACTCGTTTCCTACAGAGGATCGCCCCAATGGTCAATTTCAACACACTGAAGACCATAGCTGGTGCAATAATCCAGCCCCTCTTTGACTACGTAGTTCACGTATGGTATCGTGACGCCCCACAAGCCCTTAAAACTAAACTCCAAACAGCCCAAAATAAACTAATTAGGGTCCTGCTTAACCTTCCCTATCAGACTCACCTCACCGCTACTCACCAGTTAAGAGTGGGGTGGCTCAGAGTAGATGACAGAGTACAGCAACTTGCAATGGGCCTGGTGTACAAGATACACTACACCACTATGATACCCAAGTACCTGTCAAAATACTTTATAAACGTTAAGGATGTCCATAATTACAACACCAGAGGCAGCGCTACAGATCACTTCCAACCCAGAGTCAAAACCAACAAAGGGTCAAACTCGTTTTTCTGCTATACCACCAAAATGTGGAAAGCCTTACCGAAGGCCATAAAGGAGTGTGGATCACTAGCATCCTTTAAAATTACCCTGAAAAACCACTTACAGGCAGCAGCCGTTCGCAACTGGTAAAAAAAACTAACCTAGCCCAACCCTACCCTCCCCTGCCCCTTCTTTGTATATACTGTTTGTTTAGACTTACTGTTTTCTTTTTTTGTTTTTCTTTACATATCTACTACATAGTACTGTGTTCTATTTGTCTGTCATTCAATGTTATATGAGATACTTTAATGGTTTCCAGTGGAAATAAGCTTAGTCTTTTCATGGATCTCCTTTTAGTAGACCTTGTACCAGTGAACTGTACCGTCATGAAACTGTACCTTTTCCTATGCAAACTTCTAATAAAGTGTTCAATCAATCAATTAATCTGTAGGTCTGCTTAATCGACTTACATTTGATACATTTTTGGTACTTCACCCCCAAAATGACTTTTTTTTCCTATCGATTACTCACCCCATGGAGACTTGAGTTCAACAATATTTTTTAGTTTTTGTCGATTTCCTGAGACAATATTTTGAGGCGTCATTTTCTCGGCCCTATAAAAGTCAAAAGTCAGCCCAAGCCCGACGGGACCTGACGGGTTGGCGCGACGCGGGCTGGGCCGGGCCCAAATGGTCACGTGTATGTCGCGCTTTGGGTTGGGTCGGGCTTTTTAATCAGGTAGGCAATAGTACTTTCACATAACGCTCTGACATCAGTGTGATTTCAGGGGAACCACACTAACAGAATCCCTTTCATGCCCATAATATGGAGAATCCCGGATGTCATCAATATTAAGCCCATATCTAACAGGAATTCATAATGGGAATGCCCATATATGGAGGCCACAACGGCCACATACCACACTAACAGAATCCATATATGGCCAAGACTGATGGCCAAGACGGCTCATATCTGTGGGGCTGGTTCTACAGACAGGTATCTCCATATATGGGCATAAAAGTGATTGTATGTATATGATGTCAGATGTCATAGATGTCATAGGACTTTCACATAACGAATTCTGAGTAAGCATGTTTGGGGTCTCACAGCATATCTCCATATACCTGTACACAAATCTCCTTATATGGGTATCAGGGGTCTCCATACAGTATATGGGTAACTAGTCCGATATGAATCACTGGCCAGTTGGCCAAGACATGGCGCAACCTCGTGATTTAGGGCCCTTAGGCGTCTTACTGGTAATAAACATACATAGGGCCTACACATACTCTAAGTTAAATGTATATATCCGCCTGTGATTTATCTTTCCATTCCCACAACACTATAAAGAAAGAAATGGCATATTTTGGACATAGTTCCAATGTTGATTAATCATGATTCATAATTTCTTAAGCTGTGATTAATCTGATTAAAATGTTAATCATTTGACAGCCGCACCCTTAACAAAAACCAACAGTCTTTGATTCGTAATAAAGAACAAGCGGGCCAATGCCACGACTCCTGACATGAGCCAAGCTGTAGCAACAATTAATCAAAATGTCACAGAAACCTTTCCATAACATTTGCATATGAAAATAAACGTTTTCCAACCTCACCGGAGGCTTGTCGAATACATGTACAGTATACAGTATGTCTTAAAGTTCAGATAAGGTACCAGCTCTGAGAGATTTACTCCATACATTTCTTCAACACCTGCAACATCAGACACAGCGTTTTCGAACAGTGAGTATGCTTTTCATTTTAATACCTATTTACGGGCAGTTGGTTAGATCAGTGTTTCTCAACCTTTTTCCTGCATGGGCACGCACTTTTCATGTCCCAAGAATCCATGGGCACACCAACATAATACGGGGGTGTAAATATCGTCACTGTCGGGAAGAAACTAAACTAATAATCATATTGAACTGAGGAACCCCCACCCTGACAATAACTTGGAATTGTACAGAAGTTGAAGCATTGCATTTAGTTTGAGTCAGTTCTCACAGCTAAATGTTGTGAAAATAGCTGATCTACAAGCACAAAACGCCAGATCAGCTATTTTCTTTATTGGCAATTTGGCCAATGTTTGACGAGTTTTTATAGTATGGTTTGTTGACGTTTGATGAAGTACACACTCACATTTCAGTGTGTGTGTGTGTGTGTGTGTGTGTGTGTGTGTGTGTGTGTGTGTGTGTGTGTGTGTGTGTGTGTTGGGGGGTGGAGGGGGGGGGGGGGGGGGGGACCACGGACCACTGATCTACACCACAAAGCAATTCTGTCAATGACAGGCACAAAGGATTTCATATTTTCATATTTGTTGTGATGTTTTCGTCATTACATCTTTGTCATTGTGGTGATAACTCTTTATTTCCTCACAGAGAAGCTATGGATCATGAATTACTTCTGATCATCCTCCTCTCTGGTAAGAGTATGGCGTTTGTGCGTTCTTATTTCTTGGTGGTGCACTCGAATTAAGTTAATAGCTTCAATGTGTTTTGGCCATTTGTATTAAAACATAACATTTAAGCCAGGTGTTTGTTAAAGTGCAATATTTACATTTCCTTTATGACTATAAGCAATATGGATATCAAAGAAAGATTGGGATGGCAATTGTATTTCAGTGCTGTATGGGTAAACATGGCACAGGATGAGCTCCATTGTGTAATGTATTATGTAATAGAAGCTCCATTATGTACCATTTACTATACACACTAGTAGATTTTATTAATGTAGGATTTTGCTCTTGATGAAGTCACGAGAGGGAGCGTAGCGTCATGTCAGTGCTTGAATCAAATTGATGCTGCTGAGCAAGAGCAGTGTACGGGATATTTGTTCCACACCCATTTTAGTCAGGAACACTCACGTCACAGTAGATTTAACCATTTATTGCAACAAATTGAATACAGTTAAACTTGAAGGCTCTGCTTTCAGAGATGTTCCCTGAATTTTCTCCAAGCTTCTTGCTAGGTAAAATCAGGGACCGTGAAGCAAAACCCCCATAGGGATACAACAGTTGTACAATAGCAATAAACCAGTAAGACTCCCTAATCGGGAGATAAGCGACCGTTGGTCGCTTATCTCCACAAATAGGCCAAAAGTTTGTTTTACCAATTATTACACTCTATGTGAACATTTACATCAACAAATCCCAAGTACTATGCAGAACGACCCATTTCAAGTTTTTAATGTACAACAATATTTAGAAAATAGATCTACAAGCTCACAATGCTACGCATTGTCCTCGTCCCTTATATTCCCATAGGTTATATGGAGATCTCAGTGTTTGTCAGTCCTTGTTCATGTATGCCCATATATGGACATCTCTATATCTACTGTAACAGTCCTTGTCCCTTTATGCCCATAGATGGAGATCTCTTAACTGTAAGTCCTTGTCCCTTTTATGCCCATATATGGATATTCCTGATGTCATCAGTATATGAACATATATGGGCTTTCTGATATGCCCATATATGGAGATCTCTTAACTGTAAGCCCTTGTCCCTTTTATGCCCATATATGGATATCCCTGATGTCATCCGTATATGCCCATATATGGGCTTTCTAATATGCCCATATATGGAGATCTCTGTATCTCCATATATGGGTATAAAAGGATACTTCAGGTCTGACATCAGGTTTGTTTATATTGGGTTGCTAGGTTTGACATCACAAACTCCATGGGCCATCTGACCTAGAAATCTATATTTGGGCATAGATGACTCATCGTGACCTCATCATGATTTCAATCGCTATAAAAGGACTCTCAGTGACATACACTCTCCACAGATAAAGCAGTCAACCAGCCTACCAGTCAACCCATTCTTTGATTACTTTGTACAACTAGATTAACTTTTCAATGGCATCCCCACTGGAATTGATCGAAATATACGACAGACAATGCCGGTCTTATATAGGGGTCATTTGTGTACGGTGTGATGTCATACTGATGTCAGCAGTGTGATGTCATACTGATGCGGAGATATGAGCAGGGCAAAGGTGTGACGTGTGACGTGTGACGTGTGACTCAGGGACGGACGGCCGGTGGAGGTTTTGATACTAAACTGCGACCTTACGGTCGCAATCAACATATTAGCTTGAATCAGCAGACGTAAATCACACATATTTGAGCCTATGCCAAACTCTGATCCAAAGGTGGAGGCTGTGACGTGTGACGTAATGATCAGCAGAGTGAATGAGGAATAGGACTAGGCACTGACTGACAGCTGATTACAGCTGAGGCGGGCGAGACCAGGGGTGTCACACCAAATTCTGGGCCCTGGGTACAAGGATTCACTGCGGGCCACTGCAGGGTTCTTCATAGGGGGAGGGGGTTTAACCCATTTAGTCTGGGAACGCATTATTTTGTGCATTAACTATTGAAAAATAGCAGATATACAAGCTCACAGCGCGAGCTTGTAGATCTGCTATTTTTGAAAAATAGTGAACATTTGTGAAAGTCTTTGAATATTTCAAATCCTTGTAAGGTTTGTTGAAAAACCCATGTTTCTAGTCGGTGTTGCTCAAACCTTTTCATGTGAAGGAGCCACGTATTTGGCCACGAACCCTCATCTCAAAATATTTAGTTCCAGGGACCCCCCAGAAGCAAATGTGAGTTACAAATGTTTGCTTGAAAAATACATATACTCAAAGATTTGCACACAAATCAGTGCACAACTCAGTCCCACTTTCCCCCCCTTGTGACGCACCTGGGCGAGACTCACGTGTCCTGCATAAACTAACGCTATGCTTAATTTATGCAATTCCTGCATTCGTTTTTCCCGTTCTCAGAGTAGAGCTACACTATACGACCGACCAATCGACCACACTAGACATGGAGATACAGGGCTCTCTGATGTCGTCAGAAACTCCTGACATCATGTTGATGACATATGCAAATGAGTTAGGCCTATCATGTAAATGCCCCCACTTAAATTGGCAATGCAGCACAAACATGCCACAAAGCTCCACTAATCCATTGATTTGGGTGCCCGTTCGGGTCAGGTGTCTTTGTGCGATTTTAAGTTAAACCCTTATTTTTGTGCAAACCGCTCCTATGCCCTGCTTTTTGTTTACAAAAAGGATGATGTCACTAATGATGATGACATGAGTTAGCCAGACCAATGAAACACTTAAATTTTGTTTAAGATTTGTCCATGATGTCATAGGCACAGAGGCTTCTGATTGGTTTACCCTGATTTAGAACATGTTTTGGCAAAAATAATTAGTATGGTGTCATAAACACGGAGGCACAGATACCTCTGATTGGTTGGCTTTAGCCAAACAATATCTACCGTTCATGTTATGAATTGACCAACTGAACAGACCATTGAATTTGAATTTCAAATTTGTATTAGATGAATATCACCCATAAGCAGAGAAAATAACCACACTTTTAGACAGACTGTGGATAATTTCACAGGTTATAGATGACAGGCAGCTAATACAAGCTTAAAATACAAATAAACAACCTTTGAAAAACTTCTTAGGTCTTGGTCTTGGCCTTGAGCTCTAGAGGCAAATAAGGTCACTTATTGTTGTGACCTGGTTGCCTAACTGACGACAAGGAACACCAGAGTCCTCAGGCTCTGGTAGCAGAGCTGGTCCAAACGTCTCGGTGTAGATGCGATATTACTAATATATTCATCTTCTGGCCCCTTTGTTTTTCGAATGGCTTTGCCTTCAAAGTATCTAAAAATCCATCCATCCATCTTCAACCGCTTATCCGGAATCAGGTCGTGGGGGTAACAGTTCCAACTGAGAATTCCAGATTTCCTTATCCCGAGCAACTTCCGAGGCGTTCCGAAGCCAGTTTGGAGATATAATCCTTCCATCTGGTCTTTGGTCTGCCACGGGGTCTCCTCCCAGTGGGATGTGCATCGAGGACCTTCCTAGGAAGGCGCTTGGGGGGAGTCTGTACTAGATGCCCAAACTCCTTTCCAAGTGTAGAAGCTGCGGTTCTACTCCAAGTCTCTCTCGGGTGACTGAACTTCTCACCCTATCTCTAAGGGAGATACCAGCCACCCGTCTTTCACATAGATTTAATTATTTTGCTAAATAGTTACTATATCGATTTTAAATCATTGAATCGAATCGTATCGTATCGCCATGAATGAACCAATATCGTCCATGTATCGTATCGTCAACAATGTATCGTGATATGTATCGAATCGCTATTAAAATGTATCGTTACACCCCTAGTATAAGGTTTTCAAAAACTATCGCAAACAAGTTGGGCTCACCCCCTAGTGGTCTACACAATATACTGACCTATCTAATATTTGATTCATTGCAAACAGGCCACTAGGGGGAGAGCCCAACTTGTTTGCGATGGTTTTTGAAAACCTTATACCCATACCTAACACAGCGACGTAGGAGACGGGGGGGTCGCGTACGTTTTGTCCCCCGTGGGCCGCGGACCACCAGTTGGGCTGCCGCGATGCTGAATTCCAAAAAGCAGAGGAAAAGAGCCTCAAATGGGGCCGGCACTAGGACCACACGGACGCTAGAAGAGGCTGCGGTCAGCACGTAGACTTCCCTATGTTCGAAACTGGTCGTGTCATGTAATTCTAATTAAGTCCATTACTTCCTGTAAGTAGACTTAAAAATAAAACCAGTGCCCTATGGGAGGAGCCTCTTATTTTGAAATCTACCATTTTGAGAGGAAGTGAAGTGCTTCTGCTTGTTATTGGGTACTTGGCGCAGCCTTTCTGCAGCCCTATGTAAACAGAAGAACTCACGTGTGGACCAGTGTGGATTGTACAAGCTTTTGACTAAACTAAAGTTCATATTATGATATGAAAACAATGCTCCTTTGACTTAAACAACGTACACCCTTTGAAAGTTTGCACATCCGCAGCAGATTAGGTAAGGAGCTGGTTAATTACCTTCTGCTGGTTGGCTGTTCTTGTTGTGCCTCGTGATAACTGATAAGAGCATAGATTGTAGAAAATAATTATGTTGAGAGGCATGGAGCTGTTGCTTTGGTGTTTCGACCGTCTCTTTCTCTTTATAGTTGTTTAATTTGTCTCATCTCTCTGTGATACAGTAGTAGTTGTGCTCCGTGTGTACAATCATATACAGGAGTGTGATCAATTAAAACAAGCATGCATGTCGTCACTCGTCATGCCGTCATGTAATTAACGGTTCATTGCTTTTAAATGTTCTAATGATATTTTGTATGGCTCTGTTGCACTGCACTGTTAGGCTATGTGCTCTAATTCAGTGCTGAAGTTTCTCCTCCATTCTATTTTTGCACAGTTGAAATTGGCTTAAAAATCCACATTCAAAGACGTATTTGACATGTATTTAATGGCTGGGCTGGGCTGTGAAAATGTATGCTGTGTTGGGGCAGTTTGAGCTGGGCCAGAAAATTAAAATCTGTCCATAAAAACCCTGCACGCGCATATCTAGTGTAGTGCATGTGTGTAGTGTGCACGTATGTACATGCTGCGCTGTGTGGTATAACTCATTGTTACACACCAGAACCGACCTGGAAATGCACACAGAAACCCAAACGAAACCAAATTTTCGGCCGATCCGAACCGACCCGAACCAAGTTTTTTCAGCCGGCGCCAAAATCATACTGGACTAGGCTGTTGTTGGCTGGGCCGGTCCAAATAGGACCCCCCCACCTGGGAACCTAACCGTACGCCTATGACCTAACACCATGCCAAAATTCAAAAACTCTTCACCAAGTGCATATTTTATATGAGTTATTGATCAAAAAAAGAAGCGACTTGTTATTGCACCACCCTGAGGCCAACTTCACGGCTTTGGGGAATTAGTTCTTCCCTGGCCTACTGGGAATGTTTTATTAAATGCTATCGTAGCATTTTTAATTTGTAACATTTTGTGCAAAACACGCCTGTATGTTCCACAAACTGTGGAGACAATCGTACAGCCAGTCAGAATGAAATCTGAAAAATCAGACAGATACATCTTGATCACATGACTATACAGAGATCATTTTGGACAAAATATGTAGTAGTATCAAAATGATTTGAACTCCTAGGAGTGTACCGTTGTTTCTTGTTGAGATTGGCACATTTCCTGGGGAATGTTGCCCAGATCACACGTCTCACACGGGTCTTCTTATTTTCTCACTCTCAAAAAAGTACCTGCAATGTAGTGCAATTGAAACTACATTGCAGTGCTCATCATGGGGTGATCACTGCTTGCCTCCTGTGAATTGTTTTATTTTTATTTGTGTTTATTTTCTGTTTATTCCGTTGCTGAGTGAAGTCAGCAAACAAAGTGAAGTGAGCAAGATGAAAAAACCTGGGTGAAATGGGCCAATCTCAACAGGAAACATCTGTATGTGCTGTACTGAAGTTTAGCTGATCAATCAATATGAATTTATCCAGCTCTAAATCCACCATTCTTGACCTTCAGGATTCTACATACCCTCCTGTTGTGCGCTTCGTGAGTATCACTTTGTTAACATGAAAATGACCTGGAACGAAGCTCAGAGCTACTGCAGAGAGAAGTACACTGACCTGGCCACCATAGAGAACATGGAAGATGTGAAGAGTCTGAAAGCAGTCAAATCTGAAAACAAATTAATGTGGTTTGGACTGCATGATGACCCCAAATCCTGGAAGGGAACCATAGGTGATGATGTCAACTCTTGGAGATGGTCAGCAGTTTATGTGCAGATCAAGACAGAGTATCATAACTGGGGACCTGGCGAGCCAAATTATAAATCAGCCACACAGCTCTGTGTGGCCATCGGTCCTGGTGGTTCTTGGCGTGATGTGGCCTGTGAAAAGGAAAGTCGTTTCCTGTGTTATGATGGTAAGAACCTAAAAGAAAGAAAAAAATAGTCATCTACTCATACTTGATAACACACAGACAGATATGCACATATGCTTTTACATACAAAAGTAAAAGTTCTTAATTGAGTACCTGTCAATATTTTTTTTGTTAATATAGATGGATTATATATTTTTTTATAAATAATCTATATATAAAATATTTCTTTATATAGATTATATTTATTTATTTATCAGACTGTAAACCACAAACTAGAAGGTTTTAATCTGTTAAATTCTTAATGCACTCCCCCTCATTTTGTTGAATTGGATTTTTTACTTAACTCATATATATATATATATATATATATATATATATTTAAAAAAAAAACATCACAAGGATGCAACTGGGACGTATCATCAGTGATGTAGCCTGGGGTCGACAGGTGTTTCGGGTCTCGCAACATCATACACCCTCGCCCAGGTGACCCAGCCGGGGTTGATCAAGTCCCGACTTACGTCCCAGTAGCTATCCACGATCAGTCCTATTAGGGAAAGACAGGGTCACTCAATGTGCTGCACCGGAACTACTCTGCCGGGATTGGGGGTACTATTCTGGCGCGTGGAAGAACTAGGCTCTATGGGTTGACTCCTGGCCGGGCTCCTCCTACGTCTCACCAGGTCCTCTCCTGCTCTCACCAGGTTCAGAACCTGTGCGTTGCACCAGACCCCAATCCAAACATTCCATTCAGCTGCTGCAGTTGAATGGCCCTCCTAAAGGGCCATTTAGGAGGTCAGAATATTAAAATATATATATATATATATATATATATATATATATATATATATATATATATATATATATATATATATATAAAACAGTACTGTATATCTCCAACAGTTTGTGGAACAACAGTATAAGTCCGTACAAGCAATATTCAGCAGACAAAGGGAGCAGATAACAGTAAAACAGACAATTGAACAAAATGAGGGGGGAGTGCATTAACAATTTAACAAATGAAAAATTACTAGCATGTGGTTTACAGCAGACATGCAAACAGCCCCAAGGTGAAAAAGGTGACAACTTTTTTGGTGCAAAATTGTTTATTCCATTGAAAATAAACGGTAGGGTGAATTTGCACGATTCTAACTGGGTCTATCTTAC
Organism: Nannobrachium achirus; assembly: GCF_963921795.1. Taxonomy (NCBI): domain Eukaryota; kingdom Metazoa; phylum Chordata; class Actinopteri; order Myctophiformes; family Myctophidae; genus Nannobrachium; species Nannobrachium achirus. The sequence goes on from NC_137812.1 coordinate 8,149,290, forward strand.
TTCTTAAATAGGCCAGTGTTTTCTAAGATAATTTCTTAGATTTTTATTTTATTTATTCATGAAATTAGAAATCATTAAATGTTATTCTTTTTGGGGAGAATGTTTTTTGAATGTTTTTAAATGATACAAAACTAAATGTAGGAAACCAAACATTATGGGACCCATAAAAATGTTTTAGCGAACCACAAATGGGTCCCAACCCAGTGCTTGGGAAACAGTGTCGTAAAACCACAGATGATTGTTGTATTCTCCGCTTTGAGAACTGTCTGTGACTTTCTCATTTTCCTCTCACCCTCTCTCTGCCTCATCTTAAAATAAATGCGAGAAATCTACACTATCAAACCACACTATCAAATCAATATCAAAGACAACCTATTACTATGTCCTCCGTTTGAGTTCTCCGATCCGTCTGTGAGTCTGACCGGCTGCTGAGCGCTCCGCTCAGCTGCACTGGACAGTCAACTCAGTCAAGCATGGGTGTTGACGTCACAGGCAAGAGAAAGCGAGCGCTTGATTTGTTCAAAAATAAAACGACCATATCCCCCATCCACCTTCACCACTACCGCACTGGCAAACCGGACGGAGCCAAGAAGAGAAAAAAGCGCTCCTCTTCTCAATGCTGCTCAACGCAGCCTAGATGACACGACACCCCCCCACCCCAAAATATTTTTACATAGAATCTGAACGAATCACACAAACGATCAATTTGGATTCAAAGCGGCGATTTTCGCCGAAAAGCTACAAGTTTGCATGCCTGTTACAGTCTGGTAAATCAAAAAATATCTATATTCAAACAAATTAAAATATGTAGAATGTAGTGAAGCTGGTTGCACACTGCACTGCGTTCTTTTGTTGCGTTTTGGAAATCCGAAATCCTCGAAAGCATTTTCCAGGCCAAGGAGAGAGAGAGGAGACAGAGAGAGCAAAGGACCCAGTGGAGACTGTTGCGAAAATCGAAAAAAAAAATCAACCCTGGTCCGAAAATAAATCCGAAACGGGCGGCAGTGTGCAAACGTGATTGACATAACGTGAGGTTGATTTTTTTTTATTTACACACTCCGAAATTCACTCCGGTATTCGGGCCGAAGAACGCAGCAGTGTTAGACTGGTATTCGTCTCAGGTACTCAGTTGGACTGAAGGTATTTCATAATTTTCTCACTGTTCTCTTTCCTGTAGATAGAAATGGAGTCCAGCGGAAATATATTTTAGTCGACAAGCCAACATCATGGAAGGCTGCCCAGAAATACTGCAGAAGCCGTTACACAGACCTGGCTGTTATCGAAAATGCTGAAGAGAACAAACAAGTTGTGTCTTTATTGAAAAGCACCAATCTGTATCCATGGATCGGCCTTCACAGAGTAGCATGGACATGGTCTGACCAGACCAACCTGTCCTTCACACACTGGGCTAAAAATCAGCCCGATAATCATAAGCTACTAAATCAACATTGTGGAGCCATGTTTTACCCACAGTTTACTTGGGCTGATATAGGATGTAGTACGAAGTATGCGTTTCTCTGCGAGAGAGGTGAGTGTCTACGGAGCCCCTAAGTTTCATGATATTAGTATTTTTTAAAATTATTATTACATTTGTATTTGGTGTGTGTGTGTGTGTGTGTGTGTGTGCGCGTGCGTGTGTGCGTGTGTGTGTGTGCGCGCGTGTGTGTGTGTGTGTGTGTGTGTGTGTGTGTGTGTGTGTGTGTGTGTGTGTGTGTGTGTGTGTGTGTGTGTGTGTGTGTGTGCGTGTGCACGCGCGCATATGTGTGCATGCGTGTGTGTTAGGGCATTAACAAAAAAGTCGACAAGTCGACTTCATTACACAAGTCGACTCCCACCAGAGAAAGTCGAAAGTCGAAGTTGAAAAAAATATATATATACTTTCTATTGTGAAAATAGCAGATCTACATACTCAAAACGCATTTTTCTGCCTCTATATATTTGACAATTTGGCCAATGTTTAATTTGCCATTTTAGAGGTATTAAAAAGTCCTTAAATTTGCACTTTAGAAATGTGCAGATACCCTCTATACACTTAAACTTGATGTTGGTTTGTCGTTAATGCACTATTGTGTGTGTGTGTGTGTGTGTGTGTGTGTGTGTGTGTGTGTGTGTGTGTGTGTGTGTGTGTGTGTGTGTGTGTCTGTGTGTGTCTGTGTGTGTGTTGGGTGGCAGATGTGAAGGTGATGGAAGTGAAGGTGATGAGGATGAAGATTGAGACTGATGCTGACCTGACAGATCCAGACATTAATGACCAACTCCTACAGCAGGTAATCAACTCTTAAGGCCGTTTAATGATTCATATACTGTATAAAACGGACGATGATACGCAGGGGAGCACCTGGTTATGTTTCTTGGTACTCACAAAGGCATTCACCAAATATTTGAATATTCGAATATTCGAATATCAAAGTCACTATTCGACGTTGTTCACCGAAGTTGAATATTCGCTTATTTTGTTATTGTTTTCTCTTTAAAAAATACATAGTTTATAAAACTTGGCTAGATAGGAAGTCATAAGAATGAGTTGTCAATGCCCCTGGTGGATGAATTTGTTAATGCTCTATACCAGGGGTTCTCAAACCTTTTTAGGCCGCGACCCCCAAAATAAACATATTTGAACTGGGGACACCAACCCTGACAAGCACTTGGAATTGTAGGTATTAATGTGACTCGGTTCCGCAGATAAATATTGTGAAAATAGCAGATCTACATGCTCACAACGCCTCGCAACGCAAGGCGTTGTGAGCATGTAGATCGGGTAATTGATGAGGAAATTCCATGGTTTGTATGTTGTTGTCCAGCTCCAACAGGACGTGCATGATATTTAGATTCTTAGACTCGGGCAAAGTTTAGTGTGTGGGCAGGGGGAAATCATGGAATGGTTTTAACTAAGATAATGTAAAAAAGTATTTTTCCCTAATTCCAGTCTTAGATTTGTATCTCACAACACATTCCACCACTTCCTTTGGGATTCATGGGGTGAATGAATGAGAGTGTGGCAACAGAGTATTTGGTTTGGAACAGATGCATCTTGTCTCTTTCTGTCATAATGACAATGTCCTCCATCAGATAATGTGTCCCTATCCAAATCAGGTTCTCAATAGCCTCTTCTGTTTTTTGTTTAGCCTCATATAAAGGGGATACACATGTATATCAAGCCGTCTCACGCAACATAAACTCAAACTATAGACCACATGGCTAGACAAGGCTTACTTTAGAAGGGCACCGAGAGTGACGCCTCCGGCTTATGAGGAAGCTGCCGCCCGCATTTGACTGTGTTGCAAAATGTCCTCGAAATGTAGAGCAACAGCTGCCCTTCAGCAGGCTAACAGTAAAAACCTTCTCATGTCTTCTATTCCTCTGCAGTTACATGAATCTCTAGCCAAGCAGGGAGTGACTAACTTTCAACTGCGCTGGAAGACTCAACCCACAAAACAGGAGAGTCCTGAAGTTGAAGAGCAAGACTGCAAATCCAGAAAAAGCCAATAGACAGACTTGAAATGTCACTTTTCCCCCATAGACTCCAATATATCCTGTAAACGTCCGGTTCACGCATTGTCACTATTCGCCAATAGATGTGTATGTAGAAGACCTGGCCCCATGAAGTGAAGGGAGTTGGCGCGACTCTCCAATAGAGGGCTCAGGTCCACATACCGGTAGGGAGGTTGTTATTCTGTGGTAACATTAAGCAATATTCAATGAGAGAGTGTTGTTTATCGTGATTACTGGACCGCCTGCGTTGCTGCAGGCACGAGCCGAAGGGCGAGTGCCCGTAGGCAGTGCAGAAGGTCCAATAATCACATAACCAACACCCTCGAGTGTAATATTGCGATTATACAATTGCCCTTTAAAAAAATATGTCAACTTCATTTCATTGTAATTAAGATATTCAATAGAAATGTGTAATTTTTAATGCCACATTTTGCTACTATATCCCTGAACTTCACATGAAAACGGCTAGCCTAGCCGCTAGCATAGTGTTGGGAGAGGGAGCGCTTCAGCTCTTTTGCAACCAGCGTGGCTGATATCTTTGTTTGATGAGACCTGTGTGGTAGTGCTCATTATTCGCACAGGTGGAGAGCTATTTCAACCAATCAGATTGCTTTGTCGGAACTACCTGTTGTTTAATCCACGGTATGCAGCTGTGGAAGTTTACAATGAATTGAATACAAATACGAAATTGTTCAGACAGTCACATTTCTCTTTTTAAATACCCTACATATCGTCTCTGTCGGGAAGAAAACTCGTATCTCCAAGTTTCAAATTTGTATGTTTTATTCGTAAAGTAAAGCCCTGCTTCATCATACAAGACTGTCTGACAAAACTAGTGAAAACAGCCGATCTACAAGCACACATCGTGAGGCGTTGTGTGCTTGTAGATCGGCTGTTTTCACTAGTTTAAATCATTTACACATACACATAAATCACACACACATACAAAACAAATGGTTTTGGACATACAAGGTTTCCACCCGACAATGACGATATACATATATCTCTTGAAAACAACTGCTTGTCTTGTAAATCTTTTGTCTAAAAATAACAACTGCTTGTCTTGTAAATCTTTTGTCTAAAAATAACCAAAATGGATTTAACTTTTTATTTTAATAAACTGTTGTCCTACATAGTGTGACATGCATCATGAACTTCCTGCTTTTCAAGATACTATTTTGTCATTGTTACCTAGAACTCCTGTCTCCTCAAAGATGGCTTGTCGATTAATATTAAAATACATTTATTACACACACACACACACACACACACACACACACACACACACACACACACACACACACACACACACACACACACACACACACACACATACAGACGCACGCACGCACGCACGCACACATGCACAGACCCTTACCTGTGGTTCATTTCTAACCTTCCAGCCATCTCATTTACTGAACAGGCCCAAAAGCACGTGTCCACTTTCTCAGCTAGCTGTTATGAGAGGCTCACACTCAGGTATCTTACTTGAGTAATTTAGCAATACCAAAATGTAGAAATACTCTAAAAAGTAAAAGTCATGAAAGAAAAAAGCATGAAAGAAATATATGGGCGCTTAATGAAATTAACTCATAAAAGGCACGGGTCCTCCCCACACACATGTGACATGTCAGTGTTGTCACTGCAGTTGTATCTTAGTGACTCTCTTGCCAATGAGGAGCCCCCAACGGCAGGACTACTCCTCCCGCCCAACACTCCCTGCTAACAAGCCTGTGTAGGAGTACAACATGCAATGATGTCTCTTCCTCCCCAAAAATTGATAATATTTGGTTGCGTGAATATTTTTTCACATCTCGTCTGTCATTTGCACAAATATCTGTCTTTTCAAAATATGGAGTTATACAATGATGTCGTCAGTATAACGTCATCAATACCGCTGTCTCTGTGTGCCTTCTGTTCTTGCTCAAATATTCTTCAGTTCTACACTGTCATCAGTATAAGAGAGAGAAATAGTGTAATGTCAGCACAGCAGAGCCGCAGCTGGAAGCTTTATTGACAGAACATAACCCACAGTAGCCTTGCAGCTTTATTTTTCTATTGTTAGAGGAAGGGACACTGACCATCTTGAACCAGCTGAGAGGGAATTTACCAAGAACCAGGATCCAAAGTGAAAGTACACTTAAGGGAACATTCTAGAGGAGGGAGTATTAACACGACTTAACTGGCCGGATTCCTGTCTTGAGCAGAGTGTTTGTAGCTTCACTCAGAGACTATGGCTTTTGAAGTGCCTTTTTCAGAAGAAGCTTTTTACTGTCTTGTGTGTCGCGACATATATAAACGCCCTGTTCTCCTGGCATGTAGCCACAGCTTCTGTAAAGCCTGTATACAGGAATGGTGGACACATAAGGAAATAAATGAGTGTCCAGTTTGTAAGGAAATATCTTCAATGGACGATCCACCCTGTATCCTGCTACTGAAGAACATGTGTGACACCTTCATGAATGAGAAACGTCGCAACATGGATCCCAAGGAGGCAGCCCAGGAATCCCTGGTGATCTTACAGGAGAAACTGAAGGTCTTTAATGAAGTTAAAACAAACTGTGACCAAGAAGCAGAACACATTAAGGCGCAGGCCCAGAACACAGAGAAGCAGATCAAGGACGATTTTCAGAAGCTTCATACGTTCCTGCAAGCGGAAGAGGAGGCTAGGATCACTGCACTGAGGACGGAAGAGGAGCAGAAGAGTCAGATGCTGAAGGAGAAGATTGAGGGTCTGAATAGAGAGATATCGACCATTTCAAACACAATCAGGTCCATCGAGGAGGAGCTGAAATCAGAACACGTCTCATATCTGCAGGACTACAATGCCACCGTAGAAAGAGTCCGGTTGCAGAACCCGAAGCTTGTCTCGGGAGCCCTCATAGATGCCGACAAATACCTTGGTAACATGACGTTCAGAGTCTGGGACAAGATGAAGGACATTGTCTCCTACACTCCTGTCATTCTGGACCCCAACACCGCCCATCCAGAGTTGATCCTGTCTGACGATCTGACCAGTGTGAGACGTGGAGATGAACAGCGGCTTCCTGACAACCCAGAGAGGTTTGACTTCTACTATCGTGTGCTGGGTTCTGAAGGCTTTAACTCGGGGACTAACATCTGGGTGGTTAGAGTTGGAAACAATGCAGACTGGTCAGTCGGTGTGATTGCGGAGTCTTCCGCCAACAAAGGGAGGAAGGGAGACAGAGGGGGTACATATTGGGGAATAGGGTTAGACGATGGTGGGTACAGAGCATACTGCAGACCAGCATGCTACTCACAATGGTCATTCACTGGTCTCTTAGTGAGGCAGAAACCCTTGAGCATCAGAGTCCGACTGGACTGGAATGGAGGAAAACTGTCCTTCTCTGATGCTGATACTAAAACGCTCTTACACAGTTTCACTCACACTTTCACTGACACACTCATTCCATTCATGTATAATGGTGATGGTACTTTCCCTCTGAAGATATTACCAAAGAAGATCCGTGTAACACTCTCCCTCTGAAGAATACCACCAACCTGGTTGTGTGGCAATAACAGTAATTGAACTTGAACTTGATGTTGGGGATGCATGCAGTGTGCAATGTTGAACCCATTTAAGAAACGGGAGCGTGTCTTAAATAACATTTGTTAATAACATTTGTTCGACGTTCCATTTGTTCGACGCGGGTAAATGTTAACCTGGCGAAATGCTAACCTGCTGATGCTGGTGAATGCTAACCAGGTGGAAGTATGCCTAAACCTAACCCTAACCTCAGTAAAACTATGCCTAAAACCTAAAACGCCTAACCCTTAGTCAAAATATCAAAACATAGAAATAGTGAAATTTCCCCTTAAGAAACAAGTAGGTGGACTTCCTCTGGATGCCTTTTTGTTAGGCAGTGGAGAGTCAGGCTATGCAAGACTATATTGGCAGCGGGTGCTCAGCTACAGAGTGGAGGCTTCTCCGCAGCCTCCACTGGCTCCCGGTTGCGGCCCGCACTGAATACAAAACACTGATGCTGACCTTCAAAGCAGCCAAAGGTATGGCTCCTCCATACCTCCAGAAGCTGATCAACCCCCACACCCCCACCCGGTCACTTAGATCAGCCAACACAGGGATGCTGACAGAACCCTCGCTAAAAACTCCAGGGCAAAAATCCACTTGTCCGAGACAGTTTGCCCTCCTGGCCCCCAAGTTGTGGAATAAACTCCCTGTCGCACTTAGAACAACGGACTCACTCGCTAGCTTTCGCCGTGGACTGAAGACTCACCTTTTCAGACTCCACCTAAACCCTTAGCACTACAGAAAAATCAATGAATACATGAAGCTAGTTAGCATTTGTTTTGTTTTTTATGTTTTTTAGAACTTTGATTATATGGTGTTTTTCTAGATAGATATCCTTTTGCATTTGTTATATTGTTGTTGATGTACTGACATATTATCTTGTTTATTATTGTGATGTTATCTGCTGATTGTAAGTCGCTTTGGATTAAAAGCGTCTGCTAAATGCCTAAACTCTCTAAACTCTAATAAACTCATTCAATAGATACCACCGTGGAAAAAGCGTAACTCCAGAAAATAACAAGTGCAAGATATGTTCTTTTTGTATTGAGAATACAACGCGTTTCAGCCTTCCACTGAGCTGAGGTCAAAATGCGTTAGCGTTCTCAATAAAAACACACTGGGTAGGAATTAATATGAGTCAATTTCATTAACTCTTTTACCGCTTTGGACGTTCGTTTTATGCCCATATGGAGATCCCTGAAGTTATCAGTATACCAAAATATGGGCATATGGGTCACATCGGATGGACCAAATAACTGCCAATCCGCCAACAAATCGACACCAGGCACCACAGCTAAGCTTATCAGTCAGACGGTTCTCGAGATACGGCAACTAGATATGCACGGCATTGCACGCACATACCGGTACGCACATTTATTGGAAGGTCTGCTTCTACACACACAGGTTTTCCGATCACATGTGTGGTTCTTAAAAGGCAATTCGACTACATTTTAGAAACCACATGATGTGTTCTTTTTTTTTTTTTTTTTTTAAACAATGTTTATTTTTATTTTTACTTTCAAAACAATATACATCACAATAAAAGCAAAAAATAAACAAACAAAAAAAACCCCACAAAAACAAAACCCCAAAGAATACAAAATAATCGTAACACAAAGAGCACATACATCACATCAACATCACAGCCGGCCAGACAAATGAATGAACGCAGAGGGAAAACAAAACAAAGAAAGAAACAGTCACCCCACTTCTGGTTCCTCCATCAGATAGGAAAGGTCATTTCCCTTGACATACTGGATAAAACTTCCCCATATTTTCTCAAATAGCTCTTGTTTGTTTTTGAGAGTGTAAGTAATTCTTTCTAAAGGAAGGCATAAAGACAGTTCCTTAAACCACTGGGAATGTTTTTCCTGCAAAACAAATGCTTGCAATGGATTCAGAGTAATTAAAACCCCTAGTTTGACCCCTCACATCCCACTTAAAGCAGATTTTGGGGTAGGCATTTTTTCCTTTATAGTGTAGGTGAATGAGACTGAAAATTACCCTAGCTGTCAAACATTTTCCCAACCATTTTAAAAAATACACCCCGGCCAAATTTGTTTAATAACCCTCCTAGATGACAAATCCATTGAGAAACGGACCTTCGCTCTCCACGGTCACGGAACTGCCCCTTTTGACCCAACTATTGGTTGTAGCTTTTTTGAGTTAGAGTAGAGATAATTGGGCATCGAGATCTTTAAGGAACCTGATTCAATGTGTCTCCACTTAGGAGACCCCTCCTCTGTATAATAGAACATTATAGTTCTCAACTGTGCTGCCCAGTAGTACCACAGCATATTGGGGCATTTTAGACCTCCCCTATCATAGGGCAAATATAGTAGGGAAAGCCGGAGTCTGGGGCGACGATTATTCCAAATAAAATTTCGAAACAACTTTTCCATTTTAGGGAAGAAACCGACAGGAGGAGGCATGGGGATATTTTGAAATAGGTACAGCAGCTTAGGGAGTGTATTCATGTTGAGTATATTAATTCTACCAATTAGCGAGATTGAGAGGTCTGACCACCTACTAATTGCTTCAGAAATTGATACAGTAATTGGGTTGTAATTATGGCTTACAATATCCTCTAGTTTAGGGACAATTTGAATACCCAAGTAAGTAAATTGCTCCACCGTTTTGAAATGACGTGTATAGATTGGAGGGTTATCCCTTTCTTCCTGGTTAAGCAACATTATGGATGATTTGGAGTTATTAACTTTGTAACCAGATATCACTCCAATTTTCTTGATCAACTCCAATAGAGCTGGTAGTGAATGTTCCAGATTTTTTAGAAAAAGAATCACGTCATCAGCGTGAAGAGCGATTCTATGGTAAAGCCCCCCTATATCAATGCCTTTAATAACATCACTCCCCCGCACAGCTATAGCAAAGGGTTCAATTGCGATTAAAAATAAAAGAGGGGACAGCGGGCAACCCTGTCTACAACCCCTACCTATACGTATCTGTTTTGATACGATATTGTTAGTATTAACTTCTGCGTAAGGTTCGTTGTACATAAGTTTAACCCATTTGGCAAAATTCTCCCCAAGACCGAAACGCTCCAAAAGGTCAAACAAGTAGGGCCATTCGACCCTATCGAACGCCTTCTCGCCATCAAGTGTCAATAAGGCTGTATCTGGCGCCCCCTTCTGGTCATGCAAAATATTTAGAACCCTTCTCACATTGTGAAATCCCTGTCTTCCAATCATGAAACGGTTTTGTTCATCCATTATTATCCTAGGTAATAACACCTCCAGACGTTTAGCCATGACTTTACATAATATTTTCAAGTCTGAGTTTAACAGGCTAATAGGTCTCATATTTTCACATCTGTCATTTGGTTTTCCAGGTTTAGGAAGGAGAGTGATCAGGGCCCCTCTCAAGGAAGGTGGAAGTATCCCATTTTCGAAGGATTCAGAGAACATCGCCAGAAGGGGATCGCTTAGTTTGGAGACAATTTTTTTGTATAAATCAATAGGCAGGCCGTCCGGCCCCGCTGCCTTTCCCGCATTCATACTCATTATAGCCTCGGATATTTCTTCTAAGGTTACACTTGCCCCCAGTTGTGTGCTATCTTCCTCTGATACTTTAGGTAAAGTAAGATCATCCAAAAAGGTATCGGGTTGTACATTATCTTGTTTCAGCTCAGAACTGTATAATTTTTTGTAGTATTCCCTAAATGCTTCATTTATGGCAACCGGGTCTGTCTCTGTCTCCCCCCTGCTATTTTTCAATGTAGTAATAGATCTTTCAGTTTGCAACTTTTTAATGTGCCATGCCAGTCAGTGGCGGAACAAGGATAAACCGGGCCGGTATGCGAGCCACAATGACCGGGCCACTCACCGCACCCCCCCCCCCCCCCCCCCCCCCCCCCCCCCGCCGCCGCCTCCTCCTCCTCCTCCATCACCGTCTGTGTCAGACCTGCCATGCCATATTTATATACAATAATACAACGACAAAACTATCTGACTGGCAGTGGCACACCTAGCCTATAACACAATAGTATTTTATACACGCACACAAGCGCACAGCAATGCAACAGATCTTATTCAACCAAATTGCACACAGTGACAGGGCGCACACACACTGACACACACATATGCGGGATAGAAGAGAAGCAATGACTAATAGTTGTCACAATTAAGCATTTTAATTCAGCACCACCATGATCGCGGACTGCGACCATGACAACTTGGAAAACATTTCAATCAATATACAGCTGCAGGCAGCACCAATGAACAAGTATGCAATTTCTACAAATGCAGATATTTTATTCAGCACCACCATCGCGGACAGCGACCATGTACATGACAACTCGTATTGTATTGCAATTAAATTGCATTATTATTGAATTGAACAAGTATACAATGTCGTAGGCTATAGCAGCACAGCACTCGTCTCAATCACCACTATTTAAAGGCGACTCGACGAGCTTTGCGCTCTGCAAAATCATCCACTATCTTTTGTATATCCGTTTTCCTTGCCCGTTCACTCTCTATTGACAGTATGGCTAGTCCAACTAGTCTCTCTTGTCCCATTGTGCTCCTCAAGTAGTTTTTTATGAGTTTTAATTTTGAGAATGACCGCTCGGCGGTTGCGACAGTGACAGGAATAGTTAGAAATAATAGGAAGGCTGTGCAAACCTCGCTGAATGTAGAGGTCACTTCTGCGTGGTTTATAATGAGCATTTTAGCTAAATCCACAACAGAGTTTTGTTTTGATATCTTGTCCCTGAAACATGTTCGGAAAGAAAGCAGCTGGCCAGGGAAGCTGGTGGCTATATCGCGACTATAGTGCTCCCTAAGCTGTTGGGCAGCTTGGTGTAACTCTTTATCCTGTGCTAGTAACAGTGTGTTGGGGTGAATTGCCTCGAATATAGTTGCAGTCCCACGTAAGCTGGTGAATCTCTGGTCAAGTTGCTGTATGATAATATCGAGAAAAGCATTGAAAACGTTCACCCTAAAGTTGCTTACTGCGTCAGTAAGCCGACTGTCTTCAGCAAGTTCATCAAAGTGACGCTTTATCTTTCTCGCCCTGGTTGTTTCGAACTGGGTTTCACTGCCCCATTTAGTAGCTAGAGCAACACTTGTTGATTTGGCCTCATCAAATTGGTCTCTGTACTCCTTCAATACACTGATGGCGTTTTGCAGTAGATTAGATGCTTTAAGGAGATCAGTGTGTTTCGCTTGTAATAACTGTGAGGCAGCGTTTATACATTCCAAAACCTTGCACTGCATATTGACCAAAAATATGAAGGAGAATGTACTGATTTTATTCTTTAGTGCACTTGCCTCATCGCGTTCATCTTTTTTGGGACTGGTAAGGTTTATTTTCAAAAGGGCTTTTACAATGTCTCCATATCTGTGCCTTAACGCATCAAGCGCATCATGGCGAGATGACCAGCGAGTTGGACATAAGCGCTTTATTGTTATATTTCTGCTCTCTGGTGTCATCATCTCACTGAGCAAAGCCCACCTTTTGATACTATGCCCGAAAAAGTTGTAAAGCTTCTCTACAGTGTCATAGAACTGTTTCACTCCTGGGACATTTTTTACACCGTCATTGAGCGCTAGGTTGAGATTATGAGCGGCGCAATGAACATAGTGGGCGAGGGGTTCTTTCTCTGCTATTCTTGCTTGTACGCCTGAATAAACACCGCTCATATTAGCAGCCCCATCATATCCCTGTCCACGGCATTTAGACAGATCTAATCCGTTATTCTCAATACAGCCAAGGATTTTGCTTTCAAGCTCTGACGCTGATGAGCCAACAGTCACTTCAAATCCCACAAACACTTCATTTATTTTGAGATCTGTAGCATTATCCTTTTCATCTCTCACTACAGTCACATAACGGTAAACCTGACTCAACTGGTCTATCTTCGACACATCTTGCGTTGTGTCCATGATAATGGAATAAAATGGGGCTTCATTTATTTCACAAATTATGTCAGCTTTCACATGTTGAGACAGTATGTAAATAATCTCGTCTTGAATCTGGTGACTTAGGTATTTTATTGACCCTTCTGGTCGGCTGATTAGCTCTTTTAAAACTGGGTCATAGCGAGACAATAATTCAATGATTGACAAAAAGTTGCCAGCATTTCCCTGGCCTATAGTCTCCCTATGCCCCCTGAATGCCAAGTTACAAGCAGCTAACGTGAGTGTTACATTTACAATGCGCTCCAAGACCTGTCTCCAAAATAACGCAGCATTACGCACATTCCTCTCCATGTCAGCATCTATTGTGCTGTTGCTTTTCCATGCTGCATAAACTACGCAAGCATCAATATGTATCTGAGACTGTTCATGCTTCCCAATTTTAAGACAAATATTCCCCCATGTGTTTATACCATTCACCCATGCGTTATTGTAGTGAGGTGCGTTGCGCTTTGCAAAAAGCCAGCAAGGCTCACAGTAGCAGGCGTCTAATTTAGGCGAATAACACAACCAACTGCGTGGCAATTTTATACCAACTTGTGTGGTGGTCGTATAATAACTTACAGAAAAACAACGATTGTTCATATCAATGGGGAATGGACCTTTTGGTTTGCAAGGGCCAATATTAAGGATATATCTTTTGGTGTTTGCGTCCAAGATGTTCTCACTGAAATTGGCCCTATCAGTCGGAAAGCAATCCAGTGGGGTGTTATTGTTAGACTCAATTTCACCCGTGCCATGGGGAGAGTGAGGAGAGGCTGGAGAGCTGTTGCTTTCAATTCCAGTGTCCCCTTCTTCCACTTGCACCGCGGGTGAGGAGAGGGGGAGTTGCTCGTCCAACGCCGGGGCTCGTAGGTCTACCTCTCCCAATGAGCAGCTAGCAGCTGCGGAGTCCGACTCCATATCATCATCATCATCACTAGACACAGAGACAGAGAAGGACTAAGTAGGGCTAGGCGACAATACGAACAATTAACAATTTAATAACTCAGTTTCTTGAGTGACACTGACAGTCAGCCTACTACCTGTTGATCTCGCTCCTGCGTTCCCCTAATAACGTCGCTGCTGCTGCTGCTGCAGCTGCAGCAGCAGGCATCGGGTCAGATGAATCACTGGCACCGCCGCTGCATGAGAGAAGAACAACAAGGACTCTAAATAGGGATATGCGGCTACTATAAGATCCATAAAGAAATTAAGAAATCAGTTTCTTAGACAGTGAGACACTGACAGTCAATAGCCTACCTGATAATCTGGTTCCTGTCCCCAGCTGTAGTAGCAGGCACTGGCAGGTTCGGGCCAGAAGATGAGTCACTGCCGCTGATAATGATATTAGGCTCACCTACAGGTGGATGAGGAGGTCGAACAAAGTATCTATCCAATTTGGGAAGTTTAGCCTTTGCTTGCTCCCTTTGTTCCCTTTCCTGGCGCTTTAGAGTACCACTTTTGTGTTTATATGGAATTTTTCCGCTCATGATTAGACCATGCGTAAAGGCTACCTGGCTGGCTTGTGTTGTGTTGACAAGAAGTGATTGATGATGACGCAGCGGGTCACGGGTGCCAATGTGTTTTTGGCAGCCTTTGATGACGATTTTACCCAAAATACATGATCGGAGATAGTAAAGGAAGGAAGCGATTGCCGTGGTTCATGTATATATTTGCATGTTAGGTTTACCATGAGTATGAAATAAAGCAACACGCAACCCAAGATTTTAATAGTATTTTAATGGTGATGAATGACGTTGATAATGTTTTAAATGGGCCCGCCTGCCTCGCCCAGAGGCGGAGCACGCAAAGTGCATCTAAATCCTAATAAAATAAAAGTCCATCATGTGATCTGACGGTCGGCTGCCCGGGCCCCGTGGTTCGCGGGCCTATATGCGGCCGCTTACCCAACTTAACCGGACGCTCCGCCCCTGATGCCAGTACCTTGCCAGATTTTTCACCTTGATCAAATATAACTTGTTTAAGTTTTAGCAAATTCGCAGATGCCTTGGAGGCTGACATTTCGTTATATTGTGATCTCAATAACAGCAATTCTTGATGTATTTTGGGGCATTTATTTTTAAAGTAAATCTGCTATTTTCACTATATTATATACGTGTCACGTGTTAGGCAGGATTGTTGGACCTAAGTGCAGATTCAAAACCAGGCAGGCAGGTAGATCAAGTTCAGTGATGATTTATTATTAAACTAACAATACAAGGTGGATATAATGCAAGACAAACAACAGCAGGACACACCATGACACTAACTATAAACTGGCAAAGGAACACTGAACAGGGGGAGGTTTAAATAGACAAGACTAACACATGATTGGTTGAAGACTAACAAGACACAGGTGTACACATTTGCTAATCACAGGACAGGTGAGACAAGACAGGCAATAGTATAGGCCGGCTTTACACTGCCACTGAAATCTAGCCTGAATCAGATCTGAGTCACTTCAAAAGTGGAATCCGATTTTTTTAAAATAGTCTAAATCCAAACATGTCACATCTGAGGACATCTGACTCAGTCTGAAAGCAGCAACCACATCCACCCCATAGACTTATATGCAGGTCACATTCAAGTCACATCAAACTGGCCAAGCGTCACTTGCTGCGCGAGCAGCGCGACCCGAGCGCGGCTGTAAATTACATCATTACAGAGCGCGAGTATTTACTATTTGATTACAGCGCACTGAGCACATGAGAAAAACAAAAGAGAAGAGAGAAAACACGTGAGCTAAACAGTGAAAGCGAGAGAGAAGAGCGAAACACAAGAGTAAAGAAAAGAAGAGAGAAAAACAATATTAACGTGTGTTTACTATGGTCTATTATGTCGCATTTCCTGAACGTAATCAGAACGTAATCAACCAGCGTCGACGTAGTGACGTAACGTCATGACGCCTACGTCGTTACCACGGTAACCAAAGCATACATGTCGCCGCAGAGCAGCTTTGGGCTAACGCTGTCTGAACGCACAGATCAGATCTGTGTCACTTGCAAATGCTGTGTGAAAACTCGGGCCAAAAGATCAGATTTGACAACAAATCGGATTTGGGCTGGATTTGACTGCAGTGTAAAGCCGGCCTAACTAGGCCAACACAGGAAACACCGGTCCCACCCTTTTTTACAGTACACTAATCTATCTATAAATGCGAGAAGTCTCTGCGTGTCTGTCTGTCTGTGTGTCTGTAATCCGCGTATCTCGAGAACCGTTCGTCCCACCGGCTTCAGATTCGGCACGCGCGTTCCCCGCCGCGGCACGGAGTGCAGTGCCGGGTCTCGACCCGACCCGACGCACGGTTTTCCCGAACCGGCGCGAAACGTTCGGAATCTCCTTATGCGGGGTTGATTGTTGACATCAGGCTGTTCCGGAGGAAATCGGCGAAAGCTCTGACTCATTGTGACATCACTTCATAAAAGGCTCTGACATCACGTACGCCACATGAGTCAACAAAAAATCTCTGTGAGTGTGTATGTATGTATGTAATCCGCGTATCTCGAGAACCGTTCGTCCCACGGGCACGCGCGTTCTCCATATATGGGCATAAAATGAATGCCCCCATATATGGGCATAAAATGGATTGCAGACAGACATATACAGATATCTCCATATATGGACATAAATGGACAGAGGCAAACAGATGGTCAAAGATCTCCATATATGGGCATAAAATGGACGCAGACAGACAGATACAGATATCTCCATATATGGGCATAAATGGACACAGGCAAACAGATGTTCAAAACGGGTCCTATGACAACAGGTATAATGAGGTTTGCATTAAAGGGGGAACCGGCACTGTGTCTGCAACACAGTTGGAGGCACAGACAGATACTCCATATATGGGCATAAAATGGACGCAGATAGACAGATATCTCCATATATGGGCATAAAATGGACCCAGAACTATAACTGCAGTGATCTCCATATATGGACATAAAATGGACGCCAACAGACAGACAGACAGATACAGATATCTCCATATATGGGCATAAATGGACACAGGCAGACAGATGGTCAAAACGGGTCCTAAAGGGCGGGGCATTCATTCCCTATTTACATTGTTCCGAGCTGGCCAGGTCGCCGACTAGACGCTTCTAGTAAGACAAAATAAGACATAATAAAGCCATAATTAAGAAATAATGTGTTTTAATTAGAACTTATAATGTTTTATTAGACAAGAACAAAGACAGAATAAGACAGAATAAAGCCACAATAAGGATGATGTTTTATTACCCCTTGAATGAAACGTAACATATCAGGGTCCCAACAAATTCTAATAAGTCCTATAAGACCAATCAGGGTCCTAACAAAGTCTACTTATTTAACATTAGGCTTCATTAGAAAATAATGTGCTCTAATTACAAACAAATTAGCACTCATTATCACAGAATTGTACTGTAAAAACTAATCAACGACAAGGTAATTAGAACTTATCATTTTTATTAGACAGAAACAAAGACAGAATAAAGCCATAATAAGGATGGTGTTATTAACCCTTGAATGAAACGTAACAAATCAGGGTCATAACAAACTCTTCTTATTTAACATTAGGCTTCATTACAAAATAATGTGCTCTAATTACAAACAAATTAGCACTCATTATCACAGAATTGTACTGTAAAAACTAATCAACAACAAGGTAATTAGAATGTATTAGACAGAAACAAGACAGAATAAGACCGAATAAGGATGATGTTATTATATGAACAATGGCCGAACTCTCCACCAGGGGGAACTCCTGAGCACATTTTTTCCCTGCCTGCTGCAGAAGAAGAGAGGAGGAAGCCAGCAGCAGAGCAGATAGCTCCATATGTTTTTCTAAGAGAGTGTTTTGACACATGTTCCAAAGCTTTAAAAGCTGATTCTGAGGCAACTAAATGTGATTAACCTTACAGACATTGAGTAAATGATTTTCTATGTTACTGTATGCTGCCAGATGACCTGAGAGTACGGTTTCCTTTTCTTTTGATGAAGAATCTCTGGTGAGTGTGTCTTTCTTAACAAGGGTGCTAAGCTAACTGTTAGTATGCAGCTTCATGCTAACAGTTAGCTTAGCACCCTTGTTAAGAAAGGCACACAAAAGACAATTACACTCACCAGAGATTATTCATCAAAAGAAAAGGAAACGGTACTCTCAGGTCATCTGGCAGCATACAGTAACATAGAAAATCATTTACTCAATGTCTGAAAGGTTAATCACATTTAGTTGCCTCAGAATCAGCTTTTAAAGCTTTGGAACATGTGTCAAAACACTCTCTTAGAAAAACATATGGAGCTCTCTGCTCTGCTGCTGGCTTCCTCCTCTCTTCTTCTGCAGCAGGCAGGGAACAATGTGCTCAGGAGCTCCCCCTGGTGGAGAGTTCGGCCATTGTTCATATAATAACATCATCCTTATTCTGTCTTATTCTGTCTTGTTTCTGTCTAATAAATTCTAATTACCTTGTCGTTGATTAGTTTTTACAGTACAATTCTGTGATAATGAGTGCTAATTTGTTTGTAATTAGAGCACATTATTTTGTAATGAAGCCTAATGTTAAATAAGAAGAGTTTGTTAGGACCTTGATTTATTACGTTTCATTTGAGTGGTAATAACATCATCCTTATTCTGTCTTATTCTGTCTTGTTTCTGTCTAATAAATTCTAATTACCTTGTCGTTGATTAGTTTTTACAGTACAATTCTGTGATAATGAGTGCTAATTTGTTTGTAATTAGAGCACATTATTTTCTAATGAAGCCTAATGTTAAATAAGTAGACTTTGTTAAGACCCTCATTGGTCTTATAGGACTTATTAGAGTTTGTTGGGACCCTGATATGTTACGTTTCATTCAAGGGGTAATAAAACATCATCCTTATTGTGGCTTTATTCTGTCTTATTCTGTCTTTGTTCTTGTCTAATAAAACATTATAAGTTCTAATTACCAACACATTATTTCTTAATTATGGCTTTATTATGTCTTATTTTGTCTTATTAGTGTACTGTAAAAAAGGGTGGGACCGAAACACCAATACATCACTACACAGTAAAGGTACTTGACACAGACAGTACATGACAGTACCCCCCCTTTAAGGGATGGACCCCAGACATCCCACAATAAATGTCAGAACACCAAGCTGGGTGGGTGGAGGGGAGTCGGACGGAGGGTCCAGGGGCTACATAGAATAAATACTGGGGTAAAAACTTAACACTGGACTAACTTAGGGCAGGGCAAAACTGCAGGGCAAAGTCACATAGAAAGGCAGGTGGGAAGACACACAGACAAGCACATAGACACACAGACAGGCACAAGGTGAGACAAACCAAGAGACAAACATACTAACTGACAGACAGACAGGCAAGCAGACAGACAGACAGGCAAGCGGACAAACAGGCGGTCTGACATAACAGGTGCTTGAACATGATGGAAGGGAGACTACACTGGGGAGTAGACAGGCGTACAAGCAAACTGGCAAACATGCTAGCAGACATACATATTGGGATACAGGTAGACAGACAGTTCGGAAGGGCAGTCAATGGGCTGGTTTGTGGACCAACCAAACCTCCTGCAGAGGGGCATGGAGCTCCAGAGCCGAGCAGAGGGGTCTGTGGAGAGGTAGCAGTCTGTCGAAAAGGGCTGATGGGCGGTGGGACAGGGGCAGAGACTGACCTCTTGAGTGTTTGGTTGACTTTGGTGTTGACCGGTGGCAGTTCAAAATGATTGTCAGCTGGGAACGCTGACTGGGGTGCAGACAAGGTGACAGCAGGTGACAAAGGCTCTGGTGTAGCAGAAGGCTGGGGCAGAGCCTCTGTGCTGCTGAGCTGCGGCAACGTGGGCGTGGCGGCGGTGAGCTGTGGCGGCGTTTGCTTTGCGGCGGTGAGCTGTGGCGACGCGGCCTCTCCGGCACTGCTGGGCAGTGGCGCGGCCTCTCCGGCACTGCTGGGCGGCGGCTGAGTCTCTCCGGCGCTGCTGGGCAGTGGCGTGGCCTCTCCGGCGCTGCTGGCCGGCGGCTGAGCCTCTCCGGCGTCGCTGGCCGGTGGCGGCGATACCCTCTCAGTGCTGGGCTGAAGCACTGGTGCACTGGGAGGCAGTGAAGGCTCCTGGACGCACTGGTGACGGTGGGAGCGTCCACGCCTTCTCCTGGTGGCCTCAAGAGAGACAGGATGAGGGAGCACAGGGTCCGGACAGGTGGGCTCCAGGCTCACAGACCCAAGCCGAACCACTGGAGTAGGCTGGTTACTTGCCAACTGGAGACCATTAGGCTGGAACACAGGCTGGGAAGCAGGCTCAGCAGACAAAAGGTTGTTGTTGGACAGCAAGGACTTTAACATGGTGGTCAGTTGCCTTGCTGTTTCATGCACCAGACTTGCTAGGTCAGGTCTCTTCTTCATAAGGCAAAACACTTCCTTAAGAGCCAACCTGAGAGCCATCTCTTGCTGCTTAACACATGTGGTTGCTTTAATAGCATTGAGATAGCTGTTGATTACTAGCAAGTCGTCGTTGATCCCCTGGAGCTCATCTGTTGGGTCCATGTTTGGCCAGTTTATACTGTCACGTGTTAGGCAGGATTGTTGGACCCAAGTGCAGATTCAGAACCAGGCAGGCAGGTAGATCAAGTTCAGTGATGATTTATTATTAAACTAACAATACAAGGTGGATATAATGCAAGACAAACAACAGCAGGACACACCATGACACTAACTATAAACTGGCAAAGGAACACTGAACAGAGGGAGGTTTAAATAGACAAGACTAACACATGATTGGTTGAAGACTAACAAGACACAGGTGTACACATTTGCTAATCACAGTACAGGTGAGACAAGACAGGCAACAGTAACTAGGCCAACACAGGAAACACCAATACATCACTACACAGTAAAGGTACTTGACACAGACAGTACATGACAATACGTATCTGTGGAACAGAGTCAGAGTCAAAATAAATGTAATGCCTTGCCTTACAATTTACGAATGCTTATCAGGGTTGGAGGTCCCCTGTTCAAACATGATTATTTTGGAGGGGTCGCCAGTTAAAATATGTATTTACTCGAATAGCACACGCAGGCGCGCGTGTGGGCAGCTGTGGCTCATGGAGGTAGAGCAGTTTGGCCAATGATCCGTGGATCGGCGGTTCAGATCCCGGCTCCTCCTCTCCACATGCCAAAGAGTCCTTGAGCAAGACTCTGAACCCCTAGTTGCTCCCGGTGAGCAGGTTGGTGCCTTGCATGGTTTCCTCTGCCATCGGTGTATGAATGTGAATGGGTGAATGTAATGCACAATCTATGTAAGCGCCTTGGATAAAGGCGCTATATAAATGCAACATTTACCACACACACACACACACACACACACACACACACACACACACACACACACACACACACACACACACACACACACACACACACACACGCACAGGTTTGGTTTGGTTTTGTGAATGAATAGAGTCAGTGTTGTGGTTGTTATATGCATATCACTGTAGTGTAGGCTAATGTAAAAGGATGAAGGAAAGCAATTCTCCCAGTACAGTGAGAATAAAGAAATGTGGTGGTGTAAAAAAAAATAAAATAAATAAAAGGGGAAAAAAGATTTTCTTTTCTATAATCATTATCATCAATATTGGCCATCGTCTTCAGTTTCAAAGTGCTTTATTTATGAACAAATTGTTTTGCGCACAAGAGATACTATAGGCAAAAAGCTTAAGCAAATAGCCTCTGTAAGTTTTCATTACTATAACCAAAATAGACGGTGTGTTCACTGTGTTGCCAAATTTTGCGAGAGGAATAAGCAACCAGGTCTATGAAAACAAGGCTTAAATAAGTGAATATAGGCCACGTGAGGTCTTTAAACCTATATACGTCGGCTATTTGAAAGTGGCAGAGCCGATCTACAAGCTCACCACCGCATCCACCATTATTTAGCCTACAAGCAACTTTACATAAAAACAACCTCAACGTGGCTTATAATAATCCGACACCATGCGTTGTTCCTCCACTCAGTCAGTCACTGAGACTAGCGGGTGTCTGACACTCTGGCTGGGGGCTACACTACGTTTGGCTTTCTTGCTTGCTAACGCTGCCTGCTATGGCCAGTCTAAAAACAGTCTGTAATGATGTATGGGACTAACAACAACAAGCAGACTTCTCCTTGACTTGTTCTCCATGTTACAACAACTACAGTGCGTGCGCTCCGCACTGCAGCTTAGCGACTAGTGAGAGAGAGATAGAGGGAGAGAGAGAGAGAGAGAGAGAGAGAGAGAGAGAGAGAGAGAGAGAGAGAAAGAGAGAGACTGATCTCGTCTCTGTGCGGTATGAGAGAATGAAGACCTATACTTCATATTTTTTCTCCATGTCTTTGATTCGCGGGACATCAGTGCCGCTTTACGGGGCGCAGGACAGACGGTAAAATTTCGGGACTGTCCCGCGAGATGCGGGACAGGTGGTCACCCTAGTCTAATGTCTATTGGTTTCAGAGAGCACAGTAAATACTAACTTTTGCCCCAGCAAGTCTTGTGTTTATATTCCATTGATTCATGCCCAAGCATGGTGTTGTTGTTTTGAGTGGAGGAAGCCAAGTCAAGTCGTCAAGGGGCCCGGCCAACAGAACTCTGACAGTTTCCTCTCTGAACGGTGGGCATTTCAAAACAAGGGTCTTTTTTATTGGATACAATGCGATCATTCAATCAACAACATACATTTATTTTAAAGTTGTAGTCTTCTACTGGAAATAGAAGCAACTTTAATATTTTCGCAAATTCCTTCGCATATCTGCCGCACGTTGTTTTTTTCTTATTCTTCTTCCTTCATTAATGGGCCCCCTGCGTGTCTAGGCCCCAGTGCAGCGCACCTGCTGCGCATACCATATTTACACCACTGGAAACCTGTCAGCCAGTGACATCATCGATGGGGAATCCAAGCTAATAGAAACCGCAAGCTTTCTATTCCTGGAAAGTTGCAATGTTATAATGGAAGCCATTGTTCTTGTGATAATAAAGATGGAAAAAAAGAAAGTCCCTCTATAGTCTGACTCTACACCTAATATATTGGCCAAAAATAGCTGACCTACAAGCTCATAACGAGCTTGCAGATCAGCTATTCTTGACATGCATAATACTAATCTAGATGCTGGGTAAGTAGTTAAAGAGAGGAGGAAAGTGTGGACCACTTTGTCCCCAGGGTGCAGCACCTCACACAAACTTTTCCTCCCGCAGTACAAATAAATGATTGAATCCAAGGAAGAGTACTATCAATGTATTCTTTCCTTATTAAAACGTAATAAATATTGTCAGATGGAAACCTTATTTATGTATGTCTGAGAACTGAAACGTATCCAATGTACAGCAGTTATTATATAGTCATTAGTCACAAACTAAGAACTTTATAAAACCCACAGACAACTTTCATCCAGGAGTCTCTATGTGAGTTTGCACACATACTGTATGTAAGAGCCAAAATGGGCAAAATGTACCTTTGAATTTATGTGAATTTCTGTGACCATGTGGTGGCGCTGTTGGCTATAAAAGGGTCAAGTTCATGGGCACAGGTAGGAGGATTGACCCGGAAGGGCAACGTTTTTTGACCGCAAACCATGATATGGCGCGAATTGTTTGTACAATAATTCATCTTTGATAATGTCTATGGAACCTGGAAAGTGGCTATACTATGCACGGTGAAGTAATAAATATTAATGTTTTGCATCAAGAGCTGACTACATCGTATCATTAGAATATTGACAACTAGCAAATGTTTCTTATTGGACCAAACAACATCAGCGCGTCAACCAGGTCTAACTACGGGCTCAACTCCTCAGCCGCTCTCCGTATAGGACGGGAGCGGCTCTAACACTGTAGATACATACCGTCGTGACTGGTTCACCTTGTCACATTTCACTCAGGTTTTTTCATATCACTTACTTCACACTGTCTACTGCCTTCACCCACTTATGTATTGCAATGTAGTTTCAAATACAGCCACGGGGTGGCACTTAGGAGTCAGCAAACATCAGCAGGATATATAATGTCTCATACAAGAAATGTATTTATCCATGGCATGTTATGGAAAGTAAATACAAATGTTAATCAGAAACAGATTGGTTTCTTCTTTCCCCACCACAGTCATGCAATTTAGCTAAATTATGTTTTAATTAAGATTAAAGAAAATATTGTGTCTAAAAATGTCAAAAATCTTTCTCATTCTTATGTTCAATCACAATCAGAATTGGTTATGTTCAATCACAATCAGAATTGGTTTCTAACCTATGTCAACTACATTTGAATAATAATAGTTAGCTACTCATTGCACGAGGGAAATTCTGTATTTTCAGCCCAACCGATTTGCTGCCCACAAGGAGCACGTGAGCAATTAGGAGTTAAGAGTCTTGCTCAGGGACACACATCAACATTGCTACCATGGTCTGGAATTGAACCAGGGACAACCAGGGGCTCTGGATCCCCAATCGGGCTCCCTAACCATTCAGCTATGGCTGCCCCTTTCTAAGCTTCTGATGATAGAGTTGCTAAAGACTTTTAATTGTAAGCTGTTATTGCTGCACACATCAGTCGGAGCTGCCGCTGAGCAATTCATAATGTTGGACTATAATATTACAAAACTAACATTAACCACTTTAATCCTATTTTATACCTTGGCTTTTTGAAAATGGACGATCTACGCTTTACATAGATTGTGCATTACATTCACACCAATCTCGCGAGACAAGAGTCAATGATGGCTATGAAAGGATGAGTGGGCCGTCCCTTTTCTTGACGATGGCTTGCCAGATTGCATTCACACACACAGATGGCAGGAAACCATGCAAGGCACCAACCTGCTCACCTGTAGCAACTAGGAGTTGAGACTTCAGAGTCTTGCACAAGGATTCTTAAACACTATCTCTGGGGGAGCCCAGAATCGATCTGAAAACCTTTCGAGAAACCTCCGTGTTTTATGCCAGTTTCTCTACCCCTGAGCCACCATCACACCTAATAAGATCCTTTACTCTAGCCTACCTATCTATCTAACATTATATTGATCAATTAATCGATAGCTTAATGGCTGTCTTTGCCACAAACACATAATAGGCAAAACTCAAATTGAAAAACGAATTTACATGATGATCTTCTTCCCGGATTCAAACTGCCTTACCCAAGGATCAAGACATTACAACACATTGATTCTACCACCAAGCCATGGTAACTCTATAATTGTTTGTAAAACACACACATACATCCTTCTGAGTACATTTGCAGAGCATCAGTCTGTCTTATCAAAACTCCTTTTAATAAAATGTAGTCAGCCCATATAACACTATAAACATGTTAGTTAGTTTTGCTATTTGATTTATTAAATAAATACAAAACTAAGCTGAAATAAATAGCGTAGCATAGCTGAATGGTTAGGGAGCCAGCCTGGGAAACCAGAGCCTCTGGTTGGCCCTAGTTCGATTCCAGGCCAAGGTAGCGATGTCAATGTTTGTCCGTGAGCAAAACTCTTAGTCCCTAATTTCTCACGCGCTCTATGTGGGCAGCGAATCAGCTATGTTAGGAAAATACTTAATTTCCTGACGAAATAGGTGTAGGCCTATATAATATATACTGCTCAAAAGAATGAAGGGAACAAAATGTTCCCTTAATTATTTGAGCAGTACTACAGTATACTATACTCAAATAAATTAAGGGAACATTTTGTTCCCTTCATTTCTTTGAGCAGTATATATATATATATATATATATATATATATATATATATATATTAAGGAAACAAACACATTATTGTTATTTTATTTTTTCTCCCTTTTCTCAATTAACTCAGGGGGGAGCCCGGATTCGAACTGGGAACCCTTCGTGCTCTACCCCTGAGCTATGCCGCCCCATAAACATTGACAGAAAGTATGTAGTCTAGTACTTAACCACTGACCATTTGAAATACAAACAGCAACAAGGCAGTGGAGCGCCACTGCCCCTTAGTGGCGGACAGTGGAAAATCACATGACGTGCATGACATCCCTGACATGCTTGATCTGGGCAAATTGCCCCAGGAAATGTGACAAGGTGAACCAGTCACGACGGTAGGTGAAAATGTACCAATTATTAAATTATTTCCTATAGCAGAAACTGCAGATTTATACAATGTATTTTAGCTTGTAGATTAGCAATTTTTTACTACTTAACTCATTGACTGCCACCATTAAAAGTGAACTATCAAGCTAGGTTGCCAAGCATTTCTTGATTTCTTACCATGTTTACCATTTCTTTTTAAATTCTGTCTAATGATGACTATGTCATGCCATGGCCCAGATGAAAGAGGATAACTTCTAGTTTCCACAGAAAAAATAATTATGTTTTTATCATGTACACTTCTTTAGTTATAGCCATTTGAAAACCCTTGTTTCACCAAAACCAAGCCCTCTCAGAATAACAACTGGAGAAAAATACGTTTTTGTGAATGGTCTCTTTTCAAGCAAACAACTAATTTTTTTTTACTCACAGCTCTTTATTTATTACATGAGATGCTTACTTTATGATCTGAAACAAAACAATATTTTCTTACAGTGTAATGGGCACATTGTCTGTCCGTCCGTCACACGTCACACTTTTGCACGTCACATCGTATCTCCGCAACCGTTGCCCAGATCCATGCCAAATTTTGCACACACACTCCTTGCCTGCCAAACTACAACCTCCACCCATCAATTCTCACATGCCCCTCTTCTAGCGCCACCTTGAGGCCGATTCTTGCAAAACACATTTTTGGACACTGCTCCTACAAATTTTGCCCTAAAATCACGCAAATCGGTACATACTTGCTCTACACTGATGTCATCAACATGGAGCTCTCATTTAGCGCCACCTTCAGGCCAATTTTTCAAAAGACATTTTTGGACACTACTCCTACAGATTTTGCCCTAAAATCACGCAAATCGCTACACAGTATGTCTACACTCATGTCATCAAAATGGATCTGTCCCATATAGCGCCACCATCAGGCCGATTTTTTCAAACACATTTTTGGACACTGCTCCTACAGAATTTGCCCTAAAATCACGCAAATCGGTACACAGTATGTCTACACTCATGTCATCAAAATGTGTCTGTCTATCATCGATGTCGAGCACCGCTTGCATGCTCATAGTCAATCTCTGCGTGGTACCGTTCGAAACAAAGCCTCCTGTGCAAAGGCACAAGACACAGATGGCAGTAGAATGAGGTCTCACTCCTTTTCTTGTGTATTTTGCTGCAGATTTAGCAGACCCTTGTAGGGTTTCTCCTTCGTGGTCTGGGCGGTATCTTTTCAGGGACATGGGCTGACCTCCTCACAGTCCGAGAATCGGGCCAGAGGGGTTGGGTGGGTCGCGGGGTGCACCAGGCTTCGACAATGGCTTCGGTGAAGCTCAAGCCAACACAAACACATCAACAACACAGCAACACCTCCCAGATGAAAGCATTGACAAATCAACACTCAAAATGTTATAAAAGTTTCAACATGAACTTACCTCAGTGTGATGAGGAGAGCGTTGGTGTAACACACACACAGAGAGAGAGAGACAGATAATTCCAGTGCCGTTTAGTGTCAGTAGATCAGTAATCCTATAGTTTCATTCGTGTAGTTTTCTTTTTCTTTTTTCGTTGTTTGTGAGCGGGTTTCATGCCCTCACCGCGGAAGCCTAAGGCCCCGGCCGGGCACAGCAAGCGCCCGACGGCTAGCCATGGTTCACCGGTCGCCTCTAGTTCTGGTTCCCGTCGCGAACCAGCCCGATCCTGCCCTGGACGCGGGCGAGGTAGAGACGGAGGAAGAAGAGGCGGCACCAAAATCAAATGATGTGTACAGGTCCGTGTCCGAGGACTTCTCCGATGCAGATGATGTCATCGGCAGCACTGGTGATGGAAGTGCTTCCATCACCAGTGCTTCTCTGTCAGGCACTGGGACACAGAGACCTTCAAGCAAAGGAACAGGCAAAGGTAAGATAAAAATAATGATATTTTATATATATATATATATATATATATATATATATGTGTGTGTGTGTGTGTGTGTATATATATATATATATATATATATATATATATATATATATATATATATATATATATATATATATATATATACATATAATATATATATATATATATATATATATATATATACATATACACACATATATATATATATACACACATATATATATATAAAATATCATTATTTTTATCTTACCTTTGCCTGTTCCTTTGCTTGAAGGTCTCTGTGTCCCAGTGCCTGACAGAGAAGCACTTCCTTGATCAGCTTCTGAAAACGCATACCAAAATAAAATAAATTATTTACTCCTCAAATTGAATGAAAAGTTCTGTTTCCATGTGTGTGTGTGTGTGTGTGTGTGTGTGTGTGTGTGTGTGTGTGTGTGTGTGTGTGTGTGTGTGTGCACGCGCGCAATGTGTGCTGCATGTTCACAACTTACGCGCAAAGAAAGAGTCATCTTTGCTCTCCGGGGGGTGCCACTCAAAATCACCAGTGCTGCCGATGACATCATCTGCATCGGAGAGGAGAAGTCCTCGGACACGGACATGTACACATCATTTGATTGAGTGAATAATTTAGCGAAAGTTAGCTCAAGAAAGTAGGCTACAAAGTGATGCGCTGTGAACTTGCACTGACTGCTATCTGCTGTTTTTGAATGGATCAATGATATGGATTAGGATAATACATACATCTCACTCTGGGACTGGGAGAGATATGTGTCTCGATATTATCTCTCGGTGACATGGGCATGGCAGAGCGTTCTTCGCGTGGCCTCAATCCGACGGCGAGCCACCGATTCCGGCGTGAGGAGTGCGGGCAGTGGAGCCGTGTCTGCCCGCGGTGTGTGTTGTTGGGACGGCGACGCCGCCTCTTCTTCCTCCGTCTCGTACTCCGTATCCGTCTCCGGACGGGGCAAATTGGCGATTAGAAAGGAATCCATGGTGGTCTGACCAGGACCGGGGTTCGATGGAGGCCCTCTATCCCTGCAGGATCGGGCTGGTTCGCGACGGGAACCAGAACCAGAGGCGACCGGCGAACCATGGCTAGCCGTCGGGCGCTTGCTGCGCCCGGCCGGGGCCTTAGGCTTCCGCGGTGTGGGCATGAAACCCG
The DNA here is from genome assembly GCF_963921795.1 of Nannobrachium achirus. Taxonomy (NCBI): domain Eukaryota; kingdom Metazoa; phylum Chordata; class Actinopteri; order Myctophiformes; family Myctophidae; genus Nannobrachium; species Nannobrachium achirus. Next base: position 8,178,360 of record NC_137812.1, read on the forward strand.
CTCACAAACAACGAAAAAAGAAAACTACATGAATGAAACTTTATGATTACTGATCTACTGGACACTAAACGGCACTGGAATTATCTCTCTCTCTCTCTGTATGTGTGTGTTACACCAACGCTCTCCTCCTCACACTGAGGTAAGTTCATGTTGAAACTTTTATAACATTTTGAGTGTTGATTTGTGAATGCTTTCATCGGGGAGGTGTTGCTGTGTTGTTGATGTGTTTGTGTTGGCTTGTTTTGGTATAGAGAGGCCTGAGAGGCCGGGCGGTTGCTACGAGGCTCTGATGTAGCCATTGTTGTCTTGCTGTTTTGGTAAACTTTTGTTGTAGAGACTTTGAACTTTTTTGAGCTGTGAGTGGGTTAGGGTGACTCAGTGCAGCAGGTCACAGCTTTTCAAGTGAAAATGTTTTTGATTCATGCAGAATGGTCTGCTTGAAGATCTGCTTGTTTTGTTTTCATTGTCTGACACCACCACTGCTGCGGCCGCGCCGCACTGTGTCGGCGGAGCCGTGTCCTGATAAATGAGTTCACTTTGGGTTCATGGGGAGGTCGATTTCTCCTTTGTTTTCAAACAAGCTGACTTTGATGTGTGATTTTTAACCACCCTTTTATCATAGCAACATGACATTTTGTCACAGGCTACGGGAAAGTGTACTTTTGCATAAACCTTGAAAACAGCCCCAACTCGTGAAACTCGGGCGGCGCAGCCTCAGACAATGAGAATAACTCGGGAAACTCGTGGCGGCGCAGTCAATGAGTTAACAATGAAGTAAAAAAGGGGCATTCATTTCTGAAAAAAAACAAAACAAAACAAAAAAACTAACAAACCTAAAAACATTAAAATGGAGAGGCCACGTTTCTGCCCGGCCAAAGATGAAAAGAATAGAAGTGGAAAATACTAATCAGGTTGAAGTTGCGTGACGTGGTGTGCGCGCACACACACACACAAACACACGCGCGCGCGCGCACACACACACACACACACACACACACACACACACACACACACACACACACACACACACACACACACACACACACACACACACACACACACTATATATTTACATCACTTGTGGGGACATTACATAGACTTCCATTCATGTTTATGCAAGTCCTGTGGCCTTACCCTAACCTCTATCCCTAAACCTAAACCTAACCCCTAACCCTAACCCTAACCCTAAACCTAAACCTAACCGTTGTGGGGACCTAGTATTTTGTCCCCACACTGTCAGAGGTCCCCTGCAGGTGACTGTGTGAACATGCGTTTAGTCCCCATAAGTATAGCTAGACCAACTAGCTAGACCAACGCACGCACGCACAAACGCACGCACGCACGCACGCACGCACGCACGCACGCACGCACACACACACACAGCAAATACAGAAGAGAGGCGCCACCATGAAGAGAAGTGCATGCAATACCAGTGCACACAAAAGTAAGTGGGTCGTGAGGTGAGGGTGTGGGAGACCTACCATCAGTGATGCTGCTTCCAGCAAGGACAGTGTGCACCACCCAGCTTCAGGCAGGGTCACACACACAATGCATGGGAAAGAAGAAAAGTACACACAGTACCCTGCAAATGGTGAGGAAACCTATTTGTTTGGGGGAGTATTGGCACTTTACTGTAGCTGGCTCAGGCCAGCTATAAGTGACACATTTATGCGCCCCCAAACAGATATAACCACGTTTACCCTGAATAGAGCAGTTTACCCTGAATAGAGCAGAACCCTAACCCTAACCCTATACCAATATCCTAGAGCAGAAATAAAACAACACCATGAACAGAGCAGACAAAAAAGTGCAAGCACTGCACTCCTTCTGAATCCACAAAAAGAGGACACTGCTCAATTATGCCCTATACTAGTAATATTATTAGTTATGTATTTATTTTTGAGGGGGTTCCAAATAGACCGACAGATCTATAGAGAGATCCACTGATTATGCCTCTTGACTCCTGTATGAACGTTTAGCCTTTTAACTAAATAAAATATCTATAAGTTTTGGGCTTATCTTAGAAAAAGAGAGGTAGCCCATTTTTCACACCACCGTATCTTCTGATTTACAAGGTTGTACAAAATATTCGGTCAATTTAGTTAGCAGAAGAGCTCTCACCTCGCACAGACAGTCTTGTGCTTTGCAGTATTGACATGGGCTTGGAGCAGGTCTAAAGAACTTTTATTTGTGAAGACACATCAGTGCCAGCTTTGCATACAGTACACTCTGCTTCTCGTTGGTCACCAAGAAGAAAACTAGCACTTTTCGTGCATTTCATCAGTGAAACGGCATTAATTGCGTTTACAGTTTGGCTCTGTGCTGCGTGAGCTGCCGAGCTCTGCTCTGATCTGAACAAGACAGGCTGAGAGAGGGATCGCAGCACATGCAGAGTAGTATGAATACTACACATTTTGGGGGTTTGGGGTGGAAATCCGCCTCTCAGTGTGTTTCCACGTTCAGTGCATTGTAAATGCCCATGCTTTATCTGTGATACACGCATACAGATATTTGAAGGAATTTATAAAACCCCCTCGGACAGGCCGGACAGCCCCCTAAAAGAGGACATGTTCAGGGAAAAGAGGACATATGGTCACCCTAGATATCATTCACTGCCACATGCTATGCTACAGTGTAAATGTGAAAGAGGTGGTGCCATAGTTTTGTACTTTTTCTGTTTAGTATGTGTCTATGGAGTTAAAATTACTCCTCCGAGTCAAAAAGGCCCAATTGAAATACACAGATATAATGACATCTTTAAATCATCCCCTCCCCTTTTCACCATCCAACAACATCTGTGGGTGTGGCTAACTTCAGCTGGGTCACCACATAAACCACAATTGTAACACATTCTGTACACTTTTTTGAAAAATATAAAATAAAAAAATAAAAATCTTTCTCCAAGTAAAATCATAATACCTGATGATTATGTTGTAGGGGGAAAAATCACAGCACAATGTCTTGAAGGTATATAATCGTAAAACATATATGGCTCATTCAGTTTCAGCTGGATACACTTTTGTACTTTTGCCAAACTTTGGTCACTGCATTAGGACCGACAGATTCCACACATGATAGACACTTGCTATCGGCTGCTAAAGATTGGCAAGGGAGGCCACAGCGTTATTAGGCTCTATATGGGCCCTATTTTGCGGGAAGGCACCAGGCGGATTTGTGCAGCCAACAGGTGAATTGTCAATTTCCGGAGTCTAAGTGTTTCTCCCCGCCTGCTTGGGTTTGGTATTTGGGGGACTCGGCATGCGACGAAGTGGGAGGAGAGGTGCAGTAATAGAGGATGCGTCGTTTGCAAATCAGTAGTGCACTGCAATTTGGGCATCACAGTCAGAGGGCCAGCCTGGATCTGTGCCGTCCCGTAACGAAGTCTGCTGGAGTACAGCTATCTTCAGCACACTGTAGTTGCCCAAATAGACATCTCCGAAACCCATTTTATATACTATATCGTCGTGGTCGAGTGGAAACCTTGTATGTCCAAAACCCTTCGTTTTGCATTTATCATTTTAAAAACAATTTAAACTAGTGAAAACAGAGGATCTAGAAGCACACAACGCCTCGCACCACGAGGCGTTGTGTGCTTGTAGATCGGCTGTTTTCACTACCCTTGTGCGACGGCCTTGTATGATGAAGCAGGGCTTTACTTTGCGAAAAACATACAGATTTGAAACTTGGAGATACGAGGTTTCTGCTCGACAGTGACGATATGTTTGATTTTGGTTTGAATCTCCAACCTGGAGAACATAATATTATAACATGTATTTTGCATTCTAACACACATTTGACAGTGAATGTTATGCTTATTTCTTTTATAAAGGTATTACTGATTGATTCAATACTGTAGATGCATTAGTACACACACTGTAATAATGGATTGAAAAGTATAACAACATAGCCTATAACAAGGTACCTGCTTTGCAACAAAATGTGTCTCTCACCTCCTTGTTTTCATATACGTCTCACGTTCCTCTGTTCTATCTCTAATGTTCAACTGGATCATGTTTCATGTTTTAGTAACCGTGACAGACAGCCCAGTAATGAAATCTCAAGTTGATTTGTACCTACTGTATTGACTGCAGTTGGAACAATATTGACCTAGATGCATTATGAATGTCTATCATTCAATACCTGCAATGCTCTGGAAACCTTTTGTTTAGAATCCTTATTGAATGGTTTAGTCAAGCAGCAGCAAGGTAATACAATTCCATTCCTGATGTCATCACAAGCCTTGAGAATGGGAAATGAAACACAAATTCCGAATACTGTTCCACCCATTATTTTATACTTTGGCTATTCAAAAATATCAGATACTGTATACAAGCTCATAGCGTGTCACTTTGTGCCACGCTACGAGCTTGTAGATCTAAATTTTGTATTTATTTTTTAACATTTTGGGAAATCGGTATAATATTATTTTTAAAGCGAACATTTTAACTCAAATCTTTGCTTCTGGGCGGTCCCTGGCACAAACTATTTTGAGATGCGGGTCCGCGGATAAATAATGTACATTTTGGGGGTCCTTGATATGAAAAGGTTTGAGCACCACTGATGTAGCAACAGGTTTTTCAGAAAACGGTTTGGATTTAGAAGGTATTTGTAGAACCTCTTTGTCGGAAATAGCCGATCTACAAGCTCACAACGCCTCGCAGTGCGAGGCGTTGTGAGCTTGTAGATCTGCTATCTGCCTCAGGTCTTACTGGGTGAAATAATTTAAAATGGCCTGTTACCCTGTGTTTAATAGCACATCGTATTGATGTATTACCTTGTATTGATGCTGATGTATTGATGTATTATTCCCTTTGCTTGTTGTAAATTGCTCTGGATTAAGCGTGTGTGCCAAATGCCTAAATTGTGAATTGTAAATTGTAAATAACATGATGGCACCGACTTTGCAGCGGTCCTTTTTTCACTTCTACTACCCAATTACTCCACAAAGATACGAAACATAATAACTGATCAAAACTTTGATTTCGCTGTGTATTAATGAGTCAAGTCAAACACCACAATACTCTATCATCGTTGTCAGGTGAAAACCTTGTATGCAAAAACCGTTCGTTTTGCATTTATGATTTTAAAAATGATTTAAGCTAGTGAAAACAGCCGATCTACAAGCACACAACGCCTCGCACCGCGAGGCGTTTGTAGATCGGCTGTTTTCACTACTATTGTGCGACGGCCTTGTATGATGAAGCAGGGCTTTACATACACATTTGAAACTTGGAGATACGAGGTTTCCGTCCGACAACGACGCTATGCTGTTTTTCCCCTTTCCTTTTTCTCCTTCTCTGCCATGGTAACAGGTTCATTATTTCTGTAGCTGGATGTCTGACCACCACCAGTAGGCCTATGTCTTTTTATGTTTGCAGACGATGTTTGTTTTCATGAGTCCCTCTGGTTTTCGCTTTACCTCATGTTCACAAATGAACTGTAATAACGACTTGTCTTTCTGTTTTTTTATTTTATTTATGTGACGTTGCTTTTGGGCTTTATGTTGGTGCAATGATGACGAAAGGTACGGAACGAAACCAACATATAGCAAACTATAATAAACTAAAGCAAACTTAGTGCACCATGGCAGTGTGAGGATGCTGAACATATAGGGCTACGACCAGGGACGTGCTGGCCATTGGGAAAAGCGGGACAACTCCCGAACGGCCGGTTCATTCCCGGCAGGTCCAGGCCGGCCATTAGGAAAAAAATTAAAATAAAATGTCTGCCTTCGTTCTATTTTGGGGGCTGGGCGGCCAACAAAGTAAATCGTCACTGTCGGGCAGAAACCTTGTATCTCCAAGTTTCAAATTTGTAGATTTTTTTCGCGAAGCAAAGCCCTGCTTCATCATAAGGCCGTCGCACAAAAGCAGTGAAAACAGCAGATCTACAAGCACACAACGCCTTGCGGTGCGAGGCGTTGTGTGCTTGTAGATCAGCTGTTTTCACTAGTTTCAATCATTTTTAAAATGATAAATACAAAACAAACGGTTTTGGACATACAAGGTTTCCACCCGACAACAACGAAATATAACTCATGTAACTGGCTCACTGGCTTGTCACTTTGTCACAAATCTTTGTGTAGCAGCAGCGCTATAGAGAGAGATCTCTCTCTATAGTGTGCAATGAGGGCCTCTCTAACTCTTTTTCCCGGGCTGAATCAAGGGCCCGGCCAGCATCTCCCTGGCTACAACTGTCCATTATTTTCTTATAGGGATTATTCTATTGATTGCTTATTTTTATTCATCGAATATCGAGAGCACGGACTAAATCGATTAGCATGATTAACTACGTATAGGCACGATCACACCAACGTTTTATTCTACCTGTGAGGGAGAATTCTGCAAATGCATTTCAATGAGAATGGAGCGGTTTGCTGCCATTAGCGGTTATCTTAAAAAAAAGAAGAAGTAGAAAAAAGAAAAAAAAAAAAAAAACGCTCTATTCCCATTGAAATGCATTGGCAGAATACACCCTCATAAGTAGAATAAAAGTGTGGTACCGAGCCCTTATATTAAGCCTTATTTTGTAGGCTACTCAGATCTGTTTCTTTTTTTTTTTTTTGCTTTTTTATGAAAATGTATTATCAATCATTTTCTATAATCGATTCAATGAATCAGTTCGATTAACTGTTGCACGGGGGGCTGTGATGGAAGTGTCTGCCTTGCTGTAAAACACGTTGACTGGACAACTTGGAAGTGAAATATGAACAAATGAATATTCAAAGACGCAAACATGACAGGGCGGTGATTTAGTTGAGTGCAATCCAATCCAACTGCTTTGTGATTGACCACACATGCTACAAGCTCGCTCCATCACAGCAGCATAATGGCACCATGCGCCCACGAATCAATACCAAAACAATACTTGTGTCATTTGTTATTATATCAATGATTTGTGCTGTGTGTTGTGGTTTTCAGTTGTATGTTATATCTTTTTTTTCTATGTGTTTCTTTCTACGGGAACGGCTAAGCGTTTTGTCTGTGAATAAATCACTCCTGGCACAAGAAGGGATGGATGATGGCACAGACCCATGGTCTCAGCATGGCTATAATAATGTACGCCCGGGTGCTCAGTGTTGTGAAAAGTACTCACATTTTATACCTAAGTAAAAGTATCAATACAGCAATGTAGAAATATTCCGTTACAAGTAAAAGGCCAGAATTCAAAATGTACTTGAGTAAAAGGATGAAAGTATTTACATCAAAATGTTCTCCAAAAGTACAAAATGTTTGAAAATAGCAGATCTACAGATCGGCTATTTTCAAAAGCCAAGGGATAAAATAAGGCTAAAGTGGTTAATGTATGTTTTTTTTTATTATTATTATTATTATTTTATCTAACTTGTAACTAAAGTTTTCAAAAAAATGTAGTGGAGTAAAAGTACAATATTTGGATCCGAGATCTAGTAAAAGTATTAGAAATTGGAAATACTCAAGTAAAGTACAAATACCTCAAAGTTGTACTTAAGTACAGTACTTAAGTAAATCTACTTAGCTACTTTACACCACTGCCGGTGCTGTGGGAGTGCCAGTCATTGTGCTAAGGTCAGCGGAATGTCTCAAACGCACGCACGCACGCACGCACGCACGCACGCACGCACGCACGCACGCACCCACAGTTATAGATTTGATGAGTAGTAGAGGAAGAGAGGGTTATTTGCATTTATTGTGACACAAATGATATTGAGAACGAGTTCCATTTTATGTTTTACTGCCCCTTGTATCATCATGAGTATCATTTGTATTGGTTGGACATAAACATTTTGGATGGCGAATTTATTTGTGCAACTAATTGCATTAGTATTTTTAAACCTAATCCTAAAACCGAAAATCTCAGCAAATCATTATTTCTGATTAATAACACATAAACCATATTATATAAACCTTCGTCTATGTATCTAACTGCATATCAATGTACCTGGAATGAATATAGAGCAGATGCAAAATCGTGTGCATTAATTCCATATTCATAGAATATAATCGCATGCAAAAAAAATAAAAAATAATCCGCAATATCGTATGCATTAATGGTTTAAACTGCTTAAAAAACCTGCTTACCAAGCATGCACCTCTACAACAGTATTGAGCGAGAGAAACTGATCAGTCATTTTCTATGCTGAATATTTGACTGGTTTTGTCTTTGATAACTGCCACTAATACGTCAACAAAGAGGTAGCATGCCATACTTTAACAATCCAGAAGAACACATGGCATAATAACACTGAGATCTTGTCCTATAGCATATTGTTACCGTTATTTGACAATGGCCACATATTTGCTCACTGCCTATTCGTCAATGATGAATTGAAAAGCCCTTTAGATAATGATCAGAGGTTGTAGAGGGCTCGATGGCTCAGTGACTGGAGTTAATAAAACAGTTGTGGCCCTAATTTATGTGTTCAGGCCTCGTTGCTCTCCAACTAAAAGACCGGGAATTCATCTTTGTTAGATTTTAACCATTATTTTATGCTTCAACCCTATATAAAAAAAAAGAAAAAGCAGATATACAAGCTTGCAGCGCGGCACCGAGTGAACTTGATGATCTGCTATTTTTGAAAAATCTTGGAAATGTGTTCACATCTTTGAATATATATATTTTTAAAGTAAACATTTGTTACTCAAATCTTTCTTTCTCTGGGTCCCTGGAACAACATATTTTGACATGGGGTTCCGCGGTCAAAAATATATAATTCTAGGGGTCCTTGACATGAAAAAGTTTCATCACCACTGATGAAGAAACATACGTTTTTTTTCAGAAAACCGTTTTAGAAGGAATTTTTTGGTATTTTTTCAGGTCTTAATGCATGGATTAAAAATTGATTTTGAAAGCCATAGTCTTATTGGAGAACAAGGAGAGGTCGTCTCGGTCTCAGTGCCTGGATGTGTTCAGTAATTGCCTGAAGATGTTCAGGTTACACTTTGTTGTTCAAGCCCTATACTCTCAACTTAACAAGCATTCATTTGTGGAGATGTCTTGCTTGAATGTTGGTCTAAGGGTGGTGCTAGGGAGGCCTTGGGCATTTGGCTTATTATACCCACAGAACGGCAAACCCATCTCTGCACTGGAATTGTCTGTTTTGCTAAAATAGTTGTTGGAAATCTATAACAAAATATAAGCTTATTCTACATAAAGTATAACACTATTAAAACAAATGCAATAATTTCTGTCTTTACAGTTTACAATTTAAGCATTTAGCAGACGCTTTTAATCCAAAGCGACTTACAATAAGCAGGTAATACATCAATATAATAAGCAAGATAATATGTCAGTACATCAACAACAATACAACGAATGCATAGGAATATCAATCTAGAAAGAAATAATAATAACATAGGTAGGCCACGAACCTAATCAGTAAAAACCATTGATATAGTTGTCTGTCATATGCAATGATGATTGCGGCAATGTCAAATCTCTGTTTGATCATTCGGTGAAATGATACAATGTCAAATGTCAAGATTGTCAAATTGAGTATACGCGAGCACATTTGCAAGCTGAGCGATCATTCTGAAATTGTTTTGTACATCTGCAAAATGTGTCATAAAACTGTTGCACAGCTCGTTGGCTTTGTTTTTCTCTCCAAAATTGGATTGTGCGTACCGTGAGTGAGTGTTGACTATTTGGAGACGACCACAGTTCACCCTTCCATAACAACAGAAGGATTTTGCACAAAGCATGGCTTGTCTGATGCCATTCAAGGTGAGTGCAAGTGATTTTTCTTCCAAAACTTGATGTTGGTGTCATAGGAGAGATAACAGACAATTGTTGAAAAAAAGAGAGAAGTAAAAAAACAGCATTCTCTAATTGTATAGACTAGGGGTGTAACGATACATTTTAATAGCGATTCGATACATATCACGATACATGGTTGACGATACGATACATGGACGATATTGGTTCATTCATGGCGATACGGTACGATTCGATTTAATGATTTAAAATCGATATAGTAACTATTTAGCAAAGAAAATAAATCTGCGTGAAAGGTGTGGATAGTGCAGGTTTTTAAGGGAAACATGTATTATTATGGATATAAATAAGTAAACACAGTGATTATCTGGCAAATACATGGACATTGTATATTGACAAACCTTCACCTTGACATGAACCCAGAGATTACACACATTTATCGATAGACCAGTGTAGCTCCTGTATATGGAAAGGAAAAGTAATTAAACCCCTCCTTTTAATTTAACATTTTTAAAGTAGGTAGTATCGATACAATCAATTATTTGTACTGCCGATTCGATACAATACAAAATAAAACGATACGATTCGATTTTTTCGTTTCGATATACTTACATTTTTAAGTTAAAAACTATATTTCGATACAGTTACTATATCGTTACACCCCTAGTATAGACTTCTCGGAAATTGAGTAATGCAGACAATAATTTAACTCTTGAGATTCTTTGGTTTCATTTTACACTCTCAAGAGTTACAGATCTACAGTATGAGGGTCCATTTGGTTGCCAACTCTCCATCATTTAGCTGGGGACCACCTGGAAACGCATCAAGGACCACTGGTGGTCCCCGGACCAATGGTTGAAAACCACTGGCCCATGTTGGTTCATTAGTTGAGTTGATTTGAATGTTTCCATTCCTCATACATGTCCGGGAGCTGTCCAATGTCCATGGTGCTGAATTATGATGGCTTACTCTCTGACCTCTCCACTTTGCCAATATAATGTAACTCGTTTTAGTGATGTGTCGTTCATGAGTGATTCGTTCATAAGAATCGAATCATTATCAAGACTTGTGAACAATTCGTTCAAATCACTGAAATGTGTCGTTCACACTTTCGTTCACACCCCCGCCCCCTCCCCCCTAATAGCCCCCGGCACACAGGACGGGAGGGCGGGCTGAACTCGCAACATAACAACAACGCTCCCACGATAGTGTTTTTCACAGGCCGATCGCACTATGAACGGTGAATGTGAACAAATCTTTTTAACAGATCATTACCGTGAACTAGGGTTGTTCGATATGGCCAAAAAATAAAATCTCGATTATTTTCTCTGAAATCTCGATTTTCGATTTCGATTTCGATTTTTTGTTAAAAGAATAATACATTGTTTCAACTATTTTGTTTTCATTTAAAAAATGCAAGGAAATGATTTTTTTTTTCATTATTGTTTATTTTTATTTTTTTTATATATATAGCCAAATAGCAAAATGCAATTAAAAATCACACCCGTGTGAAGTGGAGCTGTGTGTGTGTGTGTGTGTGTGTGTGTGTGTGTGTGTGTGTGTGTGTGTGTGTGTGTGTGTGTGTGTGTGTGTGTGTGTGTGTGGATCATGTGTACCGATTTTTGTGACATTTGAAGAAAATATGTAGGAAAAGGAGCAAAAAGTGTGTTTTGGAGAAAATTCAAGATGGCGGAAAATCTATCATGGCGCAAATGGGCGTGGCCTATATGGGGAGATGCGTCATGACCCAAGGAATCCAGGGAAAAAATATTTTTAATTTTCCGACCTACGGTTCAAGAGTTACAGGCCAAAACGTAAAGTGGGGTGTTATGGCGCCACCATGCGGCCAAATGACACAATTATTTTTTATTTAATCCTTGAAATCATTATGAACCTCCTCTCCAAGTCTTGAAACTCCAGCCCCTATGGTTTGCGAGAGACAAATAATTGAATGTGAGTTTTTGCGATTCCCATTATAAGTCAATGGGGAAAATTAATTCACTAATAAATTAACATCAATTAAACTATAGAACCTTTCTCTTAGAAAAGTAATAGCCCACGATTCCCGAGTAAGCCGTTCGATTTGACATATGGCGCGAGTGTGTGGTGGCAAAACTGTGGGACTAGTGGCGTGCCGAAGTTTAGGAAGTTCAGGCTACATACAGACACACACACAGACAGACAGACAGACACACAGACACACAGACAGACCCACACGGCCACGTATAGGGAGCCTGTGCTTCACACAGCTCCAAAAATAAGGGTATTAATAATAATAACTTTAGTTGCGCAACAATCACATTAACACAGTGACAGTGACAGGGACAGTAGGAGTAGACTACAGACAGACAGTGGATGGGTAACACAGAATTAATAAGCTTCTTTCAAACTACAACAACAAGTAGACCTAAGTGTACCAGCTCTGCAGCTTTTTGTTCTGTTTGCTGCCTGCATGTAGGCTACTGTACCAGCGCGAGTGCATGAGCGCATGCAGTGCTGTGGTGAGCTCTGCCCCGTTTGACTTGCGCTGCACGCGCATCAAAGAAATGACACATCAGAGAGAAAGTAGGTATTAATTTGGTGTCAGACCTTGTCGTCCTGCTTTAAGAGGACCGGGCTGTGTACTTTTTGCCCCGTGCAAGGCTCCAATGAGTAAGAATTACCCTAATTAAAGTGAAAATCGATTTTACGATTTCTTCTTTTTTTAAATCGTCCAAAGGAAAAAACCCGGGTTTCGATTAAAAATCGATTAATCGAAAAACCCTACCGTGAACGAAATGATTTGTTCACTGAAATGAACGGGATTGCCCATCACTAACTCGATCAACTTCCCCAACACAATGGTGGTCAAATACGTACGACTAATGGTTACTGTGTGTGCCTGCATGCGCACATGCGTGCCTGCGTGTCTTTGCATGTGTGCGAGCGCGTGTGTGCTTCACAACCAGTAACTATGTATATTGTGCACTGCAGGCTGAGAGACCATTATACTAGCCTGCTCTGTAACTAAGTAATGCTTACTTCCCGTTATTGACTGACAGAATGTCTACCCCGAACAATATTGAGACCAAAATGCATGTAGGTGTATCAAACTTAAAGCTGCAATACCAGAACTTATTTTAATGAATAAAACATTTTTTATTTTTTATTTTATTGTTATCCAGTCTGTTAATGTGATATAACTAGTTCATCTGCAGTGGTTGTAGGTCATGGGAGTCCAAACTTTTTTCAAAGGGGGCCACATTAGAAAATATTAAAACACCCAAGGGCCGACTATATCTCCTGACAAAATATACTTTCGGTGGTTCGGTCGGACCATAACAAAGTCACGTACATATGCATTGCACTTAATCATTTTTAGTTAACTATCATCATCAGTATTTAATATCAATGGTCTTTTGTCAGGTGTGTGAGCTCTTAACAAAACCAAAATAACTCCTTATTTAATAGCCTTATTTCACATTGCCAAATGTAACCAGACGTGCAAGGTAAAAAAAAAATACAATGAAATATAATTTTAGCTATAGACGAGCTAGGCGGCCACCTAGAGCGCCATCCTAGAGGGGGCGCCGAGGGGGGCGCCGAAATGGAGGGAGTGGACCTAAAACAGCCCCAAACCGGCCCAAAACCGACTAAATTCATGCCAAAACCGCGTGGCGAGAGGAGAGAGGCGCATTCGAGAGAGCTCGCATAGAGCGCTGATTAGACGCGCTACGGCCCTGCTCAGACACGTAGAAAGACTTTTTCATTTTATTTTATTTAGCTCAGGACTGGAGAGCAGATAATAACTGCGTTTAGGAGGCTACTCCAGTCCCATATTCTACCCTGCCCTCTCCTATCACTAACACCATTCACTTAAACACACTCATGCAATTTCAGCATTGACCTAGCAATAACAATGGAGCTGATTTGTAATCAGAGTGCCATTCATGAACAACTAAATGCAGGCGGTTCTACCTTAGGAATGCATTGCTAACCACAGGGCCCGGCAGGGGTGTCACACCAAATTCTGGGCCCTGGGTACAAGGATTCACTGCGGGTCCCAATGAATGTTCTTCAGGGGGTTTAACCCATTTAGACTGGGAACGCATTATTATGCATTATTTCGTGCTTTAACTATTGAAAAATAGCAGATATACAAGCTCACAGCTCAATATTTCAAATCCTTCTAAGGTTTTTTTCTTTTTTTTTCTTTTTTTTTAACTACCGGTATGTTTTTGTCAGTGGTGTTCAAACCTTTTCATGTGAAGGACCACTAAAATGATATTTATTTGGCCACTGACCCCATCTCAAAATATTTCGTTCCAGGGACCCCCCAGAAGCAACATTTGAGTTCTAATTGTTCGCTTAAAAAATACATATATTCAAAGATTTGCGCACATTTTCACGACTGCTATTTTTCAATAGCTAAAGTATCAAATAATTAAGGTCTCTCCACCTTGGGCCCTGGTAACTCAGTCCCACTCCCCCCCCCCCCCCCTTGTGACGCCCCTGCCTTTAGGAATCTGTCGAGACGCTTGAGAGACTCTCGCATAGGAAATGAGTCTTAAGGCCTTGTCAATTCGCCGTGCAATTAAAGTTCATTGTTTAAAGGGAGAATAAAAGTGCCAGGTGGTGAAAAGAAAGGGAAGAAAGGGCACATTAGTCTATAAATAGGGGCGTTGTCTTCTCCACAACCTTGGACGTTCGCCGTCCATTGCATGTAAATTATATCTCGGGTGAATCGGCGCTGTAGGTGGACGCGGAAATCAAGGTCGTAATACGTTGACAAATAAAAATTACTTGTTCCAACCAATCACAAAAGAGCTGCGTTGAACGGCACCAGACCTGGCCATCAAGGCAGCTGCTGCCCACTTGAGAGTCCAATAAGACGTCGATGTCGGGTGGAAACCTTGTATGTCCGAGACCGTTCGATGCGAGGCGTTGTGTGATTGTAGATCGGCTGTTTTCACTACTTTTGTGCGACAGCCTTGTACGATGAAGCAGGTCTTTACTTGGTGAAAAAAACGTACAAACTTGAAACTTGGAGATACGAGGTTTCTGCCTGACAGTGACGAAGAGTTAGTCACACTGGCCCCCCTTATCTATCTATTAAACCATGCAATCTAAATCACCACGTCTACAACAGTAATAAAATGTGACAACTCTTGCACATTTATGCACTGGGCTTTAGGGAGGGAGGTACTTATACTTATATATCTCAGGGCATCATTGTGAAATGTATTCCCTGCCCTCACAGCCCGAACTCTCTTTCACGCTGTCAGCTTTCACATCCATTCCAAAGACATCAGACAACTATGCCATTCCTCAGTGTGTTAAGTATTGTCTATCTCAGGGGTTTCAAAGTGGGTGACGGGGCACCCTGGGGTGCCGCGACGGCCAGGGCCAGATTAACCCTTCATGGTGCCCTGGTGCTTGGACCGTGCATGCCGCCCCCCCCCCCCCCCCCCCCCCCCCCCACGCACGCGCGCTGGCGACCTGCGGTAGCCGCTGGCGCGGACACACACGGCCGCTTAGACATAGATAGGAACAGAGAAAGTCATTATGAGGACACACACACACACACACACACACACACACACACACACACACACACACACACACACACACACACACACACACACACCACTGCTCACTTCAAACTTGGTTTGATTTTTTTTCCCCTAATTGTGTGGTCTCATTTGTTATATGAGATACATAAAGGTTTCCTGTGCAAATAAGCCTTAAAGCTTACTAGGATATCCTTTTAGTTGACCTTGTACCAGTGAACTTTGAAACTGTACCTTTTCCTATGCAAACTTATAATAGTCTTCAATCAATCAAACAATCGGGATAGATAGCACCTTAACTCTGCAGCCAGCACTGAGGCGCTCCAACCAGTTGTGCATACTACTAGTATCCACCAAACATTTCCTCAAAACTCTTAAGTGTAACCACTAACCAGTCATTACAGACAGCAACGTTAGCTTAGCTTAGCTTAGCTCATGTGAATATTTTGTGTTTACAGTGAAAAACACTACAAACACTAATACCGGTAATGTAATTTCCTCTTCATAGCACTTAAAACACAGACTGCAGGGCATAGCATGAACCATTATGTATTCTCCACATATTTACCTGAAACAGGGAGAAGAGTGTATGGAACAACACAGATGTCTTCTCTCATTCAAAGGTCTGTAGCATAGCAGACTCCATCTCAGAGTAGGTCATTACAGGCATTACTAGCCGATTCTCTTCACTATAGAAATACTATGAAATACAATGAATCAACTAGGGAAAAAGAAGGAAAGAAGGGGGGCACTGGGAAAACCACTCCTACAAACAAACCTCCTTGCTAATGGGGAGGAGGGAAAAAAAAGATGTGGGGAAAAAAGCATGCTTGAGCCTTGAGGATGGTGCCCCCTTGTGGTTTGATGCCCCGTGCTGCAGCGCCTTCAGCCCGTGCATAAGTCCGGCCATGGCGACGGCAGTCCAGGAATTTATTTGGACACTTAAAAATATATTTAGTATCATTTTAAACTTAAAGAACAAAGTTATTTTCAGTCAATTCTAACCAAACTGGCTATTATCTCAACATTTCCCTAGCAACATAATCGCTAAAATATGCCATAAATATGTAGGTGATGGGAGCGAACATTATGAATATAATATAGGGGTGCCTCGGATGAAAAAGAAAAAATATATATATAGGCTATAGGGATGCCCTGAAACCAAAAAGTTTGGGGACCCCTGGTCTATCTCATGGATCTGGTGTGCTTTGAGGCAGAAAAAAGCCATTGTCCTCATTGTGCTGTTGTCTGTTTTTTTTAAATGAACAGTGGATTAGGTCTAATACTTAGGTCTGTGTTGTTGTTGTTATTTGTACACACGCCGGTGTCTCATACCCAAAATAGCCAATATACAAACTTACAAGACATCAAGCTGCCACACGTTGTGACCTTGTAGATCGGCTATCGCATAATTCAGGCGTAAGGAATGCTGCCTTCTTAGAATACGAATACTTTTTCAGAGTGCATGGCCCATTTACACGTGATGCAATGTAGTTACAATGTAGTTAGATTACTAGATAACATTATGCCCTGATGGTTAAACAATCAGGACTACTCTTATAGATGTAGAACAGGGTTCTTCAACTTTTTCAGACCAAGGACCCTTAGTTGAGAAAGAGATGAAGCAGGGACCCCCACAACCTGTTCATAGATTCCATATAGTTTCATTGTTTGACAGCACCATCATCAGTGAATATTGGATTCATATCAATTTGTGTTTTCAGATATTTAACCACTCAAACCGCCAATACTTAATAAACTTGACCTTTTACTCTGTACTTAGTCTGCTCTTTTCCGCCTCTACACCAAACCTCTTTGCCGAAAATAGCCGATCTACACTATTTTTGGCTACAATTCTCAGAATATGGATACTAGGGTTCAAGTTGTTAATATAAAAAGGATTGGAAGATTTGGAGGACCCCCTGTGGTAACTCTGAGGACCCCCTAGGGGTCCTGGACCCCCTGTTGAAGACCCCTGGTGTAGAAGGAAGGGAAGGCACTGAAGCAAGCTCGTACAATTAAAGCCTTTTTATTTAGGCAGAGTGATAACATTTCGATGTCAATACATCTTCGTCAGGTCATGACCTGCAGAGGATGTATTGATGTGTATCGACGTCGCAGCCTGTAAATAAAAAAAGGCTTTAATTGTACGAGCTTTTTCCAGTGCCTTCCTTCTACACATACCAGTCCATCTCCTGCAAGGCGGTGCAGAGAATGTTAGAGAGGCAGGGGCTGACATTTCTAAAAGGGCCTTTTGGTGAAAATATTGAAAATAGCAGACCTCCAAGCTCACAGCTTGGAGGTCGGCTATTTTCAGTACTTGATATACCACACTAAACTAAGCATAAAAAAGGCAATACTGGAGACGTGGCGTAACGGCATGTATGTCTACACAGTGAGGGCAATTATTTCGACATAAGACGATGCATTTAGTTCAGGAGAGTTTGGACAATGCAATTCTCCTGAATGTTGCCTTCAGGTATGGCATGGGAAGAGGGCATTTGCATTTCTTTCACCATTGTAAAAACTGCATTCATGGTGTGGAGAGGGCACTTTTTTACAGACAGATAAAAGGGGCAGGGGCTCAAGCCCCCTTTCATGTCTGTGTGCACGTGCCTGATCTCCTGAGATGAATTTGTCTCGAGGTGAAATGGTTCCACTGGGACCACCTTTTTACTCCTATAGCAGGCGTCGGAGATCACTCTGCTTCCTCCATCAGTGGTACTTAGACATTTTCATGCCAAGGACCCCTAGATTACTATGTATTTCCCAGAGGGGGGTCCGTGGGTAAATTAATATACATTCTGGACCCCAGACCCGGGCCTATGTGAAGATATTTTGTGCCAGGGACCCCCAGACAAGATTTGTTTTTCGTTAAAATGTTTCAAAAATAGCAGATCTAGATCTAGTGCAAGCTCACAACGTGTTGCATTGCCTATCAGCTATACAAACCAATTTTGCTGGGGACCCCTTGGAACTCCCCCAAGTACCCCTGTTCTAAACCGTCTATCCAATGAAAGAAATGATATACCCACTCTGCTGTACAGAAAAGTAAAAAAGAAAGAAAAACCAATGAATTGGAAATAACCTCAAATCACTCCCTTTGTGCTCTTAGCGGGTCTGTCACTCATAGCCAATCTCTTTTACGAAATTGAGGGAACAAATCTTTAAAAGCTTCACGCGGCTAGATGACAGGACCGTGGAAGGTTGAAATCCACTCTGTATGGAATACAAATCATCACTGTCGGGTAGAAACCTTGTATCTCCAAGTTTTCAATTTGTAAGTTTTTTCACAAAGCAAAGCCCTGCTTCATCAGAAGAGCCGTCACACAAAAGTAGTGAAAACAGCAGATCTACAAGCACACAACGCCGCGGCGTTGTGTGCTTGTAGATCGGCTGTTTTCACTAGTTTAGTAAAAAATTTTAAATGATATAAAAAACGAATGGTTTTGGACATACAAGATTTCCACCCGACAATGACAAAATGATGAAATACAATTTTAGTTTTCTTTTTCTTTTTTTAAGCAACAGTGTGTAGAAAAGCTTTTTAAAAATGGGGAGAGAGATAGTGATTACGACTGTCATGCTGAGTGATAAACAAAAAGCCTGCCGTTTTCATTCCCCAACTGTTCCAACTCATTGTTGCTGTCATGCAGAAACCCCTTATCTCAATATTCTAACGTTTTTCTTTTTTCTCCTAAATTAACGCCCTACAGTGCCACACAAAAGCGTCAAAAGTAGCAGATCTGCAAAGCGACGCCTTTGGTGCTTGTAGATCTGCTACTTTTGAATCCTAAATGCTTATGAATTTGAATGCTGAAAAGTAACCGCTTTGGACATTTGACTGTATTTTGATTGTCTTAAGGGGAGACATGGCAGGTGAAAACATGTAAAAATTCAAAACTTTAAAAACTATTTTGCTTCCCAAACATGCCTTCTTTCAAACTAATGCAAAAATAAACATTCAAAATACACATATAGATGTTCATTTCACACGTGAAGGTGCCAAGTTAACCGTACATTTCTTTTTATAAAATAAAGATATAGACAATAAAAAATAAATAAAAGATGAATCAAAGAAACATGGCCCCCTCACGTATTAGGAGGGCAGTATGAGTCACCAGAACCGAGGACAGGCGTTTTTGATTAATCTAACATGATTAAAATGGAGTTTGAAGTTACAATTGGTTTCTATAGGATGGGGGTGTGTCTAATCTTTAAAGGCCGTTTTCTCAAACTGTGTGTTTCCTTACACTTAGGTACATAAATCTCCACTTTAGTTGCACCCACGTACACCAAACCTTCCAGTTTTATTCTTATCCATAACCTGAAGATATTTACAGAGGGGTTTGTTGATATATCATTCATAGCCTGTTTTAGATTACATTTTATCACTAAAAACATGGCGAAAATTGTTTTTTTTATGCCTGTTGACACTATTTTATGATTTATGGAGTGACAAAAAGAGATATCTAAAATCCCCTCTGTAATTAATTTTGTCTCTAATATGTCAAGAAAAGGAAACAATAGTTTTGAATCTGGCATTATCCAATCTTCAGATTTATGTACCTGAAAAGTACGCAAATTGGGCATTATTAGCGCATATAATGCCTAATTTACATATCTAAACATATAATTTCAGAAAATCTATAATTCAAAAAAGCTTAGTCTTGATGTAAGTAATCAACTGGAAAAGTTTCATTGTGGTAGCTATTAGTTATTTTTTTACCCTATTCACCTGCAGTGTCTCGCCTTAAGTACCAGTTCTTATGCCTTATAATTATAAAGGCCTGTCCATACTGTCTCCGATCAACAAACTTTTCGTCTGAGAGTTCCGACTTTCTGACATTCAGCTTTCCGAACTCTAATTCGGGCTAATGCTTTTCAGAAGATGCGAGTGACGTCATTTTGTAGTTGAACCGGACCTTTCCGACGAAAGGATCAGTGGTCGGAGACAGTATGGACAGGCCTTTAAGTTAAGGCATAAGAGCTGGTACTTAAAGGTGATACACCATGCATTTAAAAAGTAGTTATGTCATATTGTTTATGTCCCAAAAACGTTTTTCAAAAGGTTTGAGGCTAAATTACCACTCCTAAATAGAGAGCCTCTCTCATTTTTGAATGGCTCTCAGAGCATTTTCAGCTGCAGTACCACCTTTGGCCTGAACTGCGCCACCTCCCCAAATCCTTTTGAAAAAAAGTTTTTTTTTGAAAGAAATCTTTTTTTTTTTTTTTTTTTAAGTTTTTTTTTTTTGTGATGACGTCACAATCGGCAGATGACGTCACAATCGGCAGCAAATCTGGACAGCCTGTTTTGAGAACCCGTGGGATACGGGTATCCTCACAAAGTCCCATTTCTGACCGTTGTGTCTTTCTCTGGTTTTGAGAAGGTGAAGGTTAAAAGTATTCCACGGAACGGGCCTCCATTCCGAAACACCACCATTCCGAAACCCCACCATTCCGAAACAACACCATTCCGAAACACCTCCATTCCGAAACCCCACCATTCCGAAATTTTAATTATTTTAACTTTCACCCACCTCCACCCACTTTACCTCAACCACGTTCAGCCGCCCACCCACCTCCAACCACTTTCCCCCTCCTCCACTCACTTCCTCCAACCTCCTCCCACTTTCACTCACCTCCACCCACCCACCTCCACCAACTTTAACCTAGCCACCTCTACCCAATTTCACCCACCTCCACCAACTTTAACCCAGCCACCTCTACCCAATTTCACACACCTCCACCCACTTTTACCCCCCCCAATACTTTATACTTTTACTCCACTACATCTCAGTGGCAAATATCATACCTTTTTTTACTGCATTTATTTGACAGCTTTAGTCACAAGTTACTTTACCGATTTGGATTATTAACACAAAGCATTGACATCAACCAGTGCTTAATTGACACCATGGATGTGTTTATATAGCTTGTATATTGTGTGTCACTGTCACCTATGAAGCACCCCATCAGAAAAATCATAAGAAATTGAATAAAAACATGAAAATATAAAGTAAAGAAAAATGCTGCAGCCAAAAAGGTCTCTATTTGGAAGGATGAAAACATAAATGACCAAACAGCACTATTTTGATTGACAGGGAAGGTTCCGGGACTTTCCCTGTCAATCAAAATAATGCTGTTTGGTCTATGGATATCCAATCAAATAGGTGCGGGATCCAATCAAAGAGGTGAGGGAACATGTTCCCCCTTGTTTCTCCACAAATTAAGCGCTGACATCAACCAATTAAACCTTTACCTTTTAGAACTTTTTTTTTTACATCCACTCGAGTACAATTTTGAATACATTACTTCTACTTGTATCAGAGTATTTTCTTCTTTGCTGTATTGCTACTTTTACTTACAGTATAGTAAGACTCCATAATCGGGAGATAAGCGACCGTCAGGTCGCGGCGTGATTTTAGGGCAACATTTGTAGCAGCAGTGTCCAAAAATGTGCTTTGCAAGAATCTGCCTCATGGTGGCGCGAAAAGAGGGCCATGTGAGAATTGAGGGGTGGAGGTAGTGGTTTGGCAGGCAAGGAGTGTGTGTGCAAGTTTTGGCATGGATCGGGGCAACGGTGGCGGAGATATGAGAAGGGCAAAAGTGTGACGTGTGATGACTGACAGACTGACAGACTGACTGTCAGCTGGTTTTTGATAGTAACTGCGACCTGACGGTCGCAATAAGTACTTCTTCCACCACTTTTATTCCCCAGCTGTGCGGGCATACTTGTGAAAGGTGTGAGTATGCGTTGCAGCTCTCTCTGAGGGATTGAAGTGTGTGCCAAGTGATGTGCGTTTCCCCTCGCTGTCACAACAAGCATCTTCCAGACGCAGGCTTCTTCATCTTCTGTGCGTTCCTCAAACCACTGAAGGCGCTGACACCTCACCTTGACTTTGATGGGGTGGGAGGGACACCGTCAGGGGTGTCACACCAAATGCTGGGCCCCATGGGTACAAGGATTCCGCACAATTATTTTGTGCTTTAACTATTGAAAAATAGCAGATATACAAGCTCAAATAAATGTAGTGGAGAACACAACTAAGAAAACTAACAGGGAATAGTAATAAATATAAAATAAATAATAAATAATAATAATAGTTTGGAAGATGCGGATGATGGTGCGGCTCTATAAATTGGATAATATAATTAATGCGGTTGGATAATGCATGGGTGGATAATTAATTTGCGCGGATGACAGTATATATATATATATATATATATATATATATATATATAAAACTATGGTTGTCGCTAGGTGCGCATACAGAAAAACACCTCACACACGTACGCATCCATCAGGAGCTGGCTGCAGTAAAGTAGGAGATCAATGCAGAGATTATTTATGCCATTGGAAACGCGGCTCTGGCAATGCATTGTCTATTAAATACTTAATGCTGTTCATTATCTCCTGAAACGGCTGCAAATATATATATATATATATATATATATATATATATATATATGAATGCCCTACTTCGTCATGCTACAGTGTCAAACAAAAGGTATCCTACAACATTACAGTTTTGGACATACAAGGTTTGGAGGAGGTATATGAAGTGTAATATCGTCTCTGTCGGGTGCAAAACTCACATGTCCAAAGACCAGAACTGTCACTTTTCAGGCGCCGCGTTCTGACGCTCGGCTGTAGTAGGCCTATGTATAGTATGAAGTGGGGTGTTCATTTACAACAACAAGAAAACACAAAAAGTTAAAGTTTGGAGATAAGACAGACGGACAGACGGACAGACGGACAGACGGACAGACAGACAGACAGACAGACAGACAGACAGACAGACAGACAGACGGACAGAGCTTTTCATAGTAACTTGTGACCTGAGGGTCGCAAATAAACCTGCGAGGAAGTAAAATAAGAGCCATTCAATTGCAATTCTTTGCACCAAAGATGAATAACTATGGAAATGTAACAATCAGACAGAATGAACAGCAAGCAATGAATAAGCAAGGAGCTTTCATCACTTTGCGTCACCCTTAACAGAAGTCAAGACTAGTTATCTAACATGGACTGGACTCTGAGAAGAAGTCATATCAGGTAAGCAGGTCTGAAATGCACGGGTGCGGAAGGATATACGTGAGAACTGTGCACACAAACAAACACGTGGGTGCGTGGCAAAATGCACACATGGCTCCCACACAGCGAAATCCTCAGTGTTCATTTGCCCATGTGTAACTCGGAGAGAGCATCTATTTGGTTCCGTTTGTATAAGCTCTCTGCAGGGGTGTCACACCAAATTCTGGGCCCTGGGTACAAGGATTCACTGCGGGCCCCCCATGAATGTTCTTCGTAGATGAGGAGTGGGTTTAACCCGAGACTGGGAACGCATTATTAGTTACGCATTATTTTGTGCTTTAACTATTGAAAAATAGAAGATATACAAGCTCGCAGCGCGGCACCGAGTGCCGTGCTGCAAGCTTGTAGATGTCCTCATGTTTTTTGTGGTGCTCAACCTTTTTCATGTGAAGGACCCCCAAAAATGATATGTATTTGGCCTCGGACCCTCATCACAAAACATTTAGTTCCAGGTACCTCCCCAGAAGCAAAATTTGAGTTACAAACGTTTGCTTTGAAAATACATATTCAAAGATTTGCACACATTTTCACGACTTTTCGAAAATAGCAGATCTACGAGCTCGCAGCGCGGCACCGAGTGCCGCGCTGTGAGCTTGTAGAGCTGCTATTTTTCAATAGCTAAAGTATAAAATAATAACCTTGGGCCCTAGTAACTCAGTCCCACTTTTCCCCCCCTTGTGACGCCCCAGAAGCTCTCCGAGTCCAATGATGAGCACTAAGGATCTTTGCGGTGTAGGACAGGTGAGATCAAAGCTTGAGCAGCTGGCTGGTCTTTCCGCGTCGGAGACATAGACAGATGGTGTGCCATTAATTAAGCCCGATCCACAGTGGATGCTCGCAGCTCACCTGAGGCACGTGTCTCCCCCTCGTCCTTAAATAGAGACTTCTGCGGAAAGAAACACTCCTGGGATCTTCATTATACACGCACGCACACACGCACGCACGCACGCACGCACGCACACACAGGTACAGTACCACCCATAAACACTTGATCGCATGAAGCATAGCTTACCCCAGGGGTCTTCAACAGGGGGTCCGGGACCCCTAGGGGGTCCTCAGAGTTACTACAGGGGGTCCTCCAAATCTTTGTGTGATAGAAACATTTTTATGTTAACCACCTGAACCATAGCATCCATATTTTGAGAACTGTAGCCAAAAATAGCAGATCTACAAGCTCACAACGCCTCGTTGTGAGCTTGTAGATCGGCTATTTTTGGTTTGGTGTAGAGGGGAAAAAGAGCAGACTAAGTACAGAGTGAAATATCAAGTTTATTAAGTATTTACGGTTAAATATCTGAAAACACAAATTGACATGAATCCAAAATACACTGATGATTGTGCTGTCAAACGATGAAACTATATGGGATCTATGAAAAGGTTGTGGGGGTCCCTGCTTCATCTCTTTCTAAACTAAGGGGTCCTTGGCCTGAAAACGTTGAAGACCCCTGGCTTACCCGTATTCATATTTAGACACATGAGTGCACACAGGTACACATCGTACAGTACCACCCATAAACACATGTTCACGTGACGCATAACTATACTACTGTATACTGTACATAAATATATATTTATTCATGCACACACACACACACACACACACACACACACACACACACACACACACACACACACACACACACACACACACACACAAAACACACGCATGCTGGGCACACACACGTGTGTCGCCTCACTTCGGAGACAAGTGCAATCAAAAAGACGCAGTCAGTTAATTTGTTATGAAATAATGGTTTCTTTCTTTTCTATGGAACAGCCTGCAATTTAACATAATTGATATGGCGTAATTGATAATCTTACACCCCCCCCCCCTCTCTCTCTCTCTCTCTGCCAAGAATTAATTTAATTCATTCTCTGACTTTTGTTAACATTATAGCGAGAATGTGAAATGTAATTGATTGCAATCCAATCCTCAGAGCAATCCAAATCCGAGAAAAGGTTTTCAATATCCATCACAGAAATTAGAATATACTGTATAATCAACACCCACGTTCTACCATCAGGGGTGTCGCACCAAATTCTGGGACCTGGGTACAAGGATTCACTGCGGGCCCCCCCATGAATGTTCATGTACTTTAACTATTTAAAAAAATAGCATGTCAGTGGTGCTCAAACTTATTCATGTGAAGGACTCCCAAAATGATATGTATTTGGACACGGACCCCCATCTCAAAATATTTAGTTCCAGGGACCCCCCAGAGGCAAAATTTGAGTTACAAAATAATGTTTGCTTAAAAAATACATTATATTCAAAGATTTGCGAACATTTTCCCGACTTTTAAAAAATAGCAGATCTACAAGCTCGCAGCGCGGCACTCGGTGCCGCGCTGTGAGCTTGTATATCTGCTATTTTTCAATAGCTAAAGTATAAAATAACGAAGGCCCCTCCACCTTGGGCCCTGGTAACTCAGTCCCACTTTTCCCCCCTTGTGACGCCCCTGTCTCCCATGCATGATTGTCTGTCTCGCCCATTGCGGGATCGTTGGCTGGTAGACATTTCATTTCTTGAACCCTTTCCAATCAAGCCTGAATGAAAGCACTCATTTATTCATTTGTGTAACTATGTATATTAAAGGGATATTTCACTTAAAAAATTGTCTAATCAGGCTTTTATGAACACCCTGAACAGATTTTAATTTGCTTGATTCAATATTTAGATATTTGATGTAAATGTTATCAGGCCCTCCAGGCCCAAGGCCCCTCCCCATACACACCCATTGTAACTTCAAACTCCATTTTAACCATGATACATTCATCAAAAACACCCATTATTTTTTTCTGGTGACTCATAATATCCTCCTAATATGTGAGCAGGCCGTGCTTTTTTGAAAACCTCTTTTATTTATTTTTAATAATTCTTTGGGAAAATGAAAAAAAAAATACAATAAAAGATTATTAAAAATGAATGAAAAAACACGGCCTGCTCACGTATTAGAAGGTTAGTGTGTATGGGGAGGCGTCCCTGGAGTAGGAGGGCCTGATAACATTTACATCAAATATCTAAATATTGAATCAAGCAAATTAAAATCTGTTCAGGGTGTTCATAAAAGCCTGATTAGACAATAAAATGACCAAAAGTTTTTTTTAAGTGAAATATCCCTCTAACTCAAGTATTCGTCGATGTCAGGTAGCGAGACCTTTTGTGTTTTTTCGTACATTAACTCCCTACTTGATCATACTACAGCATCACACAAAAGCATCAAAAGTAGCAGAGCCACAAGCTTGATACAGACACGAAGCAACGCATTTCGAGCTTGTAGATCAGGGTGCCATTGGTCCGAAGGTTCATTAGTCCGAAGGTTCATTAGTCCGAATGTGTTAAGAATACATGCCTAACTCTAACCCTAACCCTAACCTCCGTAACCCTAACTAAATTCGGACTAATGAACCTTCGGACTAAGATCAGTTACTTTTGCTGTTGTTCAGTAACAGGAGTCTCCCTGTCTCTCCAGCTCTTTATTAAACAGAAAATGAATTATCAGGTCAGGATACCAATTATATCCAATCAGGACAAAGAACTCAGATAGGATACAGATTAAACAAGGGAAATTGGAACGCTATAAAAATGAAGCTGATGAATGGGTACTCTCTCCTGATAGAATATCGTCGTTGTCGGGTGGAAACCTTGTATATCCAAAACCGTTCGCTTTGCATTTATCATTTTAAACATGATTTAAACCAGTGAAAACAGCCGATCTACAAGCACACACCGCCTCGCACTGCAAGCTTGTAGATCTGCTGTTTTTACAACTTTTGTGTGATGGCCTTGTATGATATAGCAGGGCTTTACTTTGCGGAACAACGTACACATTTGAAACTTGGAGATACGAGGTTTCCACACGACAAGGATGATATACTGTAGTGCCTACCGTATATCACTTTCCCTACATTTAAGCCCAATTATACTTATACACAATTTGAAAGATTGAAATACTTCAACGTTGCTACTGTAGGTACATTTTGCCTGGATCTGTCTCCTTGTTGGTTTTTTGTAGTGATATTTTATTGTGTCCTGTTTTTGGGGTACTTAGGTTGTACTTTACTGTATTTACTTTACTTTATTCTGGTGGAGGTGTTTTCTCCTCTCAGTGGGTGGTTCACAACACTTTCCCCACAGAGCCAGCCACCCCAGGTGGCTCTACAATGTCAAGCAGGTGTGGGGAGCACCGCGGGGATGTTTGGGTTCAGCAATGGTTGTACAGCTCGCACACAACTATGCAAAAGACGCATTAATCATCGCATAAATTTCGGATGGGAAGAGAAGTGTCAGGATTCGTGTACGTGCGTGCGTGCGTGCGTGATAGTCCATTACTGCCACCAACAACTTCCAAATAATTTTTTTTAAGTAGCTAAATTGCAGGTCATTATTTTTAGGTAGACGCTTTTCAAATGTTAAGTGAATTTTTCGCTTGTTCCTGTCAGTTTGTCCCGAAGCTCAAATGAAACATGGCAGCTGTTCTCTCTGCATAATGTGTCCCATGTGGAAATGCGCACTTATCAGTCTCCTCAATTGAAGGAACAAAATGTTGCGCGAGTTATTTCGTTGATCGACGATCAGCACGCCTCATTTGGCATGCCTCCATTGAGAACACAATAAAGTCAAGACTATTATGGCAGTATTATACCAAGAGGGCATTCTTTACTACTGTGATTATGGCTATGACATTGATGCAACATGCACAAGGTCCAGCCTTTCATTCAAAGATTACCAGCCTCTCCAGTCTCCACATAACTGAAGGGTTTATTTGAGGCAACCAAGAACTCTGCATAGGCCTCTGCATTCAGCACCCTCTGGTAAATGATGCATTTATAAAGCACCTTTGTCCAAAGTATCGATACGCGCCCGATATCGAGTATCGGGCGCGTATCGATATTTCGATGTCCCGTTGTTTCGAGGTCCCAGTGGTCCGAGGCTAACCTGCCGACACGGATTAACGCTAACCTGCCGACGCGGGTGGACGCTAACCTGCCGTCGTGGGTGAATGCTAACCTGGTGAATGCTAACCCAAGGCCTAACATTAACCCTAAACCTAATGCTTACCCTAGCCCTAACCAGACTACTGGGACCTCCTCGAACAACGTCGAAATATCACGATTTTGCATTTACATTCACACACACACATACAGACAGCAGAGGAAAACATGTTCATCGGGAGCAGTTACTAGTACAGGGGGAAGGTGGAATCGAACCGGGAACTTCCCAATTCCCAAGCAGCCACTCTACCTCCTGATCCAAGAATCTTGTGTCAGATGTTTTTTAGTTTTTTTGTTTGTTTTTAGTTTTTTTCGCAGCGCAGGGCTTTGTAAGCATGTAGATCTGCTATTTTCTCAATAGAAACATGTTATACAAAATGTAATGCCTCAACTCTTAGTGCTCGTCATATTTTGGGGGGTCGCGGCCTGAAAAGGTTGACCACCACCACAGTTGACACGGTGATGCAAGCGAGGGCTGAGCTGTTGAAGTGGGGCCTCTTGTCCTCGTAAAGAAAGCTCAACTATGTCCTTGTCATGGAACAGCAGGAACGGTGTGCTTCAAGACCACGTTGCAGAAGAGTGTCACCAGGAGAATCATTTCCATGCATAGATAATGGATTCACACACAGACGCCGCGGTCACACACAGACTTAATAAGATCACATCAAATAAGATACATTGGTCCAATGCGATCCGAAACTGTTTATCGATCCTCAGGGAGTAATTGTGTTATTATAGGCAGCGATATAAAGATGGTTAAAATATAATAGAGGAAAGAAAAGAAATATGCAACAAAATATCGTCACTGTCGGGCACAAATCTCGTATCTCCAAGTTTCAAATTTGTACGTTTTTTCGCAAAGTAAAGCCCTGCTTCATCAGACAAGAGGCGTTGTGTGCTTGTAGATCGGCTGTTTTCACTAGTTTAGTTAATTTTTTTTAAATGATTAAAAAACAAATGGTTTGGGACATGCAAGGTTTCCACCCGACAACGACAATATGGAAAGAATAAAAATGCATGAGGCTGTAATGCCTCCGACCGTACCTAGATCAATAGCAATCACACAGAAGGCTGAGACGTGGTTTTTACATGCTTTACCACAGTGGTGCTCAACGTGGGGTCTGGGGACCCCCAATGGGTCATTGAGGAGGTTTCAGGAGGTCCCCAGCAAAATTATTAATATTAACGTTTACATCGTGAACAACTGGAACCTCACTGGTCTGTAACTCTTAGAGCGTACAAATGGGACCAAATGGACCCGTAAGTGTCCATTTATATTCTCTCAGTGTTAAATTAAAGGACAACTCCGCCCTAAATCACTTCTAGGCAAATTTTCCTATTGATCCAAAAATACTGTCCATGGGGTCTATTAGGCACAAATGCCCCTGTTGTCCAGTTTCCCCAGCAGAACCCAGCAACTCTCATATCAGAGTGGTGCCTATAAGCCTATCGCTTTTACCCTAATGTTGTGGTCAAAAGTGTTTTTATGTTTCATGAATGTGGTACTAGTTGTCATTACGAACACATCCATGTCATCCTTACACAAGCCATCACTTTTCATCTCCTTTTTTCATTGTTATATTAACGATTTGAACCCTAGCGTCCATATTCTGAGAACTTTAGCCAAAAATAGCAGATCTACAAGCTCACAACACATTGCGCTGTGAGGCGTTGTGAGCTTGTAGATCGGCTATTTTCAGCAGAGAGGTTTGGTGTAGAGGGGAAAAAGAGCAGAAAGAGCTCTTTTGGTTAACCAGACATGCCATTGACTGCACATCATCCTTGGGCTTCACCCTACCTTGTCAAATAGCATTGCTCAAAATATACCGATGACTGTAAATAACACGCACACGCACACGCACACGCACACTCACACGTAGCCTCGCATAGCCAGACATGCTGCCTTGCAGGCATGTGCACACGTAGACATCAAAGGGGCCTTTTACCCGTCTGTAAAACGTGCCCTCTCCAGACCATGAATGCATTTTTTACTTTGGTGAAAGAAATGCAAATGCCCTCTTTTCCATGCCATACCTGAAGGTGGCATTCAAGAGAATTGCCTTGAACTTGAACGCAGCATCTCATGTTGAAAGAATGTCCCTCTCTGTGTAGAAATCCATGCCGTATTCACGTTATTCCTGGCCCTCTCTATGGAGGCTGCCATTTTCTTTTACAGAGGGCGCTAAGAGAGTTTTTCTCTGTGTGCTGACCATAGACTGTATAAAATATATGGACAAAGCGAAGCCATTGGTTTCTATGCAGCGCAAATGACACAATATGGGTCCTTGGCATGGGTGTTGCCATCATAGATTGTAAAGGCACCAAAGGATGCTATTGGCTGCCAACGGTCACGTGCAACCGCAGGGATACAGGTACATGGGAGAATGTGGTCGGAGCCTCCCAAAATAGAGCACACGAAGAAGAACACAGCCGGCTGGTATCAGTTTAGTTGGCCACGCCCCCCACAACTCATTTATTTTAAAATAAATTGGACCAAATTTCGACAAAACGCATATGATGGTGATTGAAAGGCAATGTTTAACTAGCGATAGGAACCATAAAGTATTCATGAAAATGTTAATTAAGGTTAGAACACTAAAAGGGGAAAATGAATGGGATCCAATGGAGAACAATTCTTTTTGCGAACGGCCGGGGGGGGGGGGACAGCGCAAATAGCGGCCAATCATAGGAAGTTGTCATTTTAAATCGGCAGAACTATGCCCCTGGTGCTGACAGGGAATTGTCTGTTGCCAGATTTTGCCAAAGAAATAAGCCCAACAGAAGCTAGGCTAGGCTATACTACTTTACATCAGCAAGCTCACAATGTGTCACATTGCGACACATTGTGAGCTTGGATATTTGCTATTTAAAAAATATTGAGAAAAAAATATATATATATTTGAATATTTTTGAAACATTTTAACAACATAAATCTGTGTGGAGGTCCCTGGCACCACATATTTTCAGATGGGGGTCTGCAACTGTGGACACATATGTTAATCTGGGGTCCTTGATATGAAAAGATTTGGGAACCACTGGTTTACAAAATATTAGAAAGTAAGCCCAATAAGCAACTATACTATTTTTTTTAAAAGACACAAATTGCTTATTATAAGCAGACATGGAAACCCAGGTACATTCAGAGCCCAGATCCCAGAACTCCAACTACTGACACTTTAATGCAAGGACAACAGGAAACCAAATGATGTTTTTCAGGCCAGCTTTTTCAGCCTCTGCCTCTTTCAGGATATGAACAGGAAGCCGGGGGCGGGGCCAGGAATATGGTGAATACGCCACATTGCCAGTATTGGCTTGATTATGCTTAGTTCAGTCAGTGTGGTATCAAGCACAGCAAATAGCCGTTGCGACGCGTTGTGACCTTGGTGGTCTGCTGTTTTCAATATTTTCACCAAAAGGCCCCTTTAGAGATTTCAGACCCACCTGGCCTCTGTAACATTCTCTGCACGTCCCTGAATGAACTTAAAAAAAAAAAAAAAAAGAAGGAGAAAGAAAACGAGCAATTAGTTCTGCTCAACTAGTCTCTCCCATATGGCCTGGGCCGATCGCAAGCCATCGATTCTGTCACACCGTGTGAGAGGAGGAAAATCCTGTGAGACGCGGCTTTCAATACTTACCTTGTTCTTTTTTATTCTTAATCAACAGCGGCCCATCACTGCTGTCCCCCCCTCAGTCCCTGTGCAATTAGAGGCCACGCGCAGGGCGGCGGGTGGCCACGGCCATGCTAAGTGTGTGGTGTTGAAGCGCTGATAAAGGGCAGGAAGGCAGTTTACATGTGATCGTAAAGCTTGCAGAGATGGGTATTTGAATGAAAATCCTTTCGTTTTCAACTAGGCCGTTTTTTTTCCTCTCCTGAATTCGGAGTTTAGGTTTAGGTTTAGGTTTTTTATTTGCACATTTTTAAAACATTTAAATAAAACAAACAAACAAACAAACAAACAAAAAAAAAGTATAAAGAAATAAACAAGTACAAAATCAAAACAAGATGTGCCGGAAAGGCCAAAAAAACCCAAGAAGGGCTTCTCGGATGGCCTTCCTAAAAGTTATCCTTCAAGCTTAGAATCATGTTTAGAAATAAGAATACGAAATAATAATAATGAATATAGCGTATAACAAGCTACATGTTCTGCATATAGTCATCTACAATAAAGACTGATAAATACAGTAAGTAGGAATGGTACACATACCCGTATACAATGTATAAAAAACACCCAACATAGCGATATAAAAATAGAAATACTGTTCCTTCGAAACAGTGTGGGCTCTCATGTAACACCATGTATGGGCACAAAGATCTACCCTTTGGCTGCACCTCTTGGGCTAAGGGCCCTGTCTTTGTACTGTCGGTACGAAGGCAATGTCTTACGTCATTTTGAGGAGAACTTGACAGATAGATAATAAAGATAGCATACGTGTGCAGCGAGCCCACAATTAAACGACTGTCCGTCCATCTCCCTCGGCCAATCAGGGACCAGCATTCTTGGTGACGTCACTATCAACAAGTGCGCGCTCTGCTGGCTCATAAGTGGGCCAGCTGAGCGGGGCAAAGGGTGACGTCATGACATCAAGGCAAATAATGGCCACGAGAGGGGCCGTCTGCGCCCGTAGCCAATCAGAAAGGGGCAAAAGGTGACGTCATAATATCGAGTCATATATAAGGGCTAGAAGAGGAGCTGTCTTTGCCCGTAGCAATTCAGAACGGGCATAAACGGACAAATTTCCAAAAACCTTGGGTATCGGTGGATGGGTGAGCCTCACATGACATTTCAGCCAACTATTATTGGTCAAGTTTCACGTGACACTAAAATATCTAGTACTATGAAACGGGATAAAACCTCCATCCATCTGAGTAACAGGGAACGGGTAAGTAACGGGTAAGGACCTAGTTATCATCATATTTTTTAAGCGAGAAATGTGTGCAGACAAACAATGCCATACAAAGCCAAAGTCGCTGATAGATTAATCACACATGTGTCTGTGTAAATCGGCGTTGTTAGGAATGATGTCAACGGTTTGTGTTTTGTGACATCAGACCGGATCTCAGCCTGAATAAGAAGTGACGCAGTTTTTAAATATCACATTTAGTCTGGGTACGACCTGGAGATAGTTTTAGCAGGGTAATATAGACACTTGAGGGGGAGACAGAGAATTTTCAGCCTGCAATAGACAAAGAAACGCCTTCCAATTAACAGTGCAAGTATTGGCAGTGCTGTCCATGAACTAAGCTTCCAAGACGTAGGTCTCCAGTGCTGAGTTTCCATACGCCTTCACATCTCAGCTTCTCCTCCATGAATACATGAAGACATGGGGAGCCACAACAACATTGACTGTCAAATGATGAAAAATGGACAGCTCCCCTCATTTTCCTTTGTAACCAGTCAGAAACAAGGAGACACAGACCAACCAAGATCTTGTGAGGACTTCGTCTCAGCCAGGAGAAGTACAGACACATCTGATAACTTACACAGGAAGGAAAACCTCATGTGTGAGAAGAGCCTCATTGAGGTATCGGCTCTGAAGAAACACCAGCGTGTCCAAAGTGGAGAAAAACCCTTCCACTGTGAACAATGTGAAAAGAGTTTCAGTAAGCTAGGCAACCTGAAGATACACCAGCGCACCCACAGTGGAGAAAAACCCTTTGTGTGTAAACAGTGTGACAAGGGTTTCAGTCAGCTAAGCAACCTGAGGACACACCAGCGTATCCACAGTGGAGAAAAACCCTTTGTGTGTGAACAGTGTGACAAGATTTTTCAGTCAGCTATGTGACCTGAAGAGGCACCAGCGTACCCACACTGGAGAAGAACCCTTTGTGTGTCAACAATGTGACAAGGGTTTTAGTCAGCTAGGTGACCTGAAGAAGCACCAGCGTACCCACACTGGAGAAAAACCCTTTGTGTGTAAACAGTGTGACAAGGGTTTCAATCAGTTAGGTCACCTGAAGACACACCAGCGTACCCACACTGGAGAAAAACCCTTTGTGTGTAAACAGTGTAACAAGGATTTTAGTCAGCTAGGTGACCTGAAGAAGCACCAGCGTACCCACACTGGAGAAAAACCCTTTGTGTGTCAACAGTGTGACAAGGGTTTCAGTGTGTTAGATACCCTGAAGGCACACCAGCGTACCCACACTGGAGAAAAACCCTTTGTGTGTCAACAATGTGACAAGAGTTTCAGTGTGTTAAGTTCCCTGATGAGACATCAGCGTGTCCACAGTGGAGAAAAAAACCTTTGTGACGTCACCAAGAACGCTGAGTGACGTGTAAGTAACGTGAAATCTAATAATATATACATTCACACTTCAAGTATTTACCAAAAATATGGTAAAAGATTTTGGCATACTGTGGCGGCTAGGTGGCTGACGATCTGTAGACCAGCTGGTAAAAAACACGAGGAGCTGGACGCGAGGTTGACGCGAGGGCCTCTATCTTTCAAATGGATAACTGCATAATGGACCAGATTTATTTTCCGGTGGGCGGGTCGGACGGTCACAACACAAACTATTCAGAGGTTTTTCAAAGGTTATTTGTGTACAAATGGAACCGAATGGCCCATTTGGTTCCGAATCCATTGCAAGCATTTGTTTTGCATGAAAAACATTCCTTGGGCTAAAAACGCTGACAACAGAATTGTGAAAAGTGATGACTCGTCACTAAACCATAGTTTTGTGCGGCTATTTTTAGGCCAAGGAATATTTTTCATGCCAAACAAATGCTTGCAATGGATTCAGAATCATTTAAAAAACCCTAGTTTGACCCCTCAGGCCCTCACATGCTACTTAAAGTAGATTTTTGAGGGTATTTATTTCCTTTATAGTATAGTGTAATAGTAAGTGAATGGGCCCCACACTTTTACCCCCATAAAATAAATTGCTCAATGCTGACAGGCGGTCGGCAGGTGGATTCATGACTGTATGTAGCCTATATAGACAATATTTTAGGCCAAAAAAAACAACTATATACCACATTTCATACCCCACCTCAGCCCCTACACAACTTTGAAAAGTGATGACTCATCACTAAAACGTTTTGTCAGGATGTTTTTACCCCAAGGAATGTTTTTCATGCAAAACAAATGCTTGCAATGGATTCAGAATCATTAAAAAAAAACCTAGTTTGACCCCTCACATGCTACTCAAAGCAGATTTTTTGGGGGTATTCTGTTCCTTTATAGTATAGTGTATAGTAAGTGATAGGCCCCAAACCTTTACCCCCTATAAAATCAAACCTCGGTTCGAAGTGAAGCGGTGAACTTTTATTCTATGTGTTCTAGAGTTATGAACTCTGTGATCTATACATTCTTTATATTCTGAATGAATTAATGGTTTTATCTGGAGGGCCGAATTGTCATGTGAAGCTTGACCAATCCTCAAAGTATCCAATCATCAGACCGGGACGGACACTACACACGTACGTACGTACGTACGTACGGGACGGGACAGGACAGGACAGGACAGGACAGGACAGGACAGGACAGGACAGGACAGGACAGATAAAACCTGTTCATTCTGGACTGATATGACCATATATGGACATGGGACACACATTTTGTTTTTGAAAAACCCTATTCATTCTGGACTGATATTCTGGACGTACGGGACAGATAAAACCTGTTCATTCTGGACTGATATGACCATATATGGACATGGGACACACATTTTTCTGAAAAACCCTATTCATTCTGGACTGATATTCTGGACGTACGGGACAGATAAACCTGTTCATTCTGGACTGGAATGACCATATATGGACATGAGGTGACAGACATTTTGTTTTTGATAAAACCTGTTAATTCTGGACTGGGATGACCATATATGGACATGAAACACACATTTTGTTTTTGAAAAAACCTGTTCATTCTGGACTGAAATGACCATATATGGGCGTGGGACACACAAAGCCACTCATTGGAAGCGGCTTTCACCGCTTCAAAAATTGCTCAATGCTGACAGGTGGCCAGCAGGTTGATTCATGACTGTATGTATATAGACAATATTTTAGGCCAATTAAAAAAAACTAGAAATACTGTTCCTTCGAAACAGTGTGGGCTCGCATGTAACACCACGTATGGGCACAAAGATCTACCCTTTGGCTGCACCTCTTTGGCTAAGGGCCCTGTCTTTGTACTGTCGGTACAAAGGCAATGTCTTACGTCATTTTGAGGAGAACTTGGCTGATTACGTCATTTTGAGAGATAGATAATAAAGATAACATACGTGTGCAGCGAGCCCACAATTAAACGACAATGTCCGTCCATCTCCCTCTGCCAATCAGGGACCAGCATTCTTGGTGACGTCACTATCAACAAGTGCGCGCTCTGCTGGCTCATAAGTGGGCCAGCTGAGCGGGGCAAAGGGTGACGTCATGACATCAAGGAAAATAATGGCC
The DNA here is from genome assembly GCF_963921795.1 of Nannobrachium achirus. NCBI lineage: Eukaryota > Metazoa > Chordata > Actinopteri > Myctophiformes > Myctophidae > Nannobrachium > Nannobrachium achirus. The sequence goes on from NC_137812.1 coordinate 8,215,097, forward strand.
ACGAGAGGGGCCGTCTACGCCCGTAGCCAATCAGAAAGGGGCAAAGGGTGACGTCATAATATCGAGGCATATATAAGGGCTAGAAGAGGGGCTGTCTTTGCCCGTAGCAATTCAGAACGGGCATAAACTGACAAATGTCCAAAAACCTTGGGTATCGGTGGATTGGTGAGCTCACATGACATTTCAGCCAACTATTATTGGTCAAGTTTCACGTGACACTAAAATATAGTACTATGAAACGGGATAAAACCTCCATCCATCTGAGTAACAGGGAACGGGTAAGTAACGGGTAAGGACCTAGTTATCATCATATTTTTGAGCGGTGCAAACCGCTCCTATATTTCACTTTCGGTTTATTTAGCTAAAACATATTAGCACGGGGCGATTCTTTCATTCTTCATCGATTGGCTAGTTGAGTAATTAAACATAAGAATGGACCAATCAGAAACCGTTCTACTCATGACGACATGTGTTAGCCAAACAGAACAGACCAATCAAATGCTGTGTTGTTCATGCTAATTTAGATCTGTCATGGCCATCACACTTGCACTTGAGACTCTAAAGTTCATGAAAGGTCCAGGCGTAATGGCCAGGTTTTTTCATATCCTGGACTTTTCCTAAACCCCCTCTCCGTTCTGCCCTCTGTCTGTTTTGTTTGAGCTTCTGGTCTGGACTGCATATTATTTTTCTCTTCTATTCACTCTTTGACTGCCACCAGGCTGTTAATGGCCAGGCTGTTTGTCTGACCTCCTGTCTGTTCTCCCTCTGTCTCCCCCTTGCTTTATAACCCACAAGAAGCTCTATTTGGCTCTATCTGGTTTCAGACAGCGACAATTAGGAGTTTCTCCTGCATCTCGGCTACTCAAAATGGAGTTTCTGGTGACACATAAATGTGCACATGAATGTGCACGATACCGGTCAATTGTTATTAGCCTTTGGTCTGGTCAAGGATACTAACAAACCTGGCTGGTATGTTGCGCATAATATACTCCCGACAACCCAGCACTTCTTGGCGTTGGCCGTCAGTCAAAGTTAGAGGGAAAAAGTCTGACCAACCGCATATCCTGGACCTTTCTGGCGCAAATCGACCCCCACCCAGGATTCAAGACAGCGACCACGCTACATTAAACCCTGTAGTCTATGGTTGCTGTTTCGAATCCTGGGAGGTGTTCGTTTTGAGCCGGTGTAAAGGTCAGGACGCACGAAAACCTTATATAGTCTGAGCAGACCTCCAGACTGACATCATACACAACACAAAGAATATTGCCATGCATGCCTATCAACACTGATTCGCGCAGGCACCCTTGCAGGAATTAGTTTGCACCACTCACTTCGCACGGGTGCGATTTTTTAATGAGAAATGTGTGCAGACAAACAATGCCATACAAAGCCAAAAACGCTGATAGATTAATCGCACAATGTGTCTGTGTAAATCGGCGTTGTTAGGAATGATGTCAACGGTTTGTGTTTTGTGACATCAGACCGGATCTCAGCCTGAATAAGATGTGATGCAGTTTTTAAATATCACATTTAGTCTGGGTACGACCAAGAGAGAGTTTTAGCAGGGTAATATAGACACTTGAGGGGGAGACAGAGAATGACAGATATCAAAACCAAATCTTTCCAGCCTGCAATAGACAAAGAAACGCCTTCCAATTAACAGTGCAAGTATTGGCAGTGCTGTCCATGAACTAAGCTTCCAAGACGTAGGTCTCCAGTGCTGAGTTTCCATACGCCTTCACATCTCAGCTTCTCCTCCATGAAGACATGAAGACATGAAGACATGGGGAGCCACAACAACCTTGACTGTCAAATGATGAGAAATGGACAGCTCCCCTCATTTTCCTTTGTAACCAGTCAGAAACAAGGAGACACAGACCAACCAAAATCTTGTGAGGACTTCGTCTCAGCCAGGAGAAGTACAGAAACATCTGATAACTTACACAGGAAGGAAAACCTCATGTGTGAGAAGAGCTTCATTGAGGTATCGGTTCTGAAGAAACACCAGCGTGTCAAAAGTGGAGAAAAACCCTTCCACTGTGAACAATGTGAAAAGAGTTTCAGTAAGCTAGGCAATATGAAGATACACCAGCGCACCCACAGTGGAGAAAAACCCTTTGTGTGTCAACAATGTGACAAGGGTTTCAGTAGGTTAGATCACCTGAAGACACACCAGCGTATCCACAGTGGAGAAAAACCCTTTGTGTGTGAACAGTGTGACAAGAGTTTCAGTCAGCTAGGTGACCTGAAGAAGCACCAGCGTACCCACACTGGAGAAGAACCCTTTGTGTGTCAACAATGTGAAAAAGGTTTTAATCGGCTAGATCACCTTAAGACACACCAGCGTACCCACACTGGAGAAAAACCCTTTGTGTGTAAACAGTGTGACAAGGGTTTCAATCAGTTAGGTTACCTGAAGACACACCAGCGTACCCACAGTGGAGAAAAACCCTTTGTGTGTAAACAGTGTGACAAGAGTTTCAGTGTGTTAGATACCCTGAAGGCACACCAGCGTACCCACACTGGAGAAAAACCCTTTGTCTGTAAACAGTGTGACAAGGGTTTTAGTCAGCTAGGTGACCTTAAGACACACCAGCGTACCCACACTGGAGAAAAACCCTTTGTGTGTAAACAGTGTGACAAGGGTTTCAATCAGTTAGGTCACCTGAAGACACACCAACGTACCCACAGTGGAGAAAAACCTTTTGTGTGTCAACAGTGTGACAAGGGTTTCAGTAGGTTAGATAACCTGAAGACACACCAGCGTAGCCACACTGGAGAAAAACCCTTTGTGTGTCAACAATGTGACAAGGGTTTTAATCGTCTAGATTACCTTAAGACACACCAGCGTATCCACACTGGAGAAAAACCCTTTGTGTGTAAACAGTGTGACAAGGGTTTCAGTCAGTTAGGGACTCTGAAGACACACCAGCGTACCCACAGTGGAGAAAAACCCTTTGTGTGTCAACAATGTGACAAGAGTTTCAGTGTGTTAAGTTCCCTGATGAGACATCAGCGTGTCCACAGTGGAGAAAAAACCCTTTGTGTCACCAAGAACGCTGAGTGACGTGAAGTAACGTGAAATCTAATAATACATACATTCACAATTATTTACCAAAAATATGGTAAAAGATTTTACTGTGGCGGCTAGGTGGCTGACGATCTGTAGACCAGCTGGTAAAAACACGAGGAGCTGGACGCGAGGTTGACGCGAGGGCCTCTATCTTTCAAATGGATAACTGCATATGGACCAGGATTATTTTCCTGTGGGCGGATCGGACGATCACAACACAAACTATTCAGAGGTTTTTCAAAGGTTATTTGTGTACAAATGGAACCGAATGGCCCATTTGGTTCCATGTGTACACTCAGAGTTATGGGACCCCGTGGCCTAATGCATACCAAAGACGTCATGTCCTACTTGTAAGATTAACCACGTTAAACCAGTGGGTTTCAACCTTTTTCATATCAAGGCCCATTATTAACCATTTGATGAGATAGGAAAAAAAAAGAAATACAATAAAATTAAAAATCGTAATTAAATAAATTGTTATTCTTTCATGTTTTATGTTTAAGAAAAAGTTAAATAAATAGAAATATGTGTATAAGTGAGTGGTTGTTGTTGCTTTGTTGAATATAGAAAATAACATTGTTTAAAAAAGGTCATTTTATAATGAATGAAATACGGTAATGGTAATGTATGTTGCTGCTTGTGCTAGTTTCCTTGTCATGTTTGTCTGGGAACGACAATTGTTCACAATTCAAGTCTCTATTGATTCTGGGAGTTTCAGAGGCCTTTCTCTATCTTCATGGTAAATGGTTGTTCTTTGGATGGATTGAGAACTTTGTTGTCATTGTCTCAGGAGATAATCTCTGGTACTTTCAATAGACACATCAGAAGTTATGATACAGTACACGGGATTGTGGTAACTATCGTATGACAGGCATAACGTTTAGTGTGTGTGTACAATATTCTACTAATAAACAACCGAGTGTCTGTCTGTCTGTCTGTCCAATGTCTGTCTGATATACACGCATGCTGACATCACTGATACTGACCAGTGCCCAAATTTGGAGATGACTGACATCAATGATACCGCCTCCTGTACTGCGCATGCGTCGCCGCCATGGTACCAGCCGCATGCTGAAACAGAGCCCAAATTTGGAGTTGACTGACATCACACTGATAAGATAACAGTTGCATGCTGAAACAGTGCCCAAATTTGGAGTTGACTGACATCACACTGATAAGATAACAGTTGCATGCTGAAACAGTGCCCAAATTTGGAGTTGACTGACATCACTGATACATCTGGGTTCTCCAACAATACTTCTGAGACTCCTACATTCAATCGCTCATAATAGTCCGGCTGCCAACTTGGCTTTTATGGCATAGGTATGATAATTGGTATATATATATATATATATATATATATATATATATATATATATATTTATTTATTTATTTATTTATTTTTTTTCTTCGCCTAAAATGTTGTCTGTATATACATTCATGAAACCACCTGCTGACCCTGTCAGCATTGAGCAATTTCTTTTTATAGGGGGTAAAAGTTTGGGCCCATTCACTTACTATACACTATACTATAAAGGGAAAAAAATACCCCCAAGACATCTGCTTTAAGTAGCAAGTGAGGGTTCAAACTAGGGTTTTTTAAGTATTCCGAATCCATTGCAAGCATTTGTTTTGCATGAAAAACATTCCTCGGGCTAAAAACGCTGACAACAGAATTGTGAAAAGTGATGACTCATCACAAAACCATAGTTTTGTGCGGCTATTTTTAGGCCAAGGAATATTTTTCATGCCAAACAAATGCTTGCAATGGATTCAGAATCATTAAAAAAAACCTAGTTTGACCCCTCAGGCCCTCACATCATGCTACTTAAAGTAGATTTTTGAGGGTATTTATTTCCTTTATAGTATAGTGTAATAAGTGAATGGGCCCCACACTTTTACCCCCATAAAATAAATTGCTCAATGCTGACAGGCGGTCGGCAGGTGGATTCATGACTGTATGTATATAGACAATATTTTAGGCCAATAAAAAAACTAGAAATACTGTTCCTTCGAAACAGTGTTGGCTCGCATGTAACACCATGTATGGGCACAAAGATCTACCCTTTGGCTGCACCTCTTTGGCTAAGGGCCCTGTCTTTGTACTGTCGGTACAAAGGCAATGTCTTACGTCATTTTGAGGAGAACTTGACGTGATAGATTACGTCATTTTGAGAAGAACTTGGCTGATAGATTACGTCATTTTGAGGAGAACTTGACAGATAGATAATAAAGATAACATACGTGTGCAGCGAGCCCACAATTAAACGATTGTCTGTCCATCTCCCTCTGCCAATCAGGGACCAGCATTCTTGGTGACGTCACTATTATCAACAAGTGCGCGCTCTGCTGGCTCATAAGTGGGCCAGCTGAGCGGGGCAAAGGGTGACGTCATGACATCAAGGCAAATAATGGCCACGAGACGGGCTGTCTACGCCCGTAGCCAATCAGAAAGGGGCAAAGGGTGACGTCATAATATCGAGGCATATATAAGGGCTAGAAGAGGGGCTGTCTATGCCCGTAGCAATTCAGAACAGGCATAAACGGACAAATGACCAAAAACCTTGGGTATCGTGGATTGGTGAGCCTCACATGACATTTCAGCAAACTATTATTGTTTAAGTTTCACGTGGCACTAAAATATAGTACTATGAAACGGGATAAAACCTCCATCCATCTGAGTAACATGGAACGGGTAAGTAACGGGTAAGGACCTAGTTATCATCATATTTTTTAAGTGAGAAATGTGTGCAGACAAACAATGCCATACAAAGCCAAAAACGCTGATAGATTAATCGCACATGTGTCTGTGTAAATCGGCGTTGTTAGGAATGATGTCAACGGTTTGTGTTTTGTGACATCAGACCGGATCTCAGCCTGAATAAGATGTGACAGCAGGGTAATATAGACACTTGAGGGGGAGACAGAGAATGACAGATATCAAAACCAAATCTTTCCAGCCTGCAATAGACAAAGAAGCGCCTTCCAATTAACAGTGCAAGTATTGGCAGTGCTGTCCATGAACTAAGCTTCCAAGACGTAGGTCTCCAGTGCTGAGTTTCCATACGCCTTCACATCTCAGCTTCTCCTCCATGAAGACATGAAGACATGAAGACATGGGGAGCCACAACAACCTTGACTGTCAAATGATAAGAAATGGACAGCTCCCCTCATTTTCCTTTGTAACCAGTCTGAAACAAGGAGACACAGACCAACCAAGATCTTGTGAGGACTTCGTCTCAGCCAGGAGAAGTACAGAAACATCTGATAACTTACACAGGAACGAAAACCTCATATGTGAGAAGAGCTTCATTGAGGTATCGCCTCTGAAGAAAGACCAGCGTGTCCAAAGTGGAGAAAAACCCTTCCACTGTGAACAATGTGAAAAGAGTTTCAGTAAGCTAGGCAATCTGAAGATACACCAGCGCACCCACAGTGGAGAAAAACCCTTTGTGTGTCAACAATGTGACAAGGGTTTCAGTAGGTTAGATCACCTGCAGACACACCAGCGTGTCCACAGTGGAGAAAAACCCTTTGTGTGTCAACAATGTGACAAGGGTTTCAGTGTGTTAGATACCCTGAAGGCACACCAGCGTGTCCACACTGGAGAAAAACCCTTCCACTGTGAACAATGTGAAAAGGGTTTCAGTCAGCTAGGCAACCTGAAGACACACCAGCGTGTCCACAATGGAGAAAAGCCCTTTGTGTGTCAACAATGTGACAAGGGTTTTAATCGCCTAGATTGCCTTAAGACACACCAGCGTACCCACACTGGAGAAAAGCCCTTTGTGTGTCAACAGTGTGACAAGAGTTTCAATCAGCTAGGTGACCTGAAGAAGCACCAGCGTACCCACACTGGAGAAAAACCCTTTGTGTGTCAACAATGTGACAAGGGTTTTAATCGCCTAGATTGCCTTAAGACACACCAGCGTACCCACACTGGAGAAAAACCCTTTGTGTGTAAACAGTGTGACAAGGGTTTCAATCAGTTAGTTCAACTGAAGACACACCAGCGTACCCACACTGGAGAAAAACCCTTTGTCTGTAAACAGTGTAACAAGGGTTTTAGTCAGCTAAGTGACCTGAAGAAGCACCAGCGTACCCACACTGGAGAAAAACCCTTTGTGTGTCAACAATGTGACAAGGGTTTTAATCGGCTAGATTACCTTAAGATACACCAGCGTACCCACACTGGAGAAAAACCCTTTGTGTGTCAACAATGTGACAAGGGTTTTAATCGGCTAGATTACCTGAAGACACACCAGCGTACCCACAGTGGAGAAAAACCCTTTGTGTGTCAAGAATGTGACAAGGGTTTCAGTAGGTTAGATCACCTGAAGACACACCAGCGTACCCACACTGGAGAAAAACCCTTTGTGTGTAAACAGTGTGACAAGGGTTTCAATCAGTTAGTTCAACTGAAGACACACCAGCGTACCCACACTGGAGAAAAACCCTTTGTCTGTAAACAGTGTAACAAGGGTTTTAGTCAGCTAAGTGACCTGAAGAAGCACCAGCGTACCCACACTGGAGAAAAACCCTTTGTGTGTCAACAATGTGACAAGGGTTTTAATCGGCTAGATTACCTTAAGATACACCAGCGTACCCACACTGGAGAAAAACCCTTTGTGTGTAAACAGTGTGACAAGGGTTTTAGTCAGCTAGGTGACTTGAAGAAGCACAAGCGTACCCACACTGGAGAAAAACCCTTTGTGTGTCAACAGTGTGACAAGGGTTTTAGTCAGCTAGGTGACCTGAAGAAGCACCAGCGTACCCACACTGGAGAAAAACCCTTTGTGTGTCAACAGTGTGACAAGGGTTTCAGTGTGTTAAGTTCCCTGATGAGACATCAGCGTGTCCACGGTGGAGAAAAAACCCTTTGTGTCACCAAGAACGCTGAGTGACGTGAAGTAACGTGAAATCTAATAATATATACATTCACACTTCAATTATTTACCAAAAATATGGTAAAAGATTTTGGCATACTGTGGCGGCTAGGTGGCTGATGATCTGTAGACCAGCTGGGAGAGAGGGCGAGATCATTTAGCGACCTACAACTGGGTTGCAACCTGGTCGGTAGTTTTCACCGACTGGGTCGCTAAATATACCGACTGGGTTGCTAAATCTACCGACTGGGTCGCTAAATTTACCGACTGGGTCACTAAATCTACCGACTGGGTCGCTAAATTTACCGACTGGGTCGCTAAATCTACCGACTGGGTCGCTAAATCTACCGACTGGGTCGCTAAATCTACCGACTGGGTCGCTTAATTTACCGACTGGGTCGCTAAATCTACCGACTGGGTCGCTAAATTTACCGACTGGGTCGCTAAATCTACCGACTGGGTCGCTAAATCTACCGACAGGATCGCTTATCCACCGACCAGGCTGCTAACCCTAACCCTAACCCAAACCCAAACCCAAACCCAAACCCTAACCCTAACCCAAACCCTAACCCTAACCCAAACCCTAACCCTAACCCTAACCGTCGGTAGATTTAGCGACCCAGTCGGTAGATTTAGCAACCCAGTCTGTGATTTAGCGACCCAGTCTGTGATTTAGCAACCCAGTCGGTAGATTTAGCGACCCAGTCGGTAGATTTAGCAACCCAGTCGGTAGATTCAGCGACCCAGTCGGTAGATTTAGCAACCCAGTCGGTAGATTTAGCGACCCAGTCGGTAGATTTAGCAACCCAGTCGGTGATTTAGCAACCCAGTCGTTAGATTTAGCGACCCAGTCGGTAGATTTAGCAACCCAGTCGGTGATTTAGCAACCCAGTCGGTGATTTAGCGACCCAGTCGGTAGATTTAGCGACCCAGTCGGTAGATTTAGCGACCCAGTCGGTAGATTTAGCAACCCAGTCGGTTATTTAGCGACCCAGTCGGTAGATTTAGCAACCCAGTCGGTAGATTTAGCAACCCAGTCGGTGATTTAGCAACCCAGTCGGTAGATTTAGTGACCTGGTCGGTATTAGCGACCAGTCGGTAGATTTAGCAAATCAGTCAGTGATTTAGCAACCCAGTCGGTAGATTTAGCGACCCAGTCGGTAGATTTAGCGACCCAGTCGGTAGATTTAGCAACCCAGTCGGTAGATTTAGCAACCCAGTCGGTAGATTTAGCGACCCAGTCGGTAGATTTAGCGACCCAGTCGGTGGATTTAGCGACCCAGTCGGTAGATTTAGCAACCCAGTCGGTGGATTTAGCGACCCAGTCGGTAGATTTAGCGACCCAGTCGGTAGATTTAGCAACCCAGTCAGTGGATTTAGCGACCCAGTCGGTGAAAACTACCGACCAGGTTGCAACCCAGTTGTAGGTCGCTAAATGATCTCGCTCCTACTGCCAGCTGGTAAAAACACGAGGAGCTGGACGGGGGGGGTTGACGCGAGGGCCTCTATCTTTCAAATGGGGGGGGGGCAACAGCGGCAGACGCAGTTCCATTGCCGCACATTGACGGTCTGTCCGGCTGTGCCACGGCATAGGAATCATTGCCGCGGCTGTTGTCGGCAAGTCCGGCGACGCCGCGGCAGACGCCGGTGCCGGGAAGTGTATTCGCTCCTTCTGGTAAATACTGTTCCTTCGAAACAGTGTGGGCTCGCATGTAACACCATGTATGGGCACAAGGATCTACCCTTTGGCTGCACCTCATTGGCTAAGGGCCCTGTCTTTGTACTGTCGGTACAAAGGCAATGTCTTACGTCATTTTGAGGAGAACTTGACTGATAGATTACGTCATTTTGAGAAGAACTTGGCTGATAGATTACGTCATTTTGAGGAGAACTTGACAGAAAGATAATAAAGATAACATACGTGTGCAGCGAGCCCACAATTAAACGACTGTCCGTCCATCTCCCTCTGCCAATCAAGGACCAGCATTCTTGGTGACGTCACTATCAACAAGTGCACGCTCTGCTGGCTCATAAGTGGGCCAGCTGAGCGGGGCAAAGGGTTACGTCATGACATCAAGGCAAATAATGGCCACGAGAGGGGCCGTCTACGCCCGTAGCCAATCAGAAAGGGGCAAAGGGTGACGTCATAATATTGAGGCATATATAAGGGCTAATGAGAAAGAAGTAGTCGCCAGCACTCAAGGAATATCCTTTTTACATGATCTGATTTACCTCAATGGACAGTGTACGGACGCGTTTCAGCCCTTAGGCCTTCCTCAGCGTTGCATGCATGTAAACTGGAAGTGACGTATATAAGTACGTTGTGTTACAATCACTGTGATTCGTGTCAGCTGACAAAGCTGTTATCACAAAAAATAAAAAATAATAAATAAACAACTTTCAATACAATTACATACATGCTTTGGTACCAAAGACAAATATCATGTGTATATCATTTCTTTTAAAAAAACAGTTGAATGTACAATACAAAAATACCAAAATGCAATACCACTTATAATGACAGAGTCAACTCGCTATGACAAGGCGCCCCCTAGGGGTCTTGGACTGGCCAGTCCTATGTCTTGTAAAGACCAAATGACAAAAATGACACTGATGAATAGTGCTATAAGTAGTAAATAGTAATATAAAGAGTAAAGATATAAATTGTAAAAAGTTAGTCGGAGGAAGAGGACAATTGGACACACTGTCTTTTTAAAGCCTCCAAGTAGGAACCTCTTAATGGACTCCAATGTATTAAGTATTAAGTATTAGACAAATTTAAGAAAAGTAGTAATAAGAAAATTCAAGATGCTGCATTTACAGGAAGCAGCTCAGTAGGAGCTCTTCGTTTAAGCCCTTAGGCTGTTCAGTTTGGAGTGTATGTATCCAATATGCCTCTCGCTGCAACAAAGCTTTATCTCGATCACCACCTCTTTTTAGTGGCTTAACCACTTCAATCCCCATGAACTGCAGAGTGCAAACATCATGACCCACATTATTAAAATGTCTGGCTACTGACGACTTTTCGTCTTTGTTTTGAATAGAACTTTTGTGTTCCGAGAACCTGGTTTTGATTTCTCTGATCGTTTTGCCCACATAACACAGTCCACATGGACATTTTAGTAGATATACAACATGTTTGGTTTTACAGGAAATGCGGCCCTTGACCAAGTATTTTTTCCCAGAGTGTGGATGTAGAAATGACTCGCCTTTGATCATTGCATTACACTGTATACAGTTTTGACATGGGAAATTCCCTGAAGGTAACGTGGACAAAAAGTGTTTTGGGGGATTGTAGAGATCTGCTCTCACCAGTGTATCTCTCAAGTTCTTGGCCTTCTTATGGGCAAACACCGGCTTCTCTTTAAAGGCCTGGCCTATGCTAGGGTCACTAGCTAGAACATGCCAGTGTTTCTCAATGGCTTGTCTTATGTCTCTAGAGACAGGTGAAAAAGTTGTGGCACACACGATTCTATTTGACTTACTGGCTCCATGTAGTTTTGGAGTCAACAGTTTTTTCCTATCCAGAGCTCTTGCTCTCTGTAGAGCATTAGACAGAATATCTGGCCTGTAGCCTTTGACCTTGAACCTTGAGCATAAGTCAGCAGCCTGTTCCTCAAAAGTGTTTACAGAACTACAAATTATTTTTATTCTCACCAACTGGCTATATGGTAACCCTTTTTTTAAGGGCTGGGGGGTGATAACTGGTGAAATCCAGAAAACTGTTACGATCTGTTTCTTTCCTGTATACTCTAGTATCCAGTGTTTCTGATTTTGTTATGACTACATCAAGGAAGGAAATTGACTGTTGACTGTGCTCCGAGGTAAATTTAATGGTAGGCATTCTGCTGTTTAGATAAGACTTAAACTCTTGTAACTGGTCTAAGGACCCAGTGAAGATACAAAACACATCGTCTATAAACCTGTACCAACATCTTATCAGAGTAGAAAAAGGATTGTTATTGTGCACAAAGTCTTCCTCAAACTTCCCCATAAACAAGTTTGCGTAGTTCGGCGAGCAGGGACTCCCCATACTGACCCCTTGACATTGTAGATAGTAAGAATTCTCAAATTTAAAATAATTCCTATTCAGAACCAGCTTCATGAGCTCTACCAGAAAGTCTGTAGGGGGAGTAGGGTTGTCCCTTTGGTTCAAATGTTATGTCTAGACTGCAAAGAAAATCATCTGGTTGGATGTTCTCTATAGCATCTACTTTATTTAAGAAGTCAGTTGTGTCTTTTAAAAAAGAGGGGAGATGAGAGACTAAATCCTTGCACATCTATGTATTGAGATAAGGGTTCTGTCAATGATTGTATTTCTGCTACAATTGGCCTGCCAGGTACAGGTTCGACACAGGATTTATGGATCTTTGGCAAAGTATGGAAAACAGGTCTGATAGGATGTTTCTGTAACATAAATTTGAACTCGTCTTGAGAAATAAATGCCTCATCCAGTGCTCCAGTTAAGAATACCTCTATTTCTTGTGAAGATTTCACAGTGGGATCCCCCTTCAAAGGAGTATAGAAGTCTGTGTTAGCAAGTTGTCTGAATATTTCTTTTCTGTATGACTCTATGTTTTGTACAACCACAGCTCCCCCTTTATCTGCACTCTTGATTACAATATTGGTATCTTTACACAAGTCAGACAAAGCATTTTTCTCATCAACCTCTATATCAGAGTGTACCTTTTCTTTATTTTTAACAACCAAGTTAGAAGACACATCCTGTTCCACCATTCTGCAAAATGTGGCTACTGAGGGATTGAAAGCAGGTGGGACAAACGTACTCTTAGGTTTCAGTTTTTTAACTCTATCCATATAGGATGTAGATGCCGAGGCATCACTAAAAGTCTGCTGAGGAGGATTCACAGTCGGTTGGGGAGACCCCACAGACTGCTGAGACGTAGAAGGAATGTTAGTAGCCCCCTTCGCAAAGAAGGCCTTCAATTTAACTGATCTAAAGAACTTAAATAGTTCAATCCTCGTCGTGAACGAGTCCGCTCTGGTGAATGGAACAAATGACAAGCCTTTAGACAGGATCGCAACCTCCTGTGTAGTCAATGTTCTGTTTGACAAATTAATTACGTTCAGTATCTCTGACCCCGTCTGCTGCTGTTGTGTCTTTGGGTGGTGGCGTTTGCCCCCCCGCCTGGTCCGCCGTCTCTTGATCTGGTGGTGTACCGGCCCGTGGCCGGAGTTGGGTCTAAAAAACGCAGGTTTCCTCGCCTTGGTGCAGTGGATGGTGGGCCCTCACTACCCGAGTCATCTGTGGAAAGTCCACTGGAGGCTGAGAAGTATCCTTGTCTCCACTCTTGGTGGTGATATTGTGGTCTGCGGCCCTCTGTTGTCTTCCACCAGGTGTAGACGCGGTCATGTTTGTAGTCCAAAGTGTCTCTGCGAAATTTGGACATTTTCATTTCAGTTATTTCTTTCTCATAAGTGACTTTCAGTGCTGCGCATTTTTCTGTTAGCTCTTGTAGTTCAGTTGCATTCAGTTTGTTTTTTATTTCATTCTCCACTTCTGTTTTTTCAGATCGTATTTTAAACAGTTCAGTATCCGAGTGTTGGATAATCAGCAGCATCAGATCAAACGAGCATTTGTTTAGGATTGACTGCCACTTCTTAGAGAACTCACCATCTTCTTTGCCCATTGCTGGCTCCTTGATGATCCCCAATCCCCTCGGGATGCGTTTGCTGCGGGTGTACTGTGCCAGAGTGGAGCCGTGTAATGCTGCCCGGATGTCTTTCTTCTGGAGATAATGTAGTTTTTGCGACAATGCCGCGGTGGAATCTGTCACAGGGCCTTGAGATAAGAAGTCATCTTGTGGAAAACGGCTCAGAATATTGTCTGAGTCTGAGTCTATATATAAGGGCTAGAAGAGGGGCTGTCTATGCCCGTAGCAATTCAGAACGGGCATAAACTGACAAATGTCCAGAAACCTTGGGTATCGGTGGATTGGTGAGCCTCACATGACATTTCAGCCAACTATTATTGGTCAAGTTTCACGTGACACTAAATATAGTACTATGAAACGGGATAAAACCTCCATCCATCTGAGTAACGGGGAACGGGTAAGGAGCGGGTAAGGAACGGGTAATAGTTATCATCATATTTTTTTAAGCGAGAAATGTGTACAGACAAACAATGCCATACAAAGCCATAGTCACTGATAGATGAATCGCACATGTGTCTGTGTAAATCGGCGTTGTTAGGAATGATGTCAACGGTTTGTGTTTTGTGACATCAGACCGGATCTCAGCCTGAATAAGATGTGACACAGTTTTTAAATATCACATTTAGTCTGGGTACGACCAGGAGAGAGTTTTAGCAGGGTAATATGGACACTTGAGGGGGAGACAGAGATTGACAGAGAATATATCAAAACCAAATCTTTCCAGCCTGCAATAGACGCCTTCCAATTAACAGTGCAAGTATTGGCAGTGCTGTCCATGAACTAAGCTTCCAAGACGTAGGTCTCCAGTGCTGAGTTTCCATACGCTTTCACATCTCAGCTTCTCCTCCATGAAGATATGAAGACATGGGGAGCCACAACAACCTCTACTGTCAAATGATGAGAAATGGACAGCTCCCCTCATTTTCCTTTGTAACCAGTCAGAAACAAGGAGACACAGACCAACCAAGATCTTGTGAGGACTTCGTCTCAGCCAGGAGAAGTAAAGAAACATCTGATAACTTACACAGGAAGGAAAACCTCATATGTGAGAAGAGCTTCATTGAGGTATCGGCTCTGAAGAAACGCCAGTGTGTCCAAAGTGGAGAAAAACCCTTCCACTGTGAACAATGTGAAAAGAGTTTCAGTGAGCTAGGCAATCTGAAGATACACCAGTGCACCCAGAGTGGAGAAAAACCCTTTGTGTGTCAACAATGTGACAAGGGTTTCAGTAGGTTAGATCACCTGAAGACACACCAGCGCACCCACAGTGGAGAAAAACCCTTTGTGTGTGAACAGTGTGACAAGAGTTTCAGTCAGCTAGGTCACCTGAAGACACACCAGCGTACCCACACTGGAGAAAAACCCTTTGTGTGTAAACAGTGTGACAAGGGTTTCAATCAGTTAGGTCACCTGAAGACACACCAGCGTACCCACAGTGGAGAAAAACCCTTTGTGTGTAAACAGTGTGGCAAGAGTTTCAGTGTGTTAGATACCCTGAAGGCACACCAGCGTACCCACACTGGAGAAGAACCCTTTGTCTGTAAACAGTGTGACAAGGGTTTTAGTCAGCTAGGTGGCCTTAAGACACACCAGCGTACCCACACTGGAGAAAATCCCTTTGTGTGTAAACAGTGTGACAAGGGTTTCAATCAGTTAGTTCACCTGAAGACACACCAGCGTACCCACACTGGAGAAAAACCCTTTGTCTGTAAACAGTGTAACAAGGGTTTTAGTCAGCTAGGTGACCTGAAGAAGCACCAGCGTACCCACACTGGAGAAAAACCCTTTGTGTGTCAACAGTGTGACAAGGGTTTCAGTGTGTTAGATACCCTGAAGGCACACCAGCGTACCCACACTGGAGAAAAACCCTTTGTGTGTCAACAATGTGACAAGAGTTTCAGTCTGTTAAGTTCCCTGATGAGACATCAGCGTGTCCACGGTGGAGAAAAAACCCTTTGTGTCACCAAGAACGCTGAGTGACGTGAAGTAACGTGAAATCTAATAATATATACATTCACACTACAATTATTTACAAAAAATATGGTAAAAGATTTTGGCCTACTGTGGCGGCTAGGTGGCTGATGATCTGTAGACCAGCTGGTAAAAACACGAGGAGCTGGACGGGGGGGTTGATGCGAGGGCCTCTATCTTTCAAATGGGGGGGGGGGCAACAGCGGCAGACGCAGTTCCATTGCCGCACATTGACGGTCTGTCCGGCTGTGCCACGGCATAGGAATCATTGCCGCGGCTGTTGTCGGCAAGTCCGGCGACGCCGCGGCAGACGCCGGTGCCGGGAAGTGTATTCGCTCCTTCTGGTAAATACTGTTCCTTCGAAACAGTGTGGGCTCGCATGTAACACCATGTATGGGCACAAGGATCTACCCTTTGGCTGCACCTCATTGGCTAAGGGCCCTGTCTTTGTACTGTCGGTACAAAGGCAATGTCTTACGTCATTTTGAGGAGAACTTGACTGATAGATTACGTCATTTTGAGAAGAACTTGGCTGATAGATTACGTCATTTTGAGGAGAACTTGACAGAAAGATAATAAAGATAACATACGTGTGCAGCGAGCCCACAATTAAACGACTGTCCGTCCATCTCCCTCTGCCAATCAAGGACCAGCATTCTTGGTGACGTCACTATCAACAAGTCCACGCTCTGCTGGCTCATAAGTGGGCCAGCTGAGCGGGGCAAAGGGTTACGTCATGACATCAAGGCAAATAATGGCCACGAGAGGGGCCGTCTACGCCCGTAGCCAATCAGAAAGGGGCAAAGGGTGACGTCATAATATTGAGGCATATATAAGGGCTAATGAGAAAGAAGTAGTCGCCAGCACTCAAGGAATATCCTTTTTACATGATTTGATTTACCTCAATGGACAGTGTACGGACGCGTTTCAGCCCTTAGGCCTTCCTCAGCGTTGCATGCATGTAAACTGGAAGTGACGTATATAAGTACGTTGTGTTACAATCACTGTGATTCGTGTCAGCTGACAAAGCTGTTATCACAAAAAATAAAAAATAATAAATAAACAACTTGCAATACAATTACATACATGCTTTGGTACCAAAGACAAATATCATGTGTATATCATTTCTGCTAAAAAACCAGTTGAATGTACAATACAAAAATACCAAAATGCAATACCACTTATAATGACAGAGTCAACTCGCTATGACAAGGCGCCCCCTAGGGGTCTTGGACTGGCCAGTCCTATGTCTTGTAAAGACCAAATGACAAAAATGACACTGATGAATAGTGATATAAGTAGTAAATAGTAATATAAAGAGTAAAGATATAAATTGTAAAAAGTTAGTCGGAGGAAGAGGACAATTGGACACACTGTCTTTTTAAAGCCTCCAAGTAGGAACCTCTTAATGGACTCCAATGTATTAAGTATTAAGTACCAGTAAGACTCCCTAATCGGGAGATAAGCGACCGTTGGTCGCTTATCTCCACAAATATCACAACCTCCACCTCTCACGTCATACGGGCAGCCATAGTTACACCAGGAATGTTGAATCTCCATATATGGAGATAACCTACGCATCACACAAAGTCTGACCTCACCAGCCCATACTTGGGCATGGACGACTTATATCTCCATATACGGAGATGGCCATATATGGAGATACGATGACATCACAGAGTCCACAGCTGATGATGTGGCGTGATGTCATACAATACACAAACAAGCCCTATATAAAGGGGCAATTCTCACCAGGGAAGAGAGCATTCCTCGACTCAGACCTTATCGCCAGGATCAACTAAGCTTATAGCTTATCATCACATCCAACCATCTTAAGATACTCAGCTAGTGGGGAATGCTCTCTTCCCTGTTGAGAATTGCCCCTTTATATAGGGCTTGTTTGTGTATTGTATGACATCACGCCACATCATCAGCTGTGGACTCTGTGATGTCATCGTATCTCCATATATGGCCATCTCCGTATATGGAGATATAAGTCGTCCATGCCCAAGTATGGGCTGGTGAGGTCAGACTTTGTGTGATGCGTAGGTTATCTCCATATATGGAGATTCAACATTCCAGGTGTAACTATGGCTGCCGATGTCATACTGATGTCAGCAGTGTGATGTCATACTGATGCGGAGATATGAGCAGGGCAAAGGTGTGACGTGTGACGTGTGACCGACGGACGGACGGACGGACGGACGGACGGACGGCCGGTGGAGGTTTTGATACTAAACTGCGACCTTACGGTCGCAATTAGACAAATTTAAGAAAAGTAGTAATAAGAAAATTCAAGATGCTGCATTTACAGGAAGCAGCTCAGTAGGAGCTCTTCGTTTAAGCCCTTAGACTGTTCAGTTTGGAGTGTATGTATCCAATATGCCTCTCGCTGCAACAAAGCTTTATCTCGTTCACCACCTCTTTTTAGTGGCTTAACCACTTCGATCCCCATGAACCGCAGAGTGCAAACATCATGACCCACATTATTAAAATGTCTGGCTACTGACGACTTTTCGTCTTTGTTTCGAATAGAACTTTTGTGTTACGAGAACCTGGTTTTGATTTCTCTGATCGTTTTGCCCACATAACACAGTCCACATGGACATTTTAGTAGATATACAACATGTTTGGTTTTACAGGAAATGCGGCCCTTGACCAAGTATTTTTTCCCAGAGTGTGGATGTAGAAATGACTCGCCTTTGATCATTGCATTACACTGTATACAGTTTTGACATGGGAAATTCCCTGAAGGTAACGTGGACAAAAAGTGTTTTGGGGGATTGTAGAGATCTGCTCTCACCAGTGTATCTCTCAAGTTCTTGGCCCTCTTATGGGCAAACACCGGCTTCTCTTTAAAGGCCTGGCCTATGCTAGGGTCACTAGCTAGAACATGCCAGTGTTTCTCAATGGCTTGTCTTATGTCTCTAGAGACAGGTGAAAAAGTTGTGGCGCACACGATTCTATTTGACTTACTGGCTCCATGTAGTTTTGGAGTCAACAGTTTTTTCCTATCCAGAGCTCTTGCTCTCTGTAGAGCATTAGACAGAATATCTGGCCTGTAGCCTTTGACCTTGAACCTTGAGCATAAGTCAGCAGCCTGTTCCTCAAAAGTGTTTTCAGAACTACAAATTATTTTTATTCTCACCAACTAGCTATATGGTAACCCTTTTTAAGGGCTGGGGGGTGATAACTGGTGAAATCCAGAAAACTGTTACGATCTGTTTCTTTCCTGTATACTCTAGTATCCAGTGTTTCTGATTTTGTTATGACTACATCAAGGAAGGAAATTGACTGTTGACTGTGCTCCGAGGTACATTTAATGGTAGGCATTCTGCTGTTTAGATAAGACTTAAACTCTTGTAACTGGTCTAAGGACCCAGTGAAGATACAAAACACATCGTCTATAAACCTGTACCAACATCTTATCAGAGTAGAAAAAGGATTGTTATTGTGCACAAAGTCTTCCTCAAACTTCCCCATAAACAAGTTTGCGTAGTTCGGCGAGCAGGGACTCCCCATACTGACCCCTTGACATTGTAGATAGTAAGAATTCTCAAATTTAAAATAATTCCTATTCAGAACCAGCTTCATGAGCTCTACCAGAAAGTCTGTAGGGGGAGTAGGGTTGTCCCTTTGGTTCAAATAATATGCTAAAGATAACGAGCTTTCATGGTTAGGTACATTAGTGTACAGAGCGGTTATGTCTAGACTGCAAAGAAAATCATCTGGTTGGATGTTCTCTATAGCATCTACTTTATTTAAGAAGTCAGTTGTGTCTTTTAAAAAAGAGGGGAGATGAGAGACTAAATCCTTGATGTGCACATCTATGTATTGAGATAAGGGTTCTGTCAATGATTGTATTCCTGCTACAATTGGCCTGCCAGGTACAGGTTCGACACAGGATTTATGGATCTTTGGCAAAGTATGGAAAACAGGTCTGATAGGATGTTTCTGTAACATAAATTTGAACTCGTCTTGAGAAATAAATGCCTCATCCAGTGCTCCAGTTAAGAATACCTCTATTTCTTGTGAAAATTTCACAGTGGGATCCCCCTTCAAAGGAGTATAGAAGTCTGTGTTAGCAAGTTGTCTGAATATTTCTTTTCTGTATGACTCTATGTTTTGTACAACCGCAGCTCCCCCTTTATCTGCACTCTTGATTACAATATTGGTATCTTTACACAAGTCAGACAAAGCATTTTTCTCATCAACCTCTATATTAGAGTGTACCTTTTCTTTATTTTTAACAACCAAGTTAGAAGACACATCCTGTTCCACCATTCTGCAAAATGTGGCTACTGAGGGATTGAAAGCAGGTGGGACAAACGTACTCTTAGGTTTCAGTTTTTTAACTCTATCCATATAGGATGTAGATGCCGAGGCATCACTAAAAGTCTGCTGAGGAGGATTCACAGTCGGTTGGGGAGACCCCACAGACTGCTGAGACGTAGAAGGAATGTTAGTAGCCCTTCGCATAGAAGGCCTTCAATTTAACTGATCTAAAGAACTTAAATAGTTCAATCCTCGTCGTGAACGTGTCCGCTCTGGTGAATGGAACAAATGACAAGCCTTTAGACAGGATCGCAACCTCCTGTGTAGTCAATGTTCTATTTGACAAATTAATCACGTTCAGTACCTCTGACCCCGTCTGCTGCTGTTGTGTCTTTGGGTGGTGGCGTTTGCCCCCCCGCCTGGTCCGCCGTCTCTTGATCTGGTGGTGTACCGGCCCGTGGCCGGAGTTGGGTCTAAAAAACGCAGGTTTCCTCGTCTTGGTGCAGTGGATGGTGGGCCCTCACTACCTCAAGTCCACTGGAGGCTGAGAAGTATCCTTGTCTCCACTCTTGGTGGTGATATTGTGGTCTGCGGCCCTCTGTTGTCTTCCACCAGGTGTAGACGCGGTCATGTTTGTAGTCCAAAGTGTCTCTGCGAATTTTGGACATTTTCATTTCAGTTATTTCTTTCTCATAAGTGACTTTCAGTGCTGCGCATTTTTCTGTTAGCTCTTGTAGTTCAGTTGCATTCAGTTTGTTTTTTATTTCATTCTCCACTTCTGTTTTTTCAGATCGTATTTTAAACAGTTCAGTATCCGAGTGTTGGATAATCAGCAGCATCAGATCAAACGAGCATTTGTTTAGGATTGACTGCCACTTCTTAGAGAACTCACCGTCTTCTTTGCCCATTGCTGGCTCCTTGATGATCCCCAATCCCCTCGGGATGCGTTTGCTGCGGGTGTACTGTGCCAGAGTGGAGCCGTGAAATGCTGCCCGGATCTCTTTCTTCTGGAGATAATGTAGTTTTTGCGACAATGCCGCGGTGGAATCTGTCACGGGGCCTTGAGATAAGAAGTCATCTTGTGGAAAACGGCTCAGAATATTGTCTGAGTCTGAGTCTATATATAAGGGCTAGAAGAGGGGCTGTCTATGCCCGTAGCAATTCAGAACGGGCATAAACTGACAAATGTCCAAAAACCTTGGGTATCGGTGGATTGGTGAGCCTCACATGACATTTCAGCCAACTATTATTGGTCAAGTTTCACGTGACACTAAATATAGTACTATGAAATGGGATAAAAACCTCCATCCATCTGAGTAACGGGGAACGGGTAAGGAGCGGGTAAGGAACGGGTAATAGTTATCATCATATTTTTTTAAGCGAGAAATGTGTACAGACAAACAATGCCATACAAAGCCATAGTCACTGATAGATGAATCGCACGTGTCTGTGTAAATCGGCGTTGTTAGGAATGATGTCAACGGCTTGTGTTTTGTGACATCAGACCGGATCTCAGCCTGAATAAGATGTGACACAGTTTTTAAATATCACATTTAGTCTGGGTATCACCAGGAGAGAGTTTTAGCAGGGTAATATGGACACTTGAGGGGGAGACAGAGATTGACAGAGAATATCAAAACCAAATCTTTCCAGCCTGCAATAGACGCCTTCCAATTAACAGTGCAAGTATTGGCAGTGCTGTCCATGAACTAAGCTTCCAAGACGTAGGTCTCCAGTGCTGAGTTTCCATACGCTTTCACATCTCAGCTTCTCCTCCATGAAGACATGAAGACATGGGGAGCCACAACAACCTCTACTGTCAAATGATGAGAAATGGACAGCTCCCCTCATTTTCCTTTGTAACCAGTCAGAAACAAGGAGACACAGACCAACCAAGATCTTGTGAGGACTTCGTCTCAGCCAGGAGAGGTAAAGAAACATCTGATAACTTACACAGGAAGGAAAACCTCATATGTGAGAAGACCTTCATTGAGGTATCGGCTCTGAAGAAACGCCAGTGTGTCCAAAGTGGAGAAAAACCCTTCCACTGTGAACAATGTGAAAAGAGTTTCAGTAAGCTAGGCAATCTGAAGATACACCAGCGCACCCAGAGTGGAGAAAAACCCTTTGTGTGTCAACAATGTGACAAGGGTTTCAGTAGGTTAGATCACCTGAAGACACACCAGCGCACCCACAGTGGAGAAAAACCCTTTGTGTGTGAACAGTGTGACAAGAGTTTCAATCAGTTAGGTCACATGAAGACACACCAGCGTACCCACAGTGGAGAAAAACCCTTTGTGTGTAAACAGTGTGACAAGGGTTTCAATCAGTTAGGTCACCTGAAGACACACCAGCGTACCCACAGTGGAGAAAAACCCTTTGTGTGTAAACAGTGTGGCAAGAGTTTCAGTGTGTTAGATACCCTGAAGGCACACCAGCGTACCCACACTGGAGAAAAACCCTTTGTCTGTAAACAGTGTGACAAGGGTTTTAGTCAGCTAGGTGGCCTTAAGACACACCAGCTTACCCACACTGGAGAAAAACCCTTTGTGTGTAAACAGTGTGACAAGAGTTTCAGTCAGCTCGGTGACCTGAAGAAGCACCAGCGTAACCACACTGGAGAAAAACCCTTTGTGTGTCAACAATGTGACAAGGGTTTTAATCGGCTAGATTGCCTTAAGACACACCAGCTTACCCACAGTGGAGAAAAACCCTTTGTGTGTAAACAGTGTGACAAGGGTTTCAATCAGTTAGGTCACCTGAAGACACACCAGCGTACCCACAGTGGAGAAAAACCCTTTGTGTGTAAACAGTGTGACAAGGGTTTCAATCAGTTAGGTCACCTGAAGACACACCAGCGTACCCACAGTGGAGAAAAACCCTTTGTGTGTAAACAGTGTGGCAAGAGTTTCAGTGTGTTAGATACCCTGAAGGCACACCAGCGTACCCACACTGGAGAAAAACCCTTTGTCTGTAAACAGTGTGACAAGGGTTTTAGTCAGCTAGGTGGCCTTAAGACACACCAGCGTACCCACACTGGAGAAAAAAAACCTTTGTGTGTAAACAGTGTGACAAGAGTTTCAGTCAGCTAGGTGACCTGAAGAAGCACCAGCGTACCCACACTGGAGAAAAACCCTTTGTGTGTCAACAATGTGACAAGGGTTTTAATCGGCTAGATTGCCTTAAGACACACCAGCGTACCCACACTGGAGAAAAACACTTTGTGTGTAAACAGTGTGACAAGGGTTTCAATCAGTTAGGTCACCTGAAGACACACCAGCGTACCCACAGTGGAGAAAAACACTTTGTGTGTAAACAGTGTGACAAGAGTTTCAGTGTGTTAGATACCCTGAAGGTACACCAGCGTACCCACACTGGAGAAAAACCATTTGTCTGTAAACAGTGTGACAAGGATTTTAGTCAGCTAGGTGACCTGAAGAAGCACCAGCGTAACCACACTGGAGAAAAACCTTTTGTGTGTCAACAGTGTGACAAGGGTTTCAGTAGGTCAGATCACCTGAAGAAGCACCAGCGTACCCACACTGGAGATAAACCCTTTGTGTGTCAACAGTGTGACAAGGGTTTTAATCGGCTAGTTTACCTTAAGACACACCAGCGTACCCACAGTGGAGAAAAACCCTTTGTGTGTCAACAGTGTGACAAGAGTTTCAGTGTGTTAAGTTCCCTGATGAGACATCAGCGTGTCCACGGTGGAGAAGAAACCCTTTGTGTCACGAAGAACCTGAAGTAACATGAAATCTAATAATACTGTAGTCTAGTGGGCTAAGAGTCAGACTTATGTGTCAAGGGTTGGGGGTTCAATCCTTGCATTAGCCACTAAAATGTTGTCCATTGCTAAAGCTCTAATGTTTTACCACGTTTAAATATAGGCCTATCTTTTAAGTGACTTCATAAAATGCAGATTTACAACAGCCAAAAAATTATTACAACTGAAAGATTTGATTGTTTTGATTTTGTTCCTTGGGTACTGGGGACTTGTTTCCACAGAGAGTTATATTTTAAACTTAATTAAAAATATCCATGAAATTAAAATATTATAGCTCACTCAAGCTACCCCTTAAATAACTTTAAAGGGGTAAACAACCCAAGCTTATTTCTGCCTCAAAAGATAAATTATTGTCATGGGTCGTGGGGAAATTAGAATTCAATAGCATACTTATTATTACAAATCTAGTTGAGGTCTAGGCGCATCTAGTTTTTTATTTGTCAAATGTTTTTAAGTATAATAAACACAGTTGTGTATAAAGCAACAATTGCATTTCAATTCAACCTGAACTCTGCATTGTCGTCTAATTTTTCTTTAATTAATAACACTCACAATGAATCTGTTCACCCTTGCCGTGTTGCCAACACTGTAATGTAGGGTTCATGGACTCACATGTGCCTCCCTGTGGCAGATAAGCCACATTACATGCTGTAACACCTCTAAAAAAGGTGGTACCACATTTCACTCAATGGCACTACAGTGGTGCCACTGAGGCAGCCAACTGGTGACACTGCCAATCTCAAGTGCTAACCACTGTATATACATTCACACTTCAATTATTTACCAAAAATATGGTAAAAGATGTTGGTATACTGTGGCAGCTAGGTGGCTGACGATCTGTAGACCAGCTGGTAAAAACACGAGGAGCTGGACGGGGGGTTGACGCAAGGCCCTCTATCTTTCAAATGGATAACTGCAAATGGACCAGAATTATTTTCCGGTGGGCGGATCGGACGATCACAACACAAACTATTCAGAGGTTTTTCAAAGGTTATTTGTGTACAAATGGAACCGAATGGCCCATTTGGTTCCATGTGTACACTCAGAGTTATGGGACCCTGTGGCCTAATTAATGCATACCAAAGACGTCATGTCCTACTTGTAAGATAAAACCAGTGGGTTTCAACCTTTTTCATATCAAGGCCCATTATTCACCATTTGATGAGATAAAAAAAAAAGAAATACAATAAAATAAAAAATCGTAATTAAATAAATTGTTATTCTTTCATGTTTTATGTTTAAAAAGAAAGTTAAATAAATAGAAATATGTGTATATAAGTGAGTGGTTGTTGTTGCTTTGTTGAATATAGAAAATAATATTGTTTAAAAAAGGTCATTTTATAATTAATGAAATACTGTAATGGTAATGTATGTTGCTGCTTGTGCTAGTTTCCTTGTCATGTTTGCAGGGACGTGCTGGGCCCCTGATTCAGCCCGGGAAAAAGAGTTGTAGAGGCCCTCATTGCGCACTATGGAGAGAGATCTCTCTCTATAGCGCTGCTGCTACTCCAAGATTTGCCATTTCAGATCATGACAAGTACATGAGTTATATTTCGTCATTGTCGGGTGTAAACCTTGTATGTCCAAAACAATCTTAAAAATGATTTAAACTAGTGAAAACAGCCGATCTACAAGCACACAACGCCTCGCACCGCGAGGCGTTGTGTGCTTGTAGATCTGCCGTTTTTACTACTTTTGTGCGACGGCCTTGTACGATGTAGCAGGGCTTTGCCTGGCGAAAAAATGTACAAATTTTAAACTTGGAGATACAAGGTTTCTGCCCGTCAGTGACGATTTACTTTGTTTGTCCTAATGGCCGGCCTGGACCGGCCCGGGAATGAACTGGCCAT
This sequence comes from Nannobrachium achirus, assembly GCF_963921795.1. Lineage (NCBI taxonomy): Eukaryota > Metazoa > Chordata > Actinopteri > Myctophiformes > Myctophidae > Nannobrachium > Nannobrachium achirus. The sequence goes on from NC_137812.1 coordinate 8,240,614, forward strand.
ACGGAAGTTGTCCCGCTTTTCCCAATGGCCAGCACGTCCCTGCATGTTTGTCTGGGAGGGACGATTGTTCACAATTCAAGTTTCTATTGATTCTGGGAGTTTCAGAGGCCTTTCTCTATCTTCATGGTAAATGGTTGTTCTTTGGATGGATTGAGAACTTTGTTGTCATTGTCTTGGGAGATAATCTCTGGTACTTTCAATAGACACATCAGAAGTTATGATACAGTACACGGGATTGTGATAACGGGATTGTGGTAGTATGACAGGCATATCGTTTAGACATCACGTTTAGTGTGTGTACAATATTCTACTAATAAACGACAGAGTGTCTGTCTGTCTGTCCGATGTCTGTCTGATGTACACGCATGCTGACATCACTGATACTGAACAGTGCCCAAATTTGGAGATGACTGACATCAATGATACCGCCTCCTGTACTGCGCATGCGTCACCGCCATGGTACCAGCCGCATGCTGAAACAGAGCCCAAATTTGGAGATGACTGACATCACACTGATACCGCCGCTAAGATAACAGTTGCATGCTGAAACAGTGCCCAATTTTGGAGTTGACTGACATCACTGATACATCTGGGTTCTCCAACATTACTTCTGAGACTCCTACATTCAATCGCTCATAATAGTCCGGCTGCCAACTTGGCTTTTATGGCATAGGTATGATATTTGGTATATAGTTTTTTTTTTATTATTATTATTAGCCTAAAATGTTGTCTATATATATACATTCGTGAAACCACCTGTAAACCGCCTGTCAGCATTGAGCAATTTTATTTATAGGGGGTAAAAGTTTGGTCCCCTTCACTTACTATACACTATACTATAAAGGAAAAAAAAATACCCCCAAGACATCTGCTTTAAGTAGCAAGTGAGGGTTCAAACTAGGGTTTTTAATTATTCCGAATCCATTGCAAGCATTTGTTTTGCATGAAAAACATTCCTTGGGCTAAAAACGCTGTATTAACAGAATTGTGAAAAGTGATGAATCATCACTAAACCATAGTTTTGTGCGGCTATTTTTAGGCCAAGGAATATTTTTCATGCCAAACAAATGCTTGCAATGGATTCAGAATCATTAAAAAAAACTAGTTTGACCCTTCAGGCCCTCACATGCTACTTAAAGTAGATTTTTGAGGGTATGTATTTCCTTTATAGTATAGTGTAATAGTAAGTGAATGGGCCCCACACTTTTACCCCCATAAAATAAATTGCTCAATGCTGACAGGTGGTCAGCAGGTGGATTCATGACTGTATGTAGCCTATAGACAATATTTTAGGCCAAACAAAACTATATACCACATTTCATACCCCACCTCAGCCCCTACACAACTTTGAAAAGTGATGACTCATCACTAAAACGTTTTGTCAGGATGTTTTTACCCCAAGGAATGTTTTTCATGTAAAACAAATGCCTTCAATGGATTCAGAATCATTAAAAAAAACCTAGTTTGACCCCTCACATGCTACTCAAAGCAGATTTTTGGGGGGTATTCTGTTCCTTTATAGTATAGTGTGTATAGTAAGTGATAGGCCCCAAACCTTTACCCCCTATAAAAAAAAATGCTCAATGCTGACAGGCGGTCAGCAGGTTGATTCATGACTGTATGTATATAGACAATATTTTATGCCAATAAAAAAACTAGAAATACTGTTCCTTCGAAACAGTGTGGGCTCGCATGTAACACCATGTATGGGCACAAGGATCTACCCTTTGGCTGCACCTCATTGGCTAAGGGCCCTGTCTTTGTACTGTCGGTAAAGGCAATGTCTTACGTCATTTTGAGAAGAACTTGACTGATAGATTACGTCATTTTGAGAAGAACTTGGCTGATAGATTACGTCATTTTGAGGAGAACTTGACAGATAGATAATAAAGATAACATACGTGTGCAGCGAGCCCACAATTAAACGACTGTCCGTCCATCTCCCTCGGCCAATCAGGGACCAGCATTCTTGGTGACGTCACTATCAACAAGTGCACACTCTGCTGGCTCATAAGTGGGCCAGCTGAGCGGGGCAAAGGGTTACGTCATGACATCAAGGCAAATAATGGCCACGAGAGGGGCCGTCTTCGCCCGTAGCCAATCAGAAAGGGGCAAAGGGTGACGTCATAATATTGAGGCATATATAAGGGCTAGAAGAGGGGCTGTCTATGCCCGTAGCAATTCAGAACGGGCATAAACTGACAAATGTCCAAAAACCTTGGGTATCGGTGGATTGGTGAGCCTCACATGACATTTCAGCCAACTATTATTGGTCAAGTTTCACCTGGCACTAAAATATAGTACTATGAAACGGGATAAAACCTCCATCCATCTGAGTAACGGGGAACGGGTAAGGAGCGGGTAAGGAACGGGTAATAGTTATCATCATATTTTTTTAACCGAGAAATGTGTACAGACAAACAATGCCATACAAAGCCAAAGTCACTGATAGATGAATCGCACATGTGTCTGTGTAAATCGGCGTTGTTAGGAATGATGTCAACGGTTTGTGTTTTGTGACATCAGACCGGATATCAGCCTGAATAAGATGTGACACAGTTTTTAATTATCACATTTAGTCTGGGTACGACCAAGAGAGAGTTTTAGCAGGGTATTATAGACACTTGAGGGGGAGACAGAGATTGACAGAGAATATATCAAAACCAAATCTTTCCAGCCTGCAATATACGCCTTCCAATTAACAGTGCAAGTATTGTCCATGAACTAAGCTTCCAAGACGTAGGTCTCCAGTGCTGAGTTTCCATACGCTTTCACATCTCAGCTTCTCCTCCATGAAGACATGAAGACATGGGGAGCCACAACAACCTTTACTGTCAAATGATGAGAAATGGACAGCTCCCCTCATTTTCCTTTGTAACCAGTCTGAAACAAGGAGACACAGACCAACCAAGATCTTGTGAGGACTTCGTCTCAGCCAGGAGAAGTAAAGAAACATCTGATAACTTACACAGGAAGGAAAACCTCATATGTGAGAAGAGCTTCATTGAGGTATCGGCTCTGAAGAAACGCCAGTGTGTCCAAAGTGGAGAAAAACCCTTCCACTGTGAACAATGTGAAAAGAGTTTCAGTGAGCTAGGCAATCTGAAGATACACCAGTGCACCCAGAGTGGAGAAAAACCCTTTGTGTGTCAACAATGTGACAAGGGTTTCAGTAGGTTAGATCACCTGAAGACACACCAGCGCACCCACAGTGGAGAAAAACCCTTTGTGTGTGAACAGTGTGACAAGAGTTTCAATCAGTTAGGTCACCTGAAGACACACCAGCTTACCCACAGTGGAGAAAAACCCTTTGTGTGTAAACAGTGTGACAAGGGTTTCAATCAGTTAGGTCACCTGAAGACACACAAGCGTACCCACAGTGGAGAAAAACCCTTTGTGTGTAAACAGTGTGGCAAGAGTTTCAGTGTGTTAGATACCCTGAAGGCACACCAGCGTACCCACACTGGAGAAAAACCCTTTGTCTGTAAACAGTGTGACAAGGGTTTCAATCAGTTAGGTCACCTAAAGGCACACCAGCGTACCCACACTGGAGAAAAACCCTTTGTCTGTAAACAGTGTGACAAGGGTTTTAGTCAGCTAGGTGGCCTTAAGACACACCAGCATACCCACACTGGAGAAAAACCCTTTGTGTGTAAACAGTGTGACAAGGGTTTCAATCAGTTAGGTCACCTAAAGGCACACCAGCGTACCCACACTGGAGAAAAACCCTTTGTGTGTCAACAATGTGACAAGGGTTTTAATCGGCTAGATTACCTTAAGACACACCAGCTTACCCACACTGGAGAAAAACCCTTTGTGTGTAAACAGTGTGACAAGGGTTTCAATCAGTTAGGTCACCTGAAGGCACACCAGCGTACCCACACTGGAGAAAAACCCTTTGTCTGTAAACAGTGTGACAAGAGTTTCAATGTGTTAGATACTCTGAAGGCACACCAGCGTACCCACATTGGAGTAAAACCCTTTGTGTGTCAACAATGTGACAAGAGTTTCAGTGTGTTAAGTTCCCTGATGAGACATCAGCATGTCCACAGTGGAGAAAAAACCCTTTGTGACATCACCAAGAACGCTGAGTGACGTGTAAGTAACGTGAAATCTAAATTCACACTTCAATTATTTACCAAAAATATGGTAAAGATTTTGGCATACTGTGGCGGCTAGGTGGCTGACGATCTGTAGAACAGCTCATAAAAAACACGAGGAGCTGGACGCGAGGTTGACGCGAGGGCCTTTATCTTCCAAATGGATAACTGCATATGGACCAGGATTATTTTCCGGTGGGCGGATCGGACGATCACAACACAAACTATTCAGAGGTTTTATAACGGTTATTTGTGTACAAATGGAACCGAATGGCCCATTTGGTTCCATGTGTACTTTCAGAGTTATGGGACCCTGTGGCCTAATGCATACCAAAGACGTCATGTCCTACTTGTAAGATTAACCACGTTAAACCAGTGGGTTTCAACCTTTTTCATATCAAGGCCCATTATTCACCATTTGATGAGATAGAAAAAAAAAGAAATACAATAAAATTAAAAATCGTAATTAAATAAATTGTTATTCTTTCATGTTTTATGTTTAAAAAAAAGTTAAATAAATAGAAATATGTGTATATAAGTGAGTGGTTGTTGTTGCTTTGTTGAATAAAGAAAATAACATTGTTTAAAAAAGGTCATTTTATTGCGACCGTCAGGTCGCAGTTTAGTATCAAAACCTCCACCGGCCGTCCGTCAGTCGGTCGGTCGGTCGGTCGGTCACACGTCACACGTCACACCTTTGCCCTGCTCATATCTCCGCATCAGTATGACATCACACTGCTGACATCAGTATGACATCACACCGTACACAAATGACCCTTATACCGGCATTATCTACCCACAGATGCTATAAGCCAACCCTGGCGATAAGGTCTGAGTCGAAGAAATGCTTCTTTCCTGGCAAGAATTGCCCCTTTATACTGTAGGGCTCGTTTGTGTATTGTATGACATCACGCCACATCATCGGCTGAGGACTGTGTGATGTCATCATATCTCCATATATGGAGACATAAGTTGCTCATGCCCAAATATGGGCTGGTGAGGTCAGACTTAGTGTGATGCGTAGGTTATCTCCATATATGGAGATTCAACTTCAATGAGTATATAAGACCGGCATTATCTACCGACAGCTGCTATAAGCCAACCCTGGCAATAAGGTCTGAGTCGAAGAAATGCTTCTTTCCTGGCAAGAATTGCCCCTTTATACTGTAGGGCTCGTTTGTGTATTGTATGACATCATCGTCTGAGGACTGTGTGATGTCATCATATCTCCATATATGGAGACATAAGTTGCTCATGCCCAATATGGGCTGGTGAGGTCAGACTTAGTGTGATGCGTAGGTTATCTCCATATATGGAGATTCAACTTTTGGCCTATTTGTGGATCTCCCGATTAGGGAGTCTTACTGGTAATACTGTAATGGTAATGTATGTTGCTGCTTGTGCTAGTTTCCTTGTCATGTTTGCAGGGACGTGCTGGGCCCCTGATTCAGCCCGGGAAAAAGAGTTGTAGAGGCCCTCATTGCGCACTATAGAGAGAGATCTCTCTCTATAGCGCTGCTGCTACTCCAAGATTTGCCATTTCAGATCATCACAATTACATGAGTTATATTTGTCATTGTCGGCTGGCAACCTTGTATGTCCAAAAAAATCTTAAAAATGATTTAAACTAGTGAAAACAGCCGATCTACAAGCACACAACGCCTCACACCGCGAGGCGTTGTGTGATTGTAGATCTGCCGTTTTCACTACTTTTGTGCGACGGCCTTGTACGATGTAGCAGGGCTTTGCTTGGCGAAAAAATGTACAAATTTGAAACTTGGAGATACGAGGTTTCTGCCCGTCAGTGACGATTTACTTTGCTGGCCGGCCCAGCCCCCAAAATGGAACGAAGACCGACATTTTATTTGACATTTCTTCCCAATGGCCGGTCTGGACCGGCCCGGGAATGAACCGGCCTTTCGGGAGTTGTCCCGCTTTTCCCAATGGCCAGCACGTCCCTGCATGTTTGTCTGGGAGGGAAAATTGTTCACAATTCAAGTTTCTATTGATTCTGAGTTTTTTTCTGAGTTTCTATTGATTCTGAGTTTTTTTCTGAGTTTCAGAGGCCTTTCTCTATCTTCATGGTAAATGGTTGTTCTTTGGATGGATTGAGAACGTTGTTGTCATTGTCTCGGGAGATAATCTCTGGTACTTTCAATAGACACATCAGAAGTTATGATACAGTATGCGGGATTGTGGTAACTATAGTATGTTTGTAGTACTCCTGACTGGATACAATGTTGTGGTTGAGAGATGAAAATGTAGTCCAATAATGTGTTCTTTTCAGTGGTTGGTTCTGTGATTACTTGAAGATATCCTTTTGATTCAAAAACATGAACTATTGGATGCAGTCTGGTTGATAAAAGATTCTTATTAAAGTCTCCACAAATAATGATTGGTTTATGATTCATCATGTCTAAATATTTCAAAAGGCATTTCAAATTTGAAATGAATAAGTCAACATTGTAGGTTGGAGGTCTATAGATAACAGTAACCAGTGCATTGATCGGGGATTCAATTCTGACAACCATGAATTCCAAGTCAGTTACGTTGTGTATGTATTCCATTTCATAGGCTTGAATGTGTGTTTTAACATAAACAGCTACTCCACCTCCTTTTCTATTGGACATGTAAGAATTCTTGGTGTAGGAAACGTCTCGGTTACGTTTGAACATTGTGTAACCTTTTAAATGGAAACGGTCATTAATAAATGATCCTTGTAGATGAGTTTCTGTAAGACATAATACATCTGCTAAACATACTGTAGCTCATGATGATATCTTATATTATCGATATGAGGTGCTAGCAGGGGCGGTTTTTATAAACTGGGGGCTCCCCACAAAGGTAGTAAAAGAGGCCCCCCCATGAGCGCGCGTGAAAAATAGGTATGAGCGAAAAACAGTATGCGCGCGCGAAGCGCAGGAATTAAAAATGCCACCCTCCAACTCAATACCTATTCTGAAAAAGTGATGATTTAGCATGACTGACAAGACAATGAACTTGACAAGACAATGAAGAGCAAAGGCAGAGGAAGCCTATTTGTTGTCATTATGGTTGGTTTTAAATACCTAACCACAATCATTTTGTATCTATTTGATTAATTTAAGAAGAGTACAGAAAGGTAAGTAAGGTAATCAAAGGTATATAGAGTAGGCCTATATGTATATTTTTATACAGGACACATTTGATGCAGGACAGTAATTATTTTTAATAACAATAAGGGAATATCAGTGAAAACTTTAAAATGTATATTTTTACAATTTATTTTTAATTATTATTTTTCAAAATTTAGATAACATAATTTAATTTCTTAACATGATTAATTTTCAAGCCTAATATGTGTAATCTTTGAGTACAGTTTGGATATTGCACGTATGTACAGGAAATTCATAGAGAGACGAGAGAGAGAGCTGATCACTTAACATTCCAATCAATTAACTCAATTGTCGCCAGCTGGTCTCTGTGTGAAATCTATTGACTCCAGTGAGCAGTTGGTCAATTCTTTAAAAAATCATAACTTTTGACAGGAATGGGCTAGAGACTTACTTTTTTTTTCTAAATGCTCAGAATAATGAGCACAGCAGGGGGCCCCCTCTGCCTAGGGGCTCTACGCAGTTGCGTAGTCTGCGTAGAGCAAATGCCCGCCCCTGGGTGCTAGTTATTATGGTTAGTATGTCATGACAGTTGAGAGTTTGTGTCCTCTGAGCAAGTGGCATTATGTTTTCAAAGCTAACAGGCCTAGCCACTGCCACCCCCAGAATGCAGGGATGGAAATGCTTCATATTGGGGGACAGCCCCATCGTTCAAACTGCTGTTGGTCCGAACAGGTTACAATTCACCAGGTTAGCGTTCACCAGCGTTAGTTTCACTGAGGTTAGGGTTAGGGTTAAGGTTAGGTTTAACCCAGCAAGGCCCGAATTAATTTCTACTGTTCAAAAAAGAAAAAAAAAAAAAATCAGATGGTGTTGTGTTGTAATTCATAAATCATAAATCATGCTCTAATTTACATTTTGGGGATATTTTTCACAATAATAACATATGTACATGTTCTAGACATTCTAATGATCACCAAAAAAAATATTACAGGCATTTTACTTGTGTTTTTGTGAGGAATAGCTTCAGTGAAAAAGTGAGATATTGTTCGTCCAGACTCTGGACTCCAGAGATCTTGAAGTTGTGTGAATGTCAACCTCTGTGGGGGGTATTCATGGGCAAATATCGTGGCCAATGGCATTGTAATACTAAACAATAGGATCCAATGGTGATGTTAATGTGAAAAAAGAACAGGAAAACAAATTATTTAAACTCTTTTTTTTTTTTTTTTTTTTTTTTGATAAAATAAAAATGTGTCCAAATAGCGACGGTGGGACTTGCAGGGTTAAGCATAGTTTTACTGAGGTTAGGGTTAGGGTTAAGGTTAGGTTTAGTTTTACTGAGGTTAGGGTTAGGGTTAAGGTTAGGATTAGGTGGTCGGACCAAAGGGTGTTCAAAGCAAAGACATGTTACCTCATATTGTCATGGACATCTTTCTTGAAGCGAACAAAGAATCGTGATGCACCTACAACAAAAAATGATCAGTCAGACATCATCATAGCCACAGGGATGTGGAATAATCCAGAGTAACATTTTGGACAGGAACCTCCAGACATAAGTCAAACCTAGTGGGCAAATCCTGCCTCTCCCCAGTGACATGACCTTTCATATTAAGGCCTCAGTCGTTCCCATTACGGTGCTAAATGTCACCAAATGTCGCATCGGGGCCTCTCAGAAGTCTGACTGAGTAATGCCTGATTTATACATCGTGTCTCACGCAAAACATAGCACATGTACAAGGTCACGACACGCCGTAGCGCATTGTGAGCTTGCAGATCAGCTATTCTGGATTTGAGGCACCGCCGGCATACAACTGCTGTAAGTATAAATCAGGTTTTAGTCTGGGATTCCTTAACTTTTCTGGGTTTGATCCGGTCAGGAGCGGAAACCACTTTGCGTCATGTTGTAGTTCTTTACAGGACTACAATTTGTCCGGAAAGATCAAACCGGATTCCGTTTTAACCCAAAATATTCCCCTGCGCTCAAGGACATACTTTTAGAGCCTACCTAATAAACCCCTTGATGCGGCGTAGTTTTGCTTTTGGTAAATTTGTTTAGCATATGCATCTTTTAGTCCAACTCGCGACTGGCAAGACTACACCAGGCTACTCGAGCATTTTAATAGTGATTGGGGAAACAAACGGGGGAAACCAAAACAAAGCGACGCCACTTCTTCTGCCTAGACCGGATAAAATGGCCCCTTGTAAACGATCACCAGGCTTTCCCCCGAGAAACTACAACAAAAGGTTAGGTTTTAGTCGTGAGCAGATATGCAGCACAATAAATAAAAGTAATACAGTGCCATTAAACCAAACTGAACTGAAAATGTCAATTTGCAGTGCCGGATCTACAATATGGGCACTTTGGGCACGTGCCCAGGGGCCCTTGGCATCAGGGGGCCATCCAGGGTGACAAAAAAGAAAAAGAAAACCCCCAGCCATTTAGTTGTTATCTAATCCGAATGAAATAAATTAAATGATGCCCCCAAACCCCCGATTGTGTGTGTTTTATTGTTGAGAATGCTGCTTCTAGTGCGATTGTATATAGTACAATGTGCCACCAGCGCTCGGCTGCTGTGTTAAATAACTGTAGGCTATAGTCCCCATAATTGCTATGGAGTGTTAGTTCATTAACCGGTTTCCCCTCTCCAGCTCTAGTAAACAGAAAATATAACTTTAAACCTCATTTGGTTGTGCTGTGACGCGTTGTAAGCGTACTATTTTCTGCCAAAGCTCTCTCCACAATACTGATGCTGGGGTTTAAGTTGTTAAAAAGAAAGTACTTATGCCACCCACCCTCTAAACAAAATGCTTTCTGTTTGCTTGTTATTAACGAAAGATGTGTTTTTTTTCCATCAATCAGGGCCCTGCCAAATGCACTGGGAACTGCTGGGAAGACATTTAGGGAATCAAAAGGTAGGCTAATTTCATGCTGGACACAGAGCAGAGAGACCAAAGTGTAGTCCTCCAGCGTTAGAACACAGAAGTAAATGAGAGTGTTTACAAATGCATTTATGCATCTCTAATGCCAAATTCAGGGGCTTCAATTGGGTATGGCAGGGGTATGCAGCTGCCATACCCTGGGTCCAGGGGGGGAAATAAAAGTTACTTTTAAATATGTATCTGTGATGGTTATTATGTTGTTAAATTACAGTAAAATAACTATAAATGCAAAATTTAACAAAATGGTTACTTTGACAAGGTATTACAATTATATTCTCCACACTAGTTAATGGTATATTCCCAGGTTCCGCAGGTCAGCTGCACAGGTGCAATGCATTATTGTTAATTGTGGCACGTTTACTAACATGCCAAGTTTAGCTGCACTTGAACAACCGTTCCAGGCTGCCATTTTCAGGCTGCCAGGCTTTTTTTCAGACATTGTGAAAATAGCCGATCTACATGCTCACAACGCCTCGCGCTGCGAGGCGTTGTGAGCATGTAGATCTGCTATTTTCACAATAGAACCGTGTTATACAAAATGTAATGCCTATTTTCCATGAGGACTCCCATCTTTGCCATACCCTAGCTTTTGCTGAACTGACGCCACTGGTGTTTACATATGCATTTATGCATCTCTAATGCCAAATTCCCAGAGAAAGGAAGAGAATCACATGCGCCTCTCATGTAAAGGCGTCAGCGCAGCAAATAGACTGTCCTCCATTCATGCAGCTTGGAGCAGTGGATTCAGAGTGGGATGGGTGTCCCGGAGCCAGTGGCGTCAGTTCAGAAAAAGCTAAGGTATGGCAACATGACTGGTGTCATCATGTCGCCATACCTTAGCAACAGGCATGATACATTTATTTTAAGGAGTACATTTTATTAGCATACCCTGGACCCAGGGTATGCTGCCATACCCCTGCCATACCCATTTGACGCCCCTGGCCAAATTCCCAGTGAAAGGAAGAGAATCACATGCACCTCTCATGTAAAGGCGTCAGCGCGGCAAATAGACTGTCCTCCATTCAGTGGATTCAGAGTGGAATGGGTGTCCCGGAGCCTGACTGCATAAAAACACTGTTTTATAGAGACAATTCTCTTAAGTTGAGCCCTGCTCTATCAGGGGCGTCAATTGGGTATGGCAGGGGTATGCAGCTGCCATACCCTGGGTCCAGGGGGGGAAATAAAAGTTACTTTTAAATATAAATCCATGAATGTCTCTTTGTCTATCTGTGCTGGTTATTATGTTGTTAAATTACAGTAAAATAACTACAAATGAAAAAGTTACCACTTAAACAAGGTATTATAATTATATTCTCCACACTTGTATTCTCCCCAGCTTGACAAAATGGTATATTTCCAGGTTCCGCAGGTCAGGTGCACAGGTGCAATGCATTATTGTTAATTGTGGCACGTTTACTAACATGCCAAGTTTAGCTGCACTTGAAAAACCATTCCAGGCTGCCATATCCAGCCCAAGAAACTGTAGAAACCTGTCTTTTCTTTTTTCTTTTTTTTTTCAGACATTGTGAAAATAGCCGATCTGCATGCTCACAACGCCTCCCAGCGCGAGGCGTTGTGAGCATGTAGATCTGCTATTTTCACAATAGAACCGTGTTATCCAAAATGTAATGCCTATTTTCCATGAGGACTCCCATCTTTGCCATACCCTAGCTTTTGCTGAACTGACACCACTGTGCAGCTCTATTCAGACGTGGGGTCAGGTTCACAGCTTAGCCTCCATTTGAGACTTCGGCCTCGGAGACCAGAAGAGTTTTCACACTTTCAAGCCAGGAATTTCAAGTGGTTCTTGTAAAACTGGGATTCCCCGCAACCTTTCCGTGGCCAAGGACACCCTATATAAGCCATAGACCAGGGCTGGGCAGAGCTTCTTCTTTTTTTCTCTACAGAGTGCCATTCTATATAGCGGCTTTAAAGTGAGTGAAGGGCCACACATTGGACAATCGGAGTGAAGCTTGAAACACATACTGTAGTGGTGTGTTATGTTAAAACGGCACGATTAATTTGGTATACATGACAGAGTGCTTTATATTTGCCAGGCTAGATTCAACTTTTAAAGAAGACTACTAATTTATACTGTATCTTGCCAGTCTGAGGTCACTGATGAGGTTCACACATGGAATCAAAAGAATCAGGTTCTTACATGTTAAATATTTGATAATAATCCAATCGCCAATAATCAGTGCTTGAAAAAGGACTCACATTTTACTTAAAGGCCCGCTGTCAGCCCCGAAATTATAATAGTATGATACAGTAGGTCACGTGGTCTATTTGAAAACACTTTGAATCACAATTTCCTATCGCCCACAGCGTATGCCCCCTCCAGGGGGGAAAATAAAAGTACTTTTAAATATAAATCCATGAATGTCACTTTGTCTATCTGTGCTAAATGGTAAATGGTAAATGGTGCATTTATATAGCGCTTTTAATCCAAAGCGCTTTACATAGATTGTGCATTACATTCACCCATTCACACACACATTCATACACCGGTGGCGGAGGAAGCCATGCAAGGCACCAACCTACTCACCGGAGGCAATTAGGGGTTCAGAGTCTTGCCCAAGGACCCTTCGACATTAACTCAGGGGGAGCCCGGATTCGAACTGGGAACCCTTCGGGATTTATACCCTTCGTGCTCTAATACCAGTTTCTCTACCCCTGAGCTATGCCGCCTATGCCTATGCTATGCCGCCCCTGTGCTGGTTATTATGTTGTTAAATTACAGTAAAATAACTACAAATGCAAAATTTTACAAAATGGTCACTTTAACAAGGTATTATAATTATATCGTCCACACTTGTATTCTCCCTATCTTGACAAAATTGTATATTCCCAGGTTACGCAGGTCAGCTGCACAGGTGTAATGCATTATTGTTAATTGTGGCACATGTACTAACTTGCCAAGTTTAGCTGCACTTGAACAACCGTTCCAGGCTGCCATATATCCAGCCCAAGAAACCATAGAAACAGGGGAAAAAATTAAATGTTCTTCTTAAAATAAATGTATCATGCCTGTTGCTAAGTTATGGCAACATGACTGGTGTCTTGCACGCTAGACACCAGTCACGTTGCCATACCTTCGCTTTTTCTGAACTGACGCCACTGCATAAGGGTCCGTTTCGTTCCATTTGTACATTCTCAGAGTTACAGGCTTTGCGTGCCAGACCATTTGGGAAGCCCCTCAAGGAACCCTTATAGGCTCCCTGGACACCACTCTGATAACTACTGATGTAGAGCACGCATTCCATTATTTCAGGGGATGTCAAAAGAAAAAAGGGTGATTTACCAGAGCCAGCTGAAGTCCTAAGAACACTGAATTAGGCTACTCAGAGAATCTCTGCTCCTGGGAGAGTGTTTTTTTGCAGGTCTTTCAGTCCGAGTGTATCAAAAAGGCAACTGGGTTAAGGCAGCGTAAGCTTGTGATTGGCTGCGCGGAGGTGCCGAAAGTCGGGGCACCTTTAGATACACCTAAAATGAAGCGTCAGCGTTAGTTTATGCAGGACATGGGAGTCAAGTCGCTGCTCAGCTGTAGTCAGACGTCAGTCAGCTCTGTTCTCATACCTCATTAACATATCTGCTGGTCATTATGTCACATGACTGCCATACTCCAATCAAAGCTCTTAATCAGTAGGGAAGGCTCCTTTAAATACGGCTTGCTTTCTCTACCAATGCTTGGTTTCCGAAGCTTCAGAATCATTTGCCTCATTTGCCTCCTCCACCCCAGCCTCCACCTTTGCACGATCAGTCTGGCTAAGCTCAAATACTTGTGAATGTCTGATTAAGTTACATGTCAATGTGGTTAAGCTCAAATACTGTGATTTTGACTAAGTTCATGTCAATGTTGTTAAGCTCAATACTGTGATTTTTACTATGTTACATGTCAAGGTTAATCTCAAATACAGTGATTTTGGCTAAGATACACGTCAATGTATTGCTATTATTCTGCTATTGTATCCCTAAGGGGTATTGCTTTGCGTTCCCTGATTTTGCTTAGCATGCTCAGAAAAGCTTGCACAAAATTTCAGGGAGCATCTCCTATCGCGGAGCCCTTTAAACGCCAAGATTAACTGTATTCCATTGATGCTATAAATGGTTAAATCTGCTTGTTGTGTATTCCATTTTGCAATAAATGGTTAAATGACTTGACGTGAATGTTCCTGACTAAACCTAACCTTAACCCTAACCCTAACCTCAGTAGAACTTACGCTGGTGAATGCTAACCTGCCCGACGCTGGTGAATGCTAACCTGGTGAATGTTAAACTGCTCGGACCAACGGTGCTTAACCCAGTTGCTTTTTTTTATATACTCGGACTGAAAGACCTGGAAAAAAACACTCTCCCCTCTGCTCTTAACCTTCCTTCATCCAGCTGCGCAGTAGTAGCTACCAGGAACATACTGATGGCCACTGAGCAGTTGGGGGTTAAAGGAAAACTTTAGTTTTTTACAACAAGGGTTCATATTTTAGATTGTAATTAAAGAATATAAAAAGATGAGTGTTAAAATCATTTCATTTACTTCTTTCTATTGTTTTACAGATTCTTATTTCAGTGGTTGGGGGCATGCGTACAAGTGGCTAAATATTATATCATTTTACACAGAATAAGCCCATTCCCAAGATACAAAACACAACCTTTCATGGTTGGATGTGACTTATGGGTGCTAGAAGTGTTACTGTAAATAGCAATAAAGAAACTGCTGGCTTAATTTGTCTAAAAAGACATATTTTGCCACTTGTACGCATGCCCCCATGCGTACGCATGCCCCACATTTTAGCATGGTAAACGCGATAAAACAGTAGCACGAAGCAAATGAACACATTTTAATACTCACTTTTGCATTTCTCTAATTACAATCTAAAATACTAGACCTTACCCGTTCGAAGATATGTGCTCCAAAATATGTCAAACGCACCCGGTGAAAGTGTGTGAGAGAGAGAGAGAGAGAGAGAGAGAAACATTCCTAACTGTGAGAGAAAGGGGTGTGTGTGTGTGGGGCTACAGATCCCATGGCCTGGAGGAACGGACCGTAACCCTGGCAACAGACAGCAGAGTTCAACAGAAGTGGTTAAGAAAACGCTAAAAAACTGCTTTAATTTGGGAGAAATGAAATTCGGGCTCCGTCAGTGTTGGTATAATGCTAATGGCCAATACCATGTGAACTTTGGGATCAGTTGCTGAAGCGAGTGAATAGATAAACGTAGATAAGCGTGAGCGTTAGAGCGTTAGAGCGTGAGTGAGTTGAGCGTTATGCTGCATTCACACTGCAGATATATAGTTGAACGTTTTGCTTGCTTGGTCAATGTTATCTCAATGGAAACCAGCTTTAAAGATACAGGACATACACAGAACAAAGCTTTGAAAGCTTTAAAGCTGGTTTCCATTGAGATAACATTGACCAAGCAAGCAAAACGTTCAACTATATATCTGCAGTGTGAATGAGGCATTAGAGCGTTAGAGCGTGAGTGAGTTTGGAAAATTATATGTTTGATGAACCCTTGTTGTAAAAAAACGAAGTTGTCCTTTAAGTGCCTTGCTCATTGCTCAGGGGCACTTCAACAGCGGGTGTTGAGATATGAGAGTGTTGCTCATTTACTTCCCTGCCCAAATTTAACCTGTTGTTCCGGCTGGGGATTGAACCAGAGGCGTCAATTGGGTATGGCAAGCTAGGGCAGCTGCCATACCTTGGCTACAGGGGAAAATAATAAAATGTACTGTAATCATGCCTGTTGCTAAGGTATGGCAACATGACTGGTGTCTTGCACGCACGCGAGGGCGCGCGTGCAAGACACCAGTCATGTTGCCATACCTTAGCGTTTTCTGAACTGACGCCGCTGGATTGAACCGGGAACGTAAGCAAGCTGCTGTGTTCATATTAAAATTGAATCAACCGCATGTCTTAATGAAGTGCTTCTCAAAGTGTGGTCCTTGACCTTAAGGGGTATAGTGTGGGTGGTCCCCAGCAAATAGCATCCAAATCAGTTTAACCACCTTAACCTCATTGGCACGCTTCGGATATTATCAACCGATCTACAAGCTCACAGTGCCTTGTAGAACTTTTTTTTTCTTCCCCCTGCAAGGGCTGGAGCCCCTATTGAGACTTTTATTAGTGGCCAAGCCCGAAGGGTCGAAGCCACTATTGTATTTGTACCTTATTTTCTTCTTCTTACGCCATTTTAGGAATAATCGTTGTATTATCTCTACGGTGCAGTCGCTTTTTACTAAACTGGGAAATATGGCAGAGGGCTATGTCAAGGCTCAGCGACACGAAGCCCACGACCATTGGCCAAAGGGTGCCGCTATAGCACTCAATTGAAAATCCAAACTTTGAACAGGCATAACTCATGCCCTGTTTGACCTACAGCCATGAAACCTCAATACACATTTGCATCTCCTCATGCCGAACAACTTTAACGCTCTGACTTTTGACATTTTACATCTTCCACCGTTTTGAATTATATGAAAATGTGCACGAAACTTTTACACATTCACTTTTTGACCAAGATCAGGTTCCTCACAGTTACCCAAATGAGATTCTTTCGGTGATAGTTCGCCACGCTTACAAGATTCATACCTTTATCATATCGTCGTTGTCGGGTGAAAACCTTGCATGTCCAAAACCGTTCGTTTTGCATTCATCATTTTAAAAATGATTTAAACTAGTGAAAACAGCCGATCTACAAGCACACAAAGCATCGCACCGCGAGGCGTTGTGTGCTTGTAGATCTGCTGTTTTCACTACCTTTGTGCGATGGCCTTGTATGATGAAGCAGGGCTTTACTTTGCGAAAAAAAAAACATACAAATTTGAAACTTGGAGATACGAGGTTTCTGCCTGACAGCGACGATATCCAAAAAGTAAAGGTCACTTACCCGTCTCTCAGATGTATCGTTTTTAAGCGATGGAGAAAATCTAAGCGATGTGTTGAAGAAACGATAGATTTAAATCGCTATTATTTTCCCAATTACATTTTACATTAGCAGTAATGGGCATGTGTGACCGGCCATTAATCTGTGTTGCAGAAAGGTTTTGCCACCAAGCGGCCGGGGCGATTTAAAACTATTGGCTCAACCGATCACTTTGATTTTCTCCAGCGCTTAAAAACTATACAACCCTGATTCAGCAATATAGGAAAGTGACGATTAATTGGTTCATTTTAATTATTTGTTTTATTTGGGGGAAACTTGGTAACAAAAGAGGATCAGCTCATTGCCATGTCCACACACTGTAGAGTCAAGACTCGCATGATGAAGCACAGTCCCTTGTGAAGTTCTAGATGAGTTGTCAAGCAGAATGCCCAGAGCTTACAGTGAAAGCTACATTTTACCTTTTGTAACATATGTATCTTTGTGACAGTAGTATTTTCATGCTGGTATACCTACCTGAAAGATGTGTACAGGGCAAGGTTTGGGCCAGAAAATTACATGAGACATGAAACTCCATTAGTGTTCCATGGACCGCAAGTTGAGAAACAGTTCATTCAATGACCTGGTGACCTAAGGTGTAGCTGACAGCAGTTGTTACTGGGAAGTCATGAACTTAAAGGGTGTGATGATCTCAAGAAGGAGAAGTGACTGCCGTAGTCATCATTATTAGGAAATGTGTGCTTGTAATAGGGTGTGTCTGCTCACTCATACAAAAGTACACACAGTATATCAGTCTGGATTAAGACATTTTCAAAAAAAGAAACTACACTCAATCACTCAAAAATGCATTTCTCAGTAGCATAATAGTTCAGTCATTATTTAAGAACATGTATCCATGAACCAGTAAGACTCCCTAATCGGGAGATAAGCGACCGTTGGTCGCTTATCTCCACAAATATCACAACCTCCACCTCTCACGTCATACGGGTAGCCATAGTTACACCTGGAATGTTGAATCTCCATATATGGAGATAACCTACGCATCACACAAAGTCTGACCTCACCAGCCCATACTTGGGCATGGACGACTTATATCTCCATATACGGAGATGGCCATATATGGAGATACGATGACATCACAGAGTCCACAGCTGATGATGTGGCGTGATGTCATACAATACACAAACAAGCCCTATATAAAGGGGCAATTCTCACCAGGGAAGAGAGCATTGCCTGGAATGTTGAATCTCCATATATGGAGATAACCTACGCATCACACAAAGTCTGACCTCACCAGCCCATACTTGGGCATGGACGACTTATATCTCCATATACGGAGATGGCCATATATGGAGATACGATGACATCACAGAGTCCACAGCTGATGATGTGGCGTGATGTCATACAATAAACAAACAAGCCCTATATACTGATGCGATACGATGACATCACAGAGTCCACAGCTGATGATGTGGCGTGATGTCATACAATAAACAAACAAGCCCTATATACTGATGCGGAGATATGAGCAGGGCAAAGGTGTGACGTGTGACGTGTGACCGACCGACGGACGGACGGCCGGTGGAGGTTTTCATAGTAAACTGCTCCCTGACGGTCGCAACAATGAATTGTCTTATAAAGGGTTATGTGGTGGGGGCTGTCCACTGGGTCGGGGGCTGTCCACAGGCCGAGGTGGTGAAGAAGTGTAGCAGGCCTAGGGTGTAGGGTCACTTGATAGCTCCGTGGGCACTTGGAGAGTGAGCCATGGAGGCCCAGAGATTCTCCCATGTCTGAGGTGAAAAACCCCAACAACAGGCTCATGTCCCATCGGGCTATGTGGTGGGGCACTTAGAAGTCCAGGATGTGTGGCCAACTGGCCATAAGCGGTAAGGGATAATGGGACTTGTCGGTTCCTGGTAGTAGTGGTTCTTAGGCCTTGGTGTGGTGCATCGCAATAGTCAAATTCCAATTATCTTTTATTTCTCGCAATTGGGTTTGATTTATGAAAAAAACTATACAGACAGGGGTGTCACCTGCCTTACTGGATAGTCCCACTGGACCCAAGTGGCCCTTGTATGGGAGGTGGAGGGGGGGGTCATGCTAGCTCCTATGCCCAAGATAGGCCCTTGGGTGGGTGGGTATAGATAATGAGGAAGGACGGTTCCCAGTGTTGGTGGTTGTAAAATCGGTGAAATCTCGCTACTACTACGTGTCATCATTTCGACAACGGAGCGCTGGGAGGGTTAGCGACTCACCCCACGGAGGTTAAGGTTAGGGTAAGGATTTGGTTTGGGTGTCGAAAAGATGAGACGTAGTAACAGCGAAACGCTCCCTGTAAAATCACCACGTGGTGCATGAATGTGTGTCAGGCAGACAGACAGGGTTGTCCCTACAACGGACTGGCTCACAGGAGAGTTGGTGTCTGGTTGTTTGATATTTCTCTAAGACAGGGATTCCCAAACCTTTTCGTCTCAGGGCACCCCATAAATATTTTTTTAATCCGAGCCACCCCTATTTATAATTTTCACTCCCAGCACCTTATATTTATAGCATATTGTCGTTGTCGGGTGGAAACCTTGTATGTCCAAAACCATTCGTTTTGTATTTATCATCTATAAAATGTACTAAACTAGTGAAAACAGCAGATCGGCTGTTTTCACTAGTTTTGTGCGACAGTTTTGTATGATGAAGCAGGGCTTTGCTTTACCAAAAGACGTGCACATTTGAAACTTGGAGATACGAGGTTTCTGCCTGACAGTGATTATGTTGCGAGGAAATCGTTAAGATAACAGCCATTTTGTTTAGAACTGTCTGAAAATAACGTTGTACTTCAAGTTTAAAATGATACTATTTTTTGTTCAAACAAGTGTTCAAATAAATTCCAAATATTATCAAATCATCTCGCGGCACCCCCGGACTGCCGTCACAGCACCCCAGGGCCAGGGTGCCCCGTCATCACCCACTTTGAAAACCCCTGCTCTAAGACCAGTAATATTACCAGGAGCCCCCAGAGTGACTTATCAACGTGGCCCAGAGGGTCCAGGGCTGTTCCTCTGTCCAGTTAAAAAGCTGAGGTGTTATGCAGAAAGCAATGCTTGTCTGTCGCAGCAGCCGGGACTCAGCCCTGTGTGGGCCTTGAGAAATTGACTGGGGTGTCGCACCAAATTCTGGGCCCAGGAGGGTACAAGGATTCACTGCGGGCCCCCCATGAATGTTCTTCATAGGGGGAGAGGGTTTACCCATTCAGACTGGGAAAGTATTATTTTGTGCTTTAACTATTAAAAAAATAGCAGATGTACAGTACAAGCTCACAGCGCGGCACCGCCCTGTGAGCTTGTAGATCTGCTATTTTTGTAAAATCGTGAAAAAGTCTTTGAAAAACCTATGCTTCTATGTCAGTGGTGCTCAAACCTTTTCATGTGAAGGACTCTCAAAATGATATGTATTTGGCCACGGACCCTAGCCTAGTTCCAGACCCTGAATCGCTAGCCACACCCCTTTAAAATTTTGTTTTGGCGATTCAGGGGTCTGGTGTTGCTCTCATTGAAGAGGCTTTCCTCGTTCGAAAATCCGTACGGCGAATCAGCGTCGTGAATCAGCGTCTTGTGATCAGCGTGGGTGGGGTTTTCCCAGAACTCATGTGCATTTCCAAGTAAACAAGCGCCGCCGCCGGACCGTACCGCACATCGCGTCGCCCGCCGCAGTAATATGCGATCGTAGCGATCTCGCTATGAAACACCAGTAGCAGGCATGTTATGTTGTGTTTGATTACTAGTTCCTAGTGCTCCTATTCTGCCTGTTTCTTTGGTTAGCAAGTAGCATTAGCAAGCAACAGGCTAGCCACTAGCCAGCCACATAACAACACTACGTCATCTGCTTTGCTACTGTTGTGTTGGTCAGACGGTGAACCAATCGCAGAAGACTGCCTCTTTGGCAACGCCCATCCCAGAAATTGCCTTGGACGAGAGCATGTTCAGACTGAATAATGGAGTGAAACGAAATGTCAATTCAGGCTGAGTGTCAGGCTACACGTACGGACCCCCCATCTCAAAATGATTAGTTCCAGAGACCCCCAGAAGCAAAATTTTAGTATGTAGCGGTATTGATGAATTCCAACCATCCATTCATCCATCCATCCATCCATATTCAACCGCTTATCTGGAATCGAGTTGTGGGGGTAACAGTTCCAACTGAGACCTCCAGATTTCTTTATCCCGAGCAACTTCCTCCACTCCCTCAGGGAGTATACCGAGGCGTTCCCAAGCCAGTTTGGAGATATAATCCTTCCATCTGGTCTTTGGTCTGCCACGGGGTCTCCTCCCAGTGGGACGCGCATCGAGGACCTTCCTAATCCTAGGAAGGCGCTCGGGGGGCATCCGTACTAGATGCCCGAACCACCTAAGCTGACTCCTTTCCAAGTGTAGGAGCAGCGGTTCTACTCCAAGTCTCTCCAAATGTTATCAAATTATTCTGTGGCACCCCTGGACTGGGATCAAGGCACCCTATAGGGTGCTACCGCACCCACTTTGGGAAACCCTGCAGTGTTCTATGGACCACAAACAGTTCACTCAATGACCTGGTGACCTAAGTTGTAGCTGACAGCAGTTGTTACTGGGAGGTCATGAACTTAAAGGGTGTTATGATCTCAAGAAGGGGATGTGATACCAGATTGCCTTATTTATCATTATTATGAAATGTGACCATGTAATAGGGTGTGTCTGCTCACTCATACACAAGTTACAAAACAGTATATGACACCATACACCATATATTACACAGAATCTAAGAGTCAAAGGTCGTGTTGTGCCCAATTACATTCAGGCACCTTACCATTGTCTTTGGAGACAGGTAGATTAATTGGGACAGAGTCTGTGTGGTGTGTGATTTGGAGTAAATTGAAAATGAGGTTAATTTCTTGTTTTATTGTCGTTATTATATCAGTGGTTATCAACCTTTTCAGACTGTGACCACTAAAATAATCATATATTAACTGCCCCCCACCCTGATGAGCACGAAGAGTTGAGGCATTACATTTTGTAGGCCTATAACACGGTTCTTCAACGCCTCGTTGTGAGCATGTAGATCAGCTATTTTCACAATTTCTGCCTCTAATATTTGACAATTTGGCCAATGTTTAATTTGTCATTTGTGACCAGTGCTGGTGGAAAGGCCCATAACTCTGCGATTTCAAACAGTAGAAAAGTGAGAAAATAAGGTTGATTTCGTTTTTGTGTGTTTTTCGTTTTTTTTCCCGTATCAACACAGTTCCAATGTTGAACAAGGGTTTCATTCTGACTTAACAGATACAGATTATCTGTGTAAAGGTGGTTGCACACTGCTGCGTTTTTCGGGCCGAATATCGGAGTGAATTTCGGAGCGCGTGAATAAAAAAATCAACCTCACGTTATGTCAGTCACGTTTGCACACTGCCGCCTGTTTCGCGCACCACTCGGTCCCTTGCTCTCTCTATCTCTTTCTCTCTCCTTGCCCTGAAAAACGCATTTCGCAACGAAAAACGCAGCAGTGTGCAACCAGCTTAAGGTTTGGGAAAAAAGACGTGTTGGCCGTAGATGGAAAAAGAACTCATCAATCAAGTGCAGTGCAAATCCGGTCTGTTTTACTAAGCATAGTGAAGTGATGTAGCGGTATTGATGAATTCCAAATGTTATCAAATGATTCTGTTGCACCTCTGGACTGGCATCAAGGTGTTTTGTATGTTTGAAGCAAGTTTGAAAAAGTGTCTTTTTGTTTGTTTTTATTTTTAAATGTATACCTGTATAATGTATGGGACCGATGAAATGATGTGTCCTGTAAGTCCATGTGGGCTGGGCACCTTTTTGGTGCACAACACGAAAATAAATAAATCTATCAGGCTGGATTAAAACATTATAAAAAAAAAAGAAAAGAAAAACACTCAATCACTCAAAAATTCTCTGCTCACTAGCATAAAATGTAATTATTTAAGAACATGTGTCCATGAACAATTGATTGAGAAACAGTCTTGGGCCATGGCTACACGGAGCTGGATATTTGTGAATCTAGACATTTTTTGGTGCTGTTGGGGCTTGTAGCCACACGAAGCTGGATATTTTGGCAGTGAATCTGGATATTTTTCAATCCAGATAAATAAGTGGAGACACTGAATAATATCCGCTTCACTGGATCCGTGTAGTCATGATACCCGGATATCTCTGAAGACTTTACTGTCTGCGTGCTTGTTAGACCTAGATATCTTTGTCGTGTGGACCTAGATATTTTTCTATGTGGATATCTGAAAAACCGAGATATATGAAATATCCAGCTCCGTGTGGACCTAGATATTTTTCTATGTGGATATCTGAAAAACCTGGATATATGAAATATCCAGCTCCATGTAGCCATGGCCTTATAATGGGTTATGTGTATTTTATGTTTTATAACTATACTCATACATGGTCATTGGTCATAAGCTGACTATAATGCATTATAGACATGGGATGCTTACAGATGTGCCATTTCAAAACTTGATTTGAGCTTGTAGATCAGCTATTTTTGTAATTGTTAAGTCCTTCTCTGACTTTGAAGTCTAAATCTACATAAGATGGATTCTGTGTTTCAATGGGAATATAGTGGTTTTTTTTTTACCATTTTCTGCAAAAATACGCACCATTCTACATAACAATTAGAAAGGCAAAACAGGGAAAAATTGCATTTGCAGGAAATTTGCAGGAACATGCAGTAAAGCCTGAAGACTTGAAACAGCACATCTGTATAGCAAGTGTTACGAAACATTAGCATATGTTATAACATTATTCATACAGGATGTGTGCGTGCGTGCGTGCGTGCGTGCGTGCGTGCGTGCATGAGTGCGTGCGTGCGTGCATGTGCGTGTGCATGTTGTCTTTCCAGAGTCCAGAGGTGAATGAATTTAAAGGATTTGACCGTGTTCCATTTCACCACTAGCAGCATGACAGCAACTGGTTGAATACTTTATTAGAAGTTTGCGTATAGAAAAAAGCACAGGACAGTACAGTTCACTGATAGGCTACAACGTCTACTAAAATAAACAGCACTATGAAAAAACAACAAGGTATACTACAAAGACACTACAAACATGATTGAACCAACAATAATAATAACAATACATCCGTCTTGTATATCGCTTTTCAAAGTGCCCAAAGTTCCATTACAAAAAAATGTAAATAAAATAAACAACTTTATTTAGGAGAGAAAGTAGAAAGGCAAAAAAAAAAATAATAATAATAAAATTTTAGCATGGGGGACATAAAAACAAAAAACTAAAATCAAAGGAGCAGAAAGGGAGAGTAGAGTAGGCGGGGAAGGCAAGTCTAAAAAGGTGAGTTTTGACTGCAGTCTCCACAGATGTTACACCAAATTCTGGGCCCTGGGTACAAGGATTCACGGACATTATTTTGTGCTTTAACTATTGAAAAATAGCAGATATACAAGCTCATGGTGCCGCGCTGCGAGCTTGTAGATCTGCTTTTTTTGGGAAATCGTGAAAGTGTGTGTCTTTGAATGTTTCAAAGCCTTCTACGTTTTTTTTTTTTTTTTTTTTTTGAAAAACCTATGTTTCTATGTCAGTGGTGCTCAAACCTTTTCATGTGAAGGACTCCCAAAATGATGTGTATTTGGCCACGGAACCCCATCTCAAAATATGTTGTTCCAGGGACCCCTCAGAAGCAAAATTTGAGTTACAAATGTCCGCTTAAAAAAATACATATATTCAAAGATTTCCACACATTTTCACGACTTTTAAAAAATAGCAGATCTACAAGCTCACAGCGCGGCACCGAGTGCCGTGCTGTGAGCTTGTATATCTGCTATTTTTCAATAGCTAAAGTATAAAATAATAAAGGCCCCCTCCACCATGGGCCATAGTAACTCCCCTTACCAAAAAGTAGTAAACTTCAAGTTTACTTTTCTAAGTATACTTAAGTCAACTTTGAGTATATTTCTTAAGTATACTTTAAGTACAAGTATAGTGATATTTATGTACAAGTAGTATACTAACAAATGTACTAGTTAGTGTACTAGTTAGTATACTTACAGTATACCTAACGTACTTAAAGTAGTCTGAATTGGCCCAATTTGAGTATACTCGCGTAAACTCTAAGTTTACTTAAAGTATACATGAAGTATCTATGAGTATACTTAAATTATTGTATTCATACACTAGAATTGTGCTATTCCCTTACTTAAAATAAACCATTCATATACTCGGATGTATACTTAAGTACACTACTTATTTACTTGAATTGCACTTCTCTTATACGAGAGGTATACTATGGTCATACTTGAACTGCACTACATTTAAATTTGAAGTATACCATTTATATACGTAAAACATACTATGCGTGAACTTAATGTACACTACTCTTTTACCTGCAGTGTACTTGAATAGCACTTTTATTGTACTTGAGGTATACTAAGGTCATATGAACTGCACTACTTGTAACCTTGAAGTATACCATTTATATACTCAAACTATACTATGCATGAACTTAATGTGCACTACTCTTTTACCTCTAGTGTACTTGAGTTGCACTTTTCTTATACATGAGTTATACTACGTTTATATTTGAACGGCACTTTTTTCATACTTGAAGTATACCATTTATATAGTCGGAACATACTATGCATGAACTTAATGTACACTACTCTTTTACCTGCAGTGTAGTTGAATTGTACTACGTTTACATTTGAACAGCACTATTTCATACTTGAAGTATAACGGTTATATACTCAAAACATACTATGCGTGGACTTAATGGACACTACTCTTTTACTTGAATTGCACTATTCTTATACTTGACGTATACTACGTTTATATTTGAATTGCATTCATTTTAAACTTGAAGTATACCATTTATATACTCAAAACATACTTGATGTACACTACTCTTTTACTTGCAGTGCACTTGAATTGCACTTTTCATTTACTTGAGGAAGACTTTGGTCATACTTGAATGGCACTTTTCTTTTACTTGAGGTATACTATGGTCATAATTGAACTGCACTACTTTTAAACTTGAAGTACACCATTTATATACTCAAAACATACTATGCGTGAACTTAGTGTACACTACTCTGTTACTTGCAGTGCACTTGAATTGCACTTTTCATTTACTTGAGGTATACTATGGTCATACTTGAACTGCACTACTTTTAAACTTGAACCATACCAGTTATATACTCAAAACAAACTATGCGTGAACTTAACTTACACTACTCTTTTACTTGCAGTGCACTTGTCTTATACTTGACGTAAACTACGTTTACATTTGAACTGCACTATTTTCATACTCGAGGTATGCCATTTATATACTCAAAACATACTATGCGTGATTTTAATGTACACTACTCTTTTACTTGCAGTGCACTTGAATTGCACTCTTCTTTTACTTGAGGTATACTATGGTCATACTTGAACTGCACTACTTTTGAACTTGAACCATACCAGTTATATACTCAAAACATACTATGCGTGAACTTCATGGACACCACTCTTTTACTTGAATTGCACTATTCTTATACTTGAGGTATACTATGGTCATACTTGAACTGCACTACTTTTAAACTTGAAGTATACCATTTATATACTCAAAACATACTATGCGTGAACTTAATGTACACTACTATTTTACCTGCAGTGTACTTGAATTGAACGTTTCTTATACTTGAAGTATTCCAGTTATATACTCAAAACATACTAGGCGTGAACTTAATGGACACTACTCTTTTACTTGCATTGTACTTGAATTGCACTTAGCTTATACTTGACATATACTATGTGTATATTTGAACTGCACTATTTCTATACTCGAAGTATACCATTTATATACTCAACACATACTGTGCGTGAACTTAATGTTCACTACTCTTTTACCTGCAGTGCACTTTAATTGCTCTTTTCTTATACTTGAGGTATACTATGGTCATACTTGAACTGCACTACTTTTAAACTTGAATCATACCATTTATATACTCAAAACATACTGTGCGTGAACTTAATGTACACTACTCTTTTACCTGCAGTGCACTTGAATTGCACTCTTCTTTTACTTGAGGTATACTATGGTCATACTTGAACTGCACTACTTTAAAACTTGAAGTATACCATTTATATACTTAACACATACTATGCGTGTACTTAACTGACACTACTCTTTTACTTGAACTGCACTTGTTTTATATTTGACGTATACTACGTTTATATTTGAACTGCACTATTTCCATACTCGAGGTATACCATTTATATACTCAACACATACTGTGCGTGAACTTAATGTTCACTACTCTTTTACCTGCAGTGCACTTTAACTGCTCTTTTCTTATACTTGAGGTATACTATGGTCATACTTGAACTGCACTACTTTTAACTTGAATCGTACCATTTATATACTCAAAACATACTGTGCGTGAACTTAATGTACACTACTCTTTTACCTGCAGTGCACTTGAATTGCACTCTTCTTTTACTTGAGGTATACTATGGTCATACTTGAACTGCACTACTTTAAAACTTGAAGTATACCATTTATATACTCAACACATACTATGCGTGTACTTAATTAAAACTACTCTTTTACTTGAACTGCACTTGTTTTATATTTGACGTATACTACGTTTATATTTGAACTGCACTATTTTCATACTCGAGGTATACCATTTATATACTCAAAACATACTATGCGTGAACTTAATGTACACTACTCTTTTACTTGCTGTGCACTTGTCTTATACTTGACGTAAACTGTGTTTATATTTGAACTGCACTATTTCCATACTCGAGGTATACCATTTATATACTCAACACATACTGTGCATGAACTTAATGTACACTACTCTTTTACCTGCAGTGCGCTTTAATTGCTCTTTTCTTATACTTGAAGTATACTATGGTCATACTTGAACTGCACTACTTTTAAACTTGAATCGTACCATTTATATACTCAAAACAAACTGTGCGTGAACTTAATGTACACTACTCTTTTACCTGCAGTGCGCTTGAATTGCACTCTTCTTTTACTTGAGGTATACTATGGTCATACTTGAACTGCACTACTTTTGAACTTGAACCATACCAGTTATATACTCAAAACATACTATGCGTGAACTTCATGGACACTACTCTTTTACTTGAATTGCACTATTCTTATACTTGAGGTATACTATGGTCATACTTGAACTGCACTACTTTTAAACTTGAAGTATACCATTTATATACTCAAAACATACTATGCGTGAACCTAATGTACACTACTATTTTACCTGCAGTGTACTTGAATTGAACGTTTCTTATACTTGAAGTATACCAGTTATATACTCAAAACATACTAGGCGTGAACTTAATGGACACTACTCTTTTACTTGCATTGTACTTGAATTGCACTTAGCTTATACTTGACATATACTACGTGTATATTTGAACTGCACTATTTGTATACTCGAAGTATACCATTTATATACTCAACACATACTGTGCGTGAACTTAATGTTCACTACTCTTTTACCTGCAGTGCACTTTAATTGCACTTTTCTCATACTTGAGGTATACTATGGTCATACTTGAACTGCACTATTTTCATACTCAAAGTATACCAGTTATATACTCAAAACATACTATGCGTGAACCTAATGTACACTTGCTGTGTACTTGAATTGCACTTTTCTTATACGTGAGGTATACTACTTTCATACTTGAAATGCACTCTTTTATTACTTGAAGTATACCATTTATATACTCAGAACATACTATGCATGCACTTAATGTACACTACTCTTTACCTTTCAGTGTACTTGAATTGCACGTTTTTTATACTTTACGTATACTACGTTTATACTTGAACTAGACTATTTTCATGCTTGAAGTATACCATTTACATACTCAAAACATTGAATTGCACTTTTCTTATACTTGAGGTATACTATATTTATACTTGAACTGCACTATTTTCATTGTAGCGACGGGGTGCAACTAATTAATATTCTAACACAGTTCTGCATAGGTATTTTAATGGTTAAAGAAAGACAGAGTGTGAAATATTATAGCTTTGGAAATGGAGGACTGTATATTCTGGAGTTGAGGTTATGCGCACCACAGGGCTCCAGTCAAAGAGCAGTAATCAATGATGACACTTGGTGTTTTATGTGGTTTTTATAAAGGAGGTAGTTGGCGGACACAAACATACACAATGATGAATGGTATCTGAAAATATAGAAATAATACATAAGGTTAAGGAGACAATAAACGATATGCAGTAGTAACCTACACAAACATAGCATATTACTGAAATGCCATGCACTCATGTGCCAGCTTAGACCCAGCATGCACTCACACACAGGTTAGACTAGGGCCTGTTAGCTTAGCCACTGAAGTTTAGCTAGCAAACACAATTACAAAAACAAACTTTTTAAACCACACACAGATCAATTCTGACACAATGAACTGTTACCACATGAACCATTATTGCTCTGCAGGACAGAACTCACTTTGTCAAGAACGCATTCTTATGTGCATATGTTTGTGTGTGGCTGCACTCATGCATGTAAACAGTTGGGGGAATGTTTGGTGTTGCTGAACTGTCTGTAGATTTCACTCTGAATGTGTAGTCTTGCCGGTCCCATTATACACCTACAAATGAACAGATAAAGCACATTAGTAATATACAGTAGTAATATACTTTGAATTGACAAGTAGAATACTCAAGATTTGTGAAGATAATGTAAAGCTGTTATTTGTAAAACCCTTACCTTTGTCTGTCTCCTCCTCCCAGGGTGGTGTTCGGGCAAAAGAGTTCCCTCCGGTAACACGCACACTATTTATAGTCCTGGGAGGGTGAAGCCAAGTGGGGGGTGGATAGAGGGGAGATTGAAAATGATACTATTGCATTTAATAATGTATGGTGGGTGTACACATTTAGTGGGCATAGTGGTAATTGGAGATATGAATTAAAGGAGCATATCCATGTGCTAGTATTTTAAGTACCTTTGTATTATTAAATGCATTAGAATCATTCTCAATCTCCCCTCTATCCACTTCCCACTTGGTTTCACCCTCCCAGGACTATAAATAGGGTGTGTGTTCCCGGAGGGAACTCTTTTGCCCGAACACCACCCTGGGAGGAGGAGAACATCAGACAAAGGTATTATCATCACACATCTTGGCATTCTACTTGTCAATTCAAAGTATATTACTACTGTTGACTCCCATAACTAATGTGCTTTATCTGTTCATTTGTAGGTGTATAATGGGACCGGCAAGTCTACACATTCAGAGTGAAATCTACAGACAGTTCAGCAACACCAAACCCCATCACCACCTTTATTGTCCCCATTTAGAGCAGGCATGCCTCAGGTACCCTCTGATCAGGACCCAGGTGACACTTTAGTTGAGGCAGTTGTTTGGGCACCACTAGAACAGAGGACCCCAACTGTTTACATGCATGAGTGCAGCCACAAACAAACATATGCACATAAGAATGCGTTCTTGACAAAGTGAGTTGTTTTCTGTCCTGCAGAACAATAATGGTTCATGTGGTAACAGGTCATTGTATCAGAATTGATCTGTGTGGTTTAAAAAGTTTGTTTTTGTAATTGTGTTTGCTAGCTAAACTTCAGTGGCTAAGCTAACAGGCCCTAGTCTAACCTGTGTGTGAGTGCATGCTGGGTCTAAGCTGGCACATGAGTGCATGGCTCATTTCAGTAATATGCTACATTTGTGTAGGTTACTACTGCATATTGTTTATTGTCTCCTTATCCTTATGTAGTATTTCTATATTTTCAGATACCATTCATCATTGTGTATGTTTGTGTCCACCAACTACCTCCTTTATAAAAAACACATAAAACGCCATCAAGTGTCATCATTGATTACTGCTCTTTGACTGGAGCCCTGTGGTGGGCATAACCTCAACTCCAGAGTATACAGTCCTCCATTTCCAAAGCTATAATATTTCACACTCTGTCTTTCTTTAACCATTACAATACTTATTAATTAGTTGCACCCCGTCGCTACAATGGAAATAGTGCAGTTCAAGTATAAACATAGTATACCTCAAGACAGTATAAGAAAAGTGCAATTCAAGTATGTTTTGAGTATATAAATGGTATACTTCAAGTATGAAAATAGTGCAGTTCAAGTATAAAGGTAGTATACGTAAAGTATAAAAAAACGTGCAATTCAAGTACACTGCAAGTAAAAGAGTAGTGACCATTAAGTTGACGTATAGTATGTTTTGAGTATATAACTGGTATGGTTCAAGTTTAAAAGTAGTGCAGTTCAAGTATGACCATAGTATACCTCAAGTAAAAGAAGAGTGCAATTCAAGTGCACTGCAAGTAAAAGAGTAGTGTACATTAAATTCACGCATAGTATGTTTTGAGTATATAAATGGTATACTTCAAGTTTAAAATTAATGCAATTCAAATATAAACGTAGTATACGTCAAGTATAAGAATAGTGCAATTCAAGTAAAAGAGTAGTGTCCATCAAGTTCATGCATAGTATGTTCCGAGCATATAAATGATATACTTCAAGTATGAAAAAAGTGCTGCTCAAATATAAACGTAGTATACCTCATGTATAAGAAAAGTGCAATTCAAGTACACTAGAGGTAAATGAGTAGTGCACATTAAGTTGATGCATAGTATAGTTTGAGTATATAAATGGTATACTTCAAGGTTAAAAGTAGTGCAATTCAAATATAAACGTAGTATACGTCATGTATAAGAAAAGTGCAATTCAAGTAAAAGAGTAGTGTCCATTAAGTTCACGCATAGTACGTTAAAGTATAAACGTAGTATACCTCAAGTATAATAAAAGTGCAATTTAAGTACATTCAAAGTAAAAGAGTAGTGTACATTACGTTCACACATAGTATATTTTCAGTATATGAATGCTATACTTCAAGTATGAAAATAGGGCAGTTCAAGTATAAACATAGTATACGTCAACTATAAAAAACATGCAATTCAAGTACACTGCAAGTAAGAGAGTAGTGTACATTAGTGTCCATTAAGTTCACGCATAGTACGTTAAAGTATAAACGTAGTATACCTCAAGTATAATAAAAGTGCAATTTAAGTACATTCAAAGTAAAAGAGTAGTGTACATTACGTTCACACATAGTATATTTTCAGTATATAAATGCTATACTTCAAGTATGAAAATAGGGCAGTTCAAGTATAAACATAGTATACGTCAACTATAAAAAACATGCAATTCAAGTACACTGCAAGTAAGAGAGTAGTGTACATTAAGTTCACACATAGTGTGTTTTGTGTATATAAATGGTATACCTAAAGTATAAGAAAAGTGCAATTCAAGTACACTGCAAGTAAAAGAGTAGTGTACATTAAGTTCACGCATAGTATGTTTGGAGTATATAATAGTGCAGGTCAAGTATAAACGTAGTATACGTCAAGTATAAGAAAAGTGCAATTCAAGTACCCTGCAAGTAAAAGAGTAGTGTACATTAAGTTCACGCACAGTATGTTTTGAGTATATAAATGGTATACTTCAAGTATAAGAAAAGTGCAATTCAAGTGCACTGCAAGTAAAAGAGTTCTGTACAGTAAGTTAACGTAGAGTATGTTAGGAGTATTTAAATGGTATACTTCAAGTAAGAAAATAGTACAGTTCAAGTATAAACGTAGTATACCTCAAGTATAAGAAAAGTGCAATTCAAGTACACTGCTAGTAAAAGACTAGTGTACATTAAGTTCATGCATAGTATGTTTAGAGTATATAAATGGTATACCTCAAGTCTGAAAATAGTGCAGTTCAAATATAAACGTAGTATACAACAAGTATAAGAAACGTGCAATTCAAGTACAATGCAAGTAAAAGAGTAGTGTCCATTAAGTTCACGCACAGTATGGTTTGAGTATATAACTGGTATTCTTCAAGTATAAGAAAAGTGCAATTCAAGTACACTGCAAATAAAAGAGTAGTGTACATTAAGTTCACGCATAGTATGTTTGGAGTATATAAATGGTATACCTCAAGTCTGAAAATAGTGCAGTTCAAATATAAACGTAGTATACGTCAAGTATAAGAAACGTGCAATTCAAGTACAATGCAAGTAAAAGAGTAGTGTCCATTAAGTTCACGCATAGTATGTTTGTAGTATATAAATGGTATACCTCAAGTATGAAAATAGTGCAGTTCAAATATAAACGTAGTATACAACAAGTATAAGAAACATGCAATTCAAGTACAATGCAAGTAAAAGAGTAGTGTCCATTAAGTTCACGCACAGTATGGTTTGAGTATATAACTGGTATTCTTCAAGTATAAGAAAAGTGCAATTCAAGTACACTGCAAATAAAAGAGTAGTGTACATTAAGTTCACGCATAGTATGTTTGGAGTATATAAATGGTATACCTCAAGTCTGAAAATAGTGCAGTTCAAATATAAACGTAGTATACGTCAAGTATAAGAAACGTGCAATTCAAGTACAATGCAAGTAAAAGAGTAGTGTCCATTAAGTTCACGCACAGTATGGTTTGAGTATATAACTGGTATTCTTTAAGTATAAGAAAAGTGCAATTCAAGTACACTGCAGGTAAAAGAGTAGTGTCCAGTAAGTTCACGCACAGTATGTTTAGAGTATATAACCGGTATGGTGAAAGTTTAAAAGTAGTGCAGTTGAAGTATGACCATAGTATACTTCAATTATAAGAAAAGTGCAATTCAAGTACACTGCAAATACAAGAGTAGTGTACATTAAGTTCAAGCATAGTATGTTTGTAGTATATAAATGGTATACCTCAAGTATGAAAATAGTGCAGTTCAAATATAAACGTAGTATACGTCAAGTATAAGAAACGTGCAATTCAAGTACAATGCAAGTAAAAGAGTAGTGTCCATTAAGTTCACGCACAGTATGGTTTGAGTATATAACTGATATTCTTCAAGTATAAGAAAAGTGCAATTCAAGTACACTGCAGGTAAAAGAGTAGTGTCCATTAAGTTCACCCACAGTATGTTTAGAGTATATAACTGGTATGTTGCAAGTTTAAAAGTAGTGCAGTTGAAGTATGACCATAGTATACCTCACGTATAAGACAAGTGCAATTCAAGTACACTGCAAATACAAGAGTAGTGTACATTAAGTTCAAGCATAGTATGTTTGTAGTATATAAATGGTATACCTCAAGTATGAAAATAGTGCAGTTCAAATATAAACGTAGTATACGTCAAGTATAAGAAACGTGCAATTCAAGTACAATGCAAGTAAAAGAGTAGTGTCCATTAAGTTCACGCACAGTATGGTTTGAGTATATAACTGGTATTCTTCAAGTATAAGAAAAGTGCAATTCAAGTACACTGCAGGTAAAAGAGTAGTGTCCATTAAGTTCACGCACAGTATGTTTAGAGTATATAACTGGTATGTTGCAAGTTTAAAAGTAGTGCAGTTGAAGTATGACCATAGTATACCTCATGTATAAGAAAAGTGCAATTCAAGTTTAAAAGTAGTGAAATTCAAGTATAAATGTAGTATACGTCAAGTATAAGAAAAGTGCAATTTAAGTACCCTGTAAGTAAAAGAGTAGTGTACATTAAGTTCACACATAATATGTTTTGTGTATAAATGGTATACCTCTAGTATAATAAAAGTGCAATTCAATTACACTGCAAGTGTACATTAAGTTCACGCATAGTATGTTTGGAGTATATAATAGTGCATTTCAAGTACAATCGTAGTATACGTCATGCATAATTAAAGTGCAATTCAAGTACCCTGCAAGTAAAAGAGTAGTGTACATTACGTTCACACATAGTATGTTTTGTGAAAATACATGGTACACCTCAAGTATAAGAAAAGTGCAATTCAAGTACACTGCAAGTAAAAGAGTAGTGTCCATTAAGTTCACGCACAGTATGGTTTGTGTCTATAACTGGTATTCTTCAAGTATAAGAAAAGTGCAATTCAAGTACACAGCAGGTAAAAGAGTAGTATCCATTAAGTTCACGCACAGTATGTTTAGAGTATATAACCGGTATGGTGCAAGTTTAAAAGTAGTGCAGTTGAAGTATGACCATAGTATACCTCAAGTATAAGAAAAGTGCAATTCAAGTACACTGCAAATAAAAGAGTAGTGTACATTAAGTTCACGCATAGTATGTTTGTAGTATATACATTTTGTGTAAATAAATATGGTACCCCTCAAGTATAAGAAAAGTGCAATTCAAGTACACTGCAAGTAAAAGAGTAGTGTACATTAAGTTCACGCATAGTATGTTTGGAGTATATAAATGGTATACTTCATGTATGAAAATAGTGCAGTTCAAGTATAAATCTAGTATACCTCAAGCATAAGCACTACAGGTGCACAGTGTAGGGCAACTACCTCAAGCAGCCAGTGTGAGAAATATACAAGTATACACCCACAAGCCAGATACTGTATAAGAACACAGTACTATAGAATATAGGCTGCACTTGAAATGAAGGAAAGGTATACTTAAACTTTTGCTGTGTACTCGTCAGTATAAACTAAGTATACTTTTGTTAAGTATATTCCTGATAGTACATTTTAAGTAAACAGAAAAGTATACTTACCAAAGTATTAGTTTAGACAAAGTATACTTAGTTCATAACAAGTATACTCAGAGTATACGTAAGTATACTACTTTTTGGTAAGGGTCAGTACCACTTCCCCCCCTCTCCTTGTGACGCCCCTGGACATGGCGTTCAACCAGGTCAGAGAGAGTATAGCGGGATAATCCAACCAATCAGTGTAAACATACCGCCTTACCCCAGCGTCCAATCAGAACAAGACAGTCTTTGTAGCAACAACATATAAATGATTGAGCTGAATGACACACAACAGTCGAGAGTCATCAGTCTATAGTGTGTCAACATGAGGGCTGCTCCGGCTTTGCTCGTCGTGCTGTTGTGTGCGTGTGAGGTGGGGCTGGGGGGGGCTCAGCAGACCCCCACAGTGGCCGACGTGCAGAGGGAGGTCACGGTACTGAGAGGCATGGTCGTGGACCTGAGAGGAGACAACAGAGGTTGGTTTAACCCCTTTTTTGGACTGAATGAATATCTAATGATGTAAAAACATATCGTCGTTGTCGGGCCGAAACCTCGTATCTCCAAGTTTCAAATGTGTACGTTCTTTCGCAAAGTAAAGCCCTGCTTTATCGTACGAGGCCGTCGCGTCGCACAAAAGTAGTGAAAACTGCAGATCTACAAGCACACAACGCCTCGCGGTGCGAGGCGTTGTGTGCGTGTAGATCGGCTGTTTTCAATCATTTTTAAAATGATAAATGCAAAACGAACGGTTTTGGACATGGAGACATCAGAGGTTGGTTTAACCCCTTTTTGGACTGAATGCATTTCTAATGATGTAAAAAATATATATGTTTCTATATGCACATACGCCATTTTGTTCTACTTCCGGGTGTCTTGCGACTTCCTTCACAGGTGTTACTGATGATACTTATTAAGGCTCTGTTTGATTTATTGTACAGTGGTGCTTTCATTTCAAGGAGCCAAGAACCCCCATAACTCTGTACAAATGGAATCAACAAATGGAAGCAAATGTACCCTTGCAGGTCCATTTGCTTCCATTTGTACACTCTGAGTTACACACCTGTATGGGGACATTTGGAACCCACTCAAGGACACTTTGAGACCCACTGGTGTAGCAGAGTGTTTCACTTTCCAGTGAGCCAACATGCACAATATCAGCACCCTGACTCTGTTTGACCAGAATGGAACAGACCCTTCATTAGTATCATCGGTAACACCTGTGAAGGAAGTCGAAAGACACCCGGAATAGAACAAAATGGCGTATATGCATATACCCTATTAGATCAGTGTTTCTCAAATGGGGGTGCGTGTACCCCTAGGGGTACGCGGAGGTACTGCAGGGGGTACGCGAAAATGCCCCCCCAAAAAGACATTAAAAATCATACTGATATTATTATATATTATATTATTATTAATAGTATTAAAAACCATTGAATTAGGAAGGGGAAAACTGTTATGTTTAGTGATGACACATGGAGAAACTTGGTGAGCCTGATAGTTGCCACCTCAAATGAAATAGTACCAGGCACCTGGGATGTGCTTGATCTAAAAGGGCCTTTGGTGGATACGCTGCGACGCGTTGTGAGCTTGGAGGTCGTCATATAGCCTACCACACTGAACTAAACATAATTAATTCAATAATAGAGTGGTATAACGGCATGGATTTCTACACAGAAAGGGCAATTCTTTCAACATAAGATGCTGCATTCAAGTTAAGGCAACACGTTCTCACACCGAAAACGTCATATAACTACGCAATTCTCTTGAATGCTATACCTTCACTTCAGGTATAAGGCATGGAAAGAGGGCATTTGCATTTCTTTCACTACATTCATGGACTGGAAAGGGCACTTTTGTACAGATGGGTAAAAGGGCCGGGGCTCAAGCCCCCTTCGATGTCTATGTGTGCACGTGCCTGGTGCATACAGTATGCCCTCCATGCGGAAGGTGAGCGGTTCAAACCCTGCCTAAGCCGACGTCAGCAAGGGGGAGAAGACGACAGCCACCTGACGGCTTCCCCTTAGTAACAAGAAAATCTTGTGAAATAAAATGTCTTCAACCAATCATCAAGGACGATGATACACGAAAGAAGAAGTCACAGACAGACATTGCCAAATATCTCCATGGCCAAAATAGTGAGGTCAAATGTAATCTACGTGGCTGTATATATGTTGAGTCAACTATAGTTAGCTGGTGTGGACTGAATGATACATTTTTATTTTAGCGCAACTTACCTCAGAATTGGGCTGTGAATCACACGCTGGTGTCCTAGATCCACGGGCTGTCGTCTCCACTTTCTGCTTTTTCAAATGCATTAATTAATTAATTCGTTAATTCATTCATTCATTCATTTTCTCTCCTCAGTAATGAATGCCAAGTTGACATCCAGCCAGACACAAGTGGACAATCTGCAGAGAGACAACACAGGTTGGTTTAAAACTGTTTCTTTGTGATGTGATATCAATCAATCACTCAATCACTCAATCAATCAATCAATCAATCAATCAATCAATCAATCAATCAATCAATCAATCAATCAATCAATCAATCAATCACTCAATCATTCAATCAATCAAATGGTAAATGGTGCATTCATATAGCACTTTTATCCAAGGCGCTTTACATAGATTGTGCATTACATTCACCCATTCACGCATACATTCATACACCGGTGGCGGAGGAAACCAATGCAAGGCACCAACCTGCTCACCGGGAGCAATTAGGGGTTCAGAGTCTTGCTCAAGGACTCTCTTCGACATTAACATTAACTTCGACATTAACTCAGGGGGAGCCCGGATTCGAACTGGGAACCCTTCGGGAACCCTTCGTGCTCTAATAACGGTTTCTCTACCCCTGAGCTATGCCGACCCCAATCAATCAATCAATCAATTAATCAATCAATCAATCAATTACTTGCGCCAGCAGAGTGCGCACGTATTTTACACCACTAATTTGAAACTTTAGCTACTTTGCAGATATAAATTATAATATTACAAAACATACATTAACCACTTTAGCCCTATTTTATACCTATAGGCTATTTGAAAATACCGATCTACAAGCCCACAACGGGTCGCAGCGCACTGCGTGCGGTGTTTCTGTCACGTCGTCTGTCACGTCCTCTGTTTGATGTAGCGCTGCGAGGCGTTGTGAGCTTGCAGATCGGCTATTTTTAGCTAAAGTTCTCAGGATATGGTCACTAGGGTTCAAGTGGTTAATATAAAAAAGAAGAAGAAAAAAGTTTCTATCATTCAAAGATTTGGAGAACCCCCTGTAGTAACTCTGAGGACCCCCTAGGGGTCCCGGACCCCCTGTTGAAGACCCATGGTCTAGTTCATTCATTCATTCATTCATTCATTCATTCATTTTACCTCCTCAGCATTGAATGCCAAGTTGAATGCCAGCCAGCAGCAGGTGGACGACCTTCAGAGAGACAACACAGGTTGGTTGGTTTAAAACTGTTTTTCTGTGATATTCATTTATTGCCTGGTTAATAAACCAGACCGCACAACACCACCCCCTGGCGGTAGTGGCGGTGTAGTGTGGTCTGGAACCCATCGATTGAGATTCTATTTCCACCAGCCACCAGAAAGGGTTAGCCAATCAGGGCTGTAGGCGTGGGGCACGTGGTGGGTGGTGGCCAGGTTCAGAACCATTCAGCCAATCAGGCGAGTCTGTTTGTAAATAAACACATTCCCCCCTCCACTCTATTACAGACATCAAACAGGTCGTAGTCTTTGATGATTTCATTGATAAGAGAGATCACTAACAAGCTATTGAAACGTGTATGGCTCAATCAATTACCGCAGTTCACAACCCCTTTGAAGTTCAAAGGGAGCAACTCATTAACTGCCAAAAACGTGAATCCCTTAAAAATCCCGTTGTACCACCCTGCCACGCCCGTGAATCCCGTGAATTAAAAAAAAAAAAAAAAAAAAAAAAAAAAAAATTAAAAAATTTTTTTTTTCAAAAAAAATTTTTTGGACCCCAAAAACGTTAGTAGGCATGATAGCGATCGCGAAATTGCTTGTTTAACCCCCATACAACCCCCATACAACTCAGGTAGCAGACCTCCAAGCTCACAACAGTGTAAAACATAATGGCTGCTATCTCATGAATGCCTGAACGGATTTCCATTCGGATTTTTTTGTTTGAAAGCTGTGAGCAATGTGGACACACGTGGTGCATTATCTAGGCATGGGTGTGCATGATCCGTGCACTATGAATTACATGGAAGTCTATGGAGACGAATGGCAGTTAAAGAGTACGAAGGTATTGTTAAATGGCAGCATATGAGTTAAGAGCATGTCACCTTGACATTTTTTTAAATGAAATGAAAACTCATTGCTTGTGAGTCCAGACTAATATCTGACATGCAGTGAGGAATTAGTATTAACAACGCCAGGCTAATTCATTTATCCATCCATCCATCCATCCATCCATCCATCCATCCATTCATTCATTCATTCATTCATTCATTCATTCATTCATTCGTTCATTTTCTCTCCTCAGCAATGAATGCCAAGTTGAATGCCCTCCAGAATCAGGTGAACGCTCTCCAAACCAGACTGGACAGGTTGGTATTCTCTAGCACCTGTTTTTTTTTTTACAACAAGGGTTCATAGAAAAGAAAATATGATTGTTAAAATGTTTTAATTTACTGCTTTCTGTCGTTTTATTGATTTTAACTATTTTGATTTCAGTGGGTGGGGGCTGAGTACAAGAGGCTAAATGTGTATTTTTAGACACAATAGGCCCGATTCATCAAGCACTTTACGGCCAAATTACACCCATATTTTGATCTTACCGGCATTTAGGACAATTTCCAAGTTAGGGGTCAGATTCAGCAATGTTTTTTGTCAGGGGTTTAGAAGGGATTTAGAAGGTAAGACAGAAATATTGGCCAGATTTTAGTCACTTTATTTACACTATATTTACAACCAGATTGATGAATTGAGCACAATAAGCCCATTCCCAAGATGCACCGCAATCTTTCATGGGCAGATGTGACTTATGGGTGCTAGTGTTATGAATAGTAATAAAGAAATTGACAGCGTATTGTGTCTAAAAAGACATATTTAGACACTTGTACCCACTGAAATCAAAATAACTAAAATCGCTAAAACGATAGAAAGCAGTAAATGAAAACATTTTAACACCCATCTTTTCTTTTCTCTAATTACAATCTAAAATATGAACTCTTAAACTAATGTCCATAAGTATATCATGCACAGTACACATCTGCTGCTGTATACACCATCATATCTTATCTCAGGTAGCCTACTATGTTTAAATAGGCCTATGCAGATATATGGGTGGGTGACGTGACGTAACGTTTTCGCTGTCCTCGGTGTCAAACATGTATAAATAAAAAATATATTTGTCAAAAACCTTCTGAATATTGTGCAGGACATTAAGCTTTATGTGAACTTACTCAAGATTAAAACATTTCATTCCTCATTTCTTCAGAATCTTCAACCAAACATGGCAAAACTCATATGGTGTGACTGTCCTGACCTTGTTTCTCAAAGTGGGAACTTGAATAAAACTAAGAAAAAGAATTGCTAAAAATCATTTGAAAATGAATTTAGGCTAAAAAAAAATGTCTATTTTGAGCCTATATCTTTTCAAAGTCAAAGCATAATGTTTTCAGTCATTTCTGATCAAAAACATTTTGTCCCCCAACCCAAAATCATTTGGTGTGACACTAGTTTGGAAAAATTAAACAGGCAATTATTTGGACACCTATTGGCTAGAGAGGTCCTTCTTCTGTAAGGCTATTCAGCACTCCCAGCACAACTGCAAGACAGGTGTCTGAGGTGAGTTATGATTTTAACATTTTCATGAAATGCCATCTTGTTGAAACGTTGACAAACTCACCATTCTGGATGTCTTTTGGTGTGACACCTTTTCTTTAAAAAAAGCTTAAGTTATTTGAAGTTTTGGTCATATTTCCATGTAGATCTAGGCTGCTTTGTTATAGCTAGCATGCTGTTAGCATGCTAATGTGTACATAGTAGCCTCAAGGTAAACCTAAATGGAGAAAACAGTAATATGGTGTGACACTTAATCATATGGTGTGACATGTCTGCTTGTCACACCATATGACTTGACTGTCACACCATATGATTTATACTGTATTTAACTACAGATATAACAACAAATAACAAAGTTCCATGTTTCTTTTGTACATTTAAACATTTGTTTTAAACATTTTTACATAAAATGTAATTTAGCTTCATTCAGTGATACTTCAAATTCATCAGACAGAGCAGAAACCCCTTCACAGAAACCTTAACATATTGTTTCAATCTAAACAATATTTTCTCTTTGTCTTAAACTATACATTGCATTTTCTTTTGTCAGCTGGAAAATGACAAGTGCTGAGAGAACGAGAAAGTACAGGGAGAAACTAAACAATGACCCAGCAAGGAGAGAGGAGCCAAAGGGGCGAGACTGCATTTTCTACGAAGAGCAGGAGGTTGTCTGTGGCATAGCAGAACCGCAACAAGGCAGCCGGTTTGCTACCCTCACCAAATACGACTGGCTGATGTACAATACAGTCTAAATGTATAATCTAATCTGATCTAATACTTTTGTACTTTCACTCACTGGACTGGACAGTGGACAGTGTTAAGGTAGGACCCGAGACAAAACTAGCGAAAATAGCTGATCTACAAGCTCTCAACACGTTGTGCTGCGAGAGCTTGTAGATCAGCTATTTTCGGAGTTGCGCAACCCAGCACTCTTTAGCTAGTGGAGATGTGGTGTAATGTCATGATTCCTAATTACATTTGTTCAACACAAAATGCTGTGTTCAAGTTCAGGAGACTTCGGAAAAAAGCAATTTACCTGAATGCTGAGTTCTGTTTCCACTAATTGGTGTTAATAAAATGTTGCCTTCAATGCCTTGGCTCCAAGTGTGGCTATGCGCCTTATTGTCCCTTTAGGATCCTTCTGCTGTGGGCCGGCAGAAGACTTAGGTGTGCGTAGCATTCCTGTGCACATCCTCATCATCCATCTACTACTACAATTCTTTCTTATCCCATGTTAAAGCCCTACAATAATATCCTGTTCAGAAATATTAAGGCCATGTTATCCTGGGTAATTGTTTAATCAATCAGTAGTTCAGTTCAGTACTCACTAATAGGTAGGTTAAAACACAGTTTGCTTTGACACATGAAGATATGATCATACGGTGTGACACTAAATCATTTGGTGTGACATTCCAAATAGTGAGAAATCATACCTTTCTTAATGATTAAACCAAAAAAATGTTTATGGATTACATAGAGAATATTATCAGGAAGAGTCACAAATATTTGTGTAATTTTAGAGAAAGTTTTGACAGAATACATTTAAAATATGTTGTAAGATCATGAACATGGGCTTCACACAGAGTGTCGATTATGAAAAAAATATACAGATATAATTAATTTTCAAAAAACTATAGTGGATCACTGGTTAGTTATGATAAAGGACTTTGATAAAGTGAGTAACTTAAGAAAGATGTACTCCATTTTCATTTTATGAACAATTATTTTCATGTCACACCATATGACGATTTTAGGCACAAGTACAACAAACTGCTGAATAAAGTCTGATTCCAATAAAATATCTAAAAACAAAATGTATTTCCATAAGGTTGAGAGTGAGTAGAACAAAAGTAAATAACTTTTATGCCTGCAATTTAAAGTTTTTTTAAAAACACATTTTTTGGGGCGTCACGTCACTGACCCATATATATATATATTTTTCTTGTTTTCTTGTTTAACCTCCTTTACCACTTCTCCTCCTGTCATTGTATGCATGCAATTACTAAAATTGTTACTGTAGTGTGATAAAGCAATTGTGCTGCTGCTTTGTACTCTATGTTCTGTTCCGTCCGTGCGTGTGCACATGCATGAGCGTGCGTGTGTGTGAGCATTACGTGTACAGTAGCAACGTCAAGCAGGAAGCTGTGGTAGAAAAAAATCACTCCCACTGTAATTATGAGAAATGACAGAAGCTTCCATCCTCACCTCTGAGGAGACATTACACCACCGTCTATCTCTGTCAGGAGAGAGAGAGAGAGAGAGAGAGAGAGAGAGAGAGAGAGAGAGAGAGAGAGAGAGAGAGAGAGAGAGAGAGAGGGAGGGAAGAAGAGAAGCAATGTGAAGCTACGAGATAAGAGCAGGAGAAAAGAGAAAGGATAAGTGGTCATTGGTAATAATGGTCATTGTCATCATTCAGAGGCCTACCCTGGGGTGTGGAAGTCATGGGTTACAGCTGTCATAGGACAAATCTCCTAGTCGGTACAAAACCGTCTGGAGATGACGCGCTCTCTGCGAGAGTAATAAAGTCTTTTAGTTTACTGGGTGCAGGATTCAAGTCAGTAACAGGAAAAAAGGGAATATCCGCACTCTCTGGAGTAGTTTCTTGTAGATTTATTAAATCATTATTTCACAGCATCTCACCGAATAGACGGACCGGTTTCGGCCGTGTGGCCTTCCTCAGCGTCTCTAAACTGAACTTCCCTGGGCGGAAGTGACATATAAAGATGAGCTGCAATCAAGTGCAGCTGAGTCTCATCAGGAAATGACATCATGTGTTTACATTCTCTTTTTTTTTTAAAGTTTTTAAACAGTGAGTAGAAAATAGAAAACATTACATCATGCAGTTTCCGCAAAGAATCCAATAATTTCAAAAAAATAAATAAACAAATTACAAAAAGCAGTTCAGTAATAATTCCTCATTCAATCCCTTAGGAAACTCAGTATTGAGTGTATGGATCCAAAAAGCTTCCCTTTGGAGCAGCAACTGGTCTCTATCCCCACCTCTTTTTAAAGGGCTAACTGTCTCTATACCTTGAAATCTGAGAGTACAAATGTCATGTTTAGTAGTATTAAAATGCCTGGCTATCGGAGACTTTTCATCCTTGTTTCTGATGTTGCTTTTATGTTCTATAATTCTTGTTTTCAGCTCTCTTTTAGTTTTGCCAACGTAACAGAAACCACAAGGGCATTTCAATAGGTATACCACATATTTAGTCTTACAGGTTATTCTTCCTTTTACCTTGATTTTTTTTACCTGTATGTGGATGTGTTATCGTCTCTCCAGTAATCATAGCATTACAGTTAGTGCAACTTTTACAAGGGAAATTTCCTGAAGGTAAAGTAGATAAAAAGTGTTTAGGTTGTATAGAGATGTCATTGTTTATTAATTTGTCACTTAGATTCTTAGCCCTCCTATTTGCAAAAATAGGGGGAGTCGGAAAAGCAGGTCCTACCTCAGGATCGCTCGACAGAATATGCCAGTGTTTCTTGACTATTTGTCTAATAGGCTGAGTCATAGGAGAAAACGTGGTAGTCATGACTATGGGCTGTTTTTTCAAAACGA
Organism: Nannobrachium achirus; assembly: GCF_963921795.1. Taxonomy (NCBI): domain Eukaryota; kingdom Metazoa; phylum Chordata; class Actinopteri; order Myctophiformes; family Myctophidae; genus Nannobrachium; species Nannobrachium achirus. The sequence goes on from NC_137812.1 coordinate 8,285,554, forward strand.
AAGGTTTGGGGACAAGGAGACCTGTTCTCTCTAAGGGATTAACTTTTGACTTGCTTGTAGTTAAAATGTGTTCATTAAACCCTCTTTCTCTGAACCTACTGCACATCTCCGTAGCCTGACTTTCAAATTCAAATTCAGTGTTACAGATTCTCTTCAGTCTTAACAATTGGCTATACGGTAACCCTCTTTTCAAACCAGCAGGGTGATAACTGGAAAAGTGTAGATAGTTATTACGGTCAGTTTTCTTCCTGTACACCGTAGTTTGGATACCTGTAGTCGATTTTTTAACACACACATCTAGGAAAGGCACAGTTTCTTGACTGGCTTCCAGAGTAAATTTTATAGAAGGTAACCTTGAATTAATATAAACCATGAACTCGTTCAGCATCTCAGCTGAACCATCAAACACAAAGAAAATGTCATCAATGTACCTACACCAGCCTTTTATATGGGCTCTATAAGGGTTATCTTTATACACATAATCTTCTTCAAATTTCCCCATGAAAAGATTTGCATAATTGGGAGAAAACGGACTTCCCATTGAAACACCTTGTTGTTGGAGATAAAACTCATTCTCAAATTTAAAATAATTCTTTGTAAGGACCACATTGGCCAGGTCAATAATAAAATCAGTAGGTGGAGACTGAGTCTCTCGTTTCTCCATGTAATATCTGAGGGCTTCTAAACCTTCTTGATGAGGCACATTTGTATAAAGGCTGGTAACGTCCATCGTACATATAAACTCTGCATCTGAAATAGTTCCAATAGATTCCAATTTATTTAAAAAGTCAGAAGTATCTTTTGTGTAGGAGGGTAACTTGATCACTGAATCTTTGATATGAAAATCAATATACTGAGAAATAGGTTCAGTCAATGATCCGATCCCTGCCACTATGGGGCGCCCTGGGACCGGTGGCACACAGCTCTTGTGTATTTTGGGCAAAGTATATAAAATGGGTCGCACTGGGTGTTCCTTTAGCATAAATTTGTATTCATCTTTAGATATAATTTGGTCAGATAAAGCTTTGTCTAGCATGGTCTTAATTTCTTGAGAGAAACGAATAGTGGGATCACAGGTTAACATCATATAATGCACCGTATTGCTCAATTGTCTGTTTATTTCCACAATATAAGACGCTCGGTCTTGCAAAACAATTGCACCCCCTTTGTCTGCTTTACGAATCACTATGGATTGATCATTAGAAAGATCTTTTAAGGCTAACGTCTCTTGAGATGACAAGTTAGAATGACAGTGATTGGTAGAGTCTAAAGGCGAGAGTAAAGAAAACACATCTTGGTCAACCAACCTACAGAAAGTATTGACAGAAGCGTTAAATACATGGGGAACAAATTTACTCTTGGGTTTAAATGTCTTAATCACATCTCTGGTCGGTTCTTCTGTTCTCCCCAGTTGAGGAGAGAGAGGTGGGTTAGTAGTAGTATTACCCTTGTTGAAAAATGCTTTCAGTTTCAAAGTTCTGAAGAATTTAAACCACATACAGGTAAAAAAATCAAGGTAAAAGGAAGAATAACCTGTAAGACTAAATATGTGGTATACCTATTGAAATGCCCTTGTGGTTTCTGTTACGTTGGCAAAACTAAAAGAGAGCTGAAAACAAGAATTATAGAACATAAAAGCAACATCAGAAACAAGGATGAAAAGTCTCCGATAGCCAGGCATTTTAATACTACTAAACATGACATTTGTACTCTCAGATTTCAAGGTATAGAGACAGTTAGCCCTTTAAAAAGAGGTGGGGATAGAGACCAGTTGCTGCTCCAAAGGGAAGCTTTTTGGATCCATACACTCAATACTGAGTTTCCTAAGGGATTGAATGAGGAATTATTACTGAACTGCTTTTTGTAATTTGTTTATTTATTTTTTTGAAATTATTGGATTCTTTGCGGAAACTGCATGATGTAATGTTTTCTATTTTCTACTCACTGTTTAAAAACTTTTAAAAAAAAGAGAATGTAAACACATGATGTCATTTCCTGATGAGACTCAGCTGCACTTGATTGCAGCTCATCTTTATATGTCACTTCCGCCCAGGGAAGTTCAGTTTAGAGACGCTGAGGAAGGCCACACGGCCGAAACCGGTCCGTCTATTCGGTGAGATGCTGTGAAATAATGATTTAATAAATCTACAAGAAACTACTCCAGAGAGTGCGGATATTCCCTTTTTTCCTGTTACTGACTTGAATCCTGCACCCAGTAAACTAAAAGACTTTATTACTCTCGCAGAGAGCGCGTCATCTCCAGACGGTTTTGTACCGACTAGGAGATTTGTCCTGAATTGTTTGGACGCTGCTCCTCACTTCTCACAGCATGTCGTTCGACGAAATAGCCAACGCCACGGAGGCTCGGGCCTCGACTTTCGCCTTTTCAGACTCTGACTCAGAGTCCATTCTGTTTCCGCAGGAATCCACAAGTCAGCTGTTCGACTCCGCCGAGTCGTTAGCCAAGCGACTGGAAGCACTGAAGAAGAAGGAGACACGATATACGCTGCATGGGTCCACCCTATCGCAATATTGGAGAACGAAACGAATCCCGCAAGGATTGCGGATGGATAAAGAGCCTACCCTGGGCCGAAACAGTAAGACTTTTTGCCAAAAATGGTGTGAAATTCTGAACAAGTGTTCGCTGGATCTGATGCTGTTAATTATTGAACACGTGAAGGAAGAAATGAAAACCATCCGTGTTGAAACCACACAGGTGGAAAAAGACATTAAAACCAAATTTGGTCAACAACAATTAAAAGAAATAGAACAACAGAATAACGCTTTAATTGACACTTATCACAAAGAGCTGCTGGAGATGAAACTGTATAAATATCGACGAGATACAGCAGACTATAAAGAAGATAAAGTGTACAAATGGCTATCCGGTGGAGAGGCTCGGAGACCATTCAGGAGACAACAAGGAGCACCCAACTTTCCTTCCAGCGGCACGACTTCAGAAGAATCAGGAACCGAGGGTGCATCCAGCCGACCTCGTTTTTTGGGTCCACGCTATCCAACCAGGTCCAGAACAAGAGACCAACGCGACGGGGAGGTAAGGGACGTACGCGGGTCAAGAAAGCCAACACAGAAGAAGACTTTTCCAACGTAATCAATTTGTCTAGTAGACAGTTGAACCCTAATGAATTGACAGTCCTTTCTAAAGGTTTATCATTCGTGCCGTCTAAAAAGGCGGATCCTTTCAATACTAAGGTGGAACTGTTTAAATTCTTCAGAACTTTGAAACTGAAAGCATTTTTCAACAAGGGTAATACTACTACTAACCCACCTCTCTCTCCTCAACTGGGGAGAACAGAAGAACCGACCAGAGATGTGATTAAGACATTTAAACCCAAGAGTAAATTTGTTCCCCATGTATTTAACGCTTCTGTCAATACTTTCTGTAGGTTGGTTGACCAAGATGTGTTTTCTTTACTCTCGCCTTTAGACTCTACCAATCACTGTCATTCTAACTTGTCATCTCAAGAGACGTTAGCCTTAAAAGATCTTTCTAATGATCAATCCATAGTGATTCGTAAAGCAGACAAAGGGGGTGCAATTGTTTTGCAAGACCGAGCGTCTTATATTGTGGAAATAAACAGACAATTGAGCAATACTGTGCATTATATGATGTTAACCTGTGATCCCACTATGCGTTTCTCTCAAGAAATTAAGACCATGCTAGACAAAGCTTTATCTGACCAAATTATATCTAAAGATGAATACAAATTTATGCTAAAGGAACACCCAGTGCGACCCATTTTATATACTTTGCCCAAAATACACAAGAGCTGTGTGCCACCGGTCCCAGGGCGCCCCATAGTGGCAGGGATCGGATCATTGACTGAACCTATTTCTCAGTATATTGATTTTCATATCAAAGATTCAGTGATCAAGTTACCCTCCTACACAAAAGATACTTCTGACTTTTTAAATAAATTGGAATCTATTGGAACTATTTCAGATGCAGAGTTTATATGTACGATGGACGTTACCAGCCTTTATACAAATGTGCCTCATCAAGAAGGTTTAGAAGCCCTCAGATATTACATGGAGAAACGAGAGACTCAGTCTCCACCTACTGATTTTATTATTGACCTGGCCAATGTGGTCCTTACAAAGAATTATTTTAAATTTGAGAATGAGTTTTATCTCCAACAACAAGGTGTTTCAATGGGAAGTCCGTTTTCTCCCAATTATGCAAATCTTTTCATGGGGAAATTTGAAGAAGATTATGTGTATAAAGATAACCCTTATAGAGCCCATATAAAAGGCTGGTGTAGGTACATTGATGACATTTTCTTTGTGTTTGATGGTTCAGCTGAGATGCTGAACGAGTTCATGGTTTATATTAATTCAAGGTTACCTTCTATAAAATTTACTCTGGAAGCCAGTCAAGAAACTGTGCCTTTCCTAGATGTGTGTGTTAAAAAATCGACTACAGGTATCCAAACTACGGTGTACAGGAAGAAAACTGACCGTAATAACTATCTACACTTTTCCAGTTATCACCCTGCTGGTTTGAAAAGAGGGTTACCGTATAGCCAATTGTTAAGACTGAAGAGAATCTGTAACACTGAATTTGAATTTGAAAGTCAGGCTACGGAGATGTGCAGTAGGTTCAGAGAAAGAGGGTTTAATGAACACATTTTAACTACAAGCAAGTCAAAAGTTAATCCCTTAGAGAGAACAGGTCTCCTTGTCCCCAAACCTTTCGTTTTGAAAAAACAGCCCATAGTCATGACTACCACGTTTTCTCCTATGACTCAGCCTATTAGACAAATAGTCAAGAAACACTGGCATATTCTGTCGAGCGATCCTGAGGTAGGACCTGCTTTTCCGACTCCCCCTATTTTTGCAAATAGGAGGGCTAAGAATCTAAGTGACAAATTAATAAACAATGACATCTCTATACAACCTAAACACTTTTTATCTACTTTACCTTCAGGAAATTTCCCTTGTAAAAGTTGCACTAACTGTAATGCTATGATTACTGGAGAGACGATAACACATCCACATACAGGTAAAAAAATCAAGGTAAAAGGAAGAATAACCTGTAAGACTAAATATGTGGTATACCTATTGAAATGCCCTTGCGGTTTCTGTTACGTTGGCAAAACTAAAAGAGAGCTGAAAACAAGAATTATAGAACATAAAAGCAACATCAGAAACAAGGATGAAAAGTCTCCGATAGCCAGGCATTTTAATACTACTAAACATGACATTTGTACTCTCAGATTTCAAGGTATAGAGACAGTTAGCCCTTTAAAAAGAGGTGGGGATAGAGACCAGTTGCTGCTCCAAAGGGAAGCTTTTTGGATCCATACACTCAATACTGAGTTTCCTAAGGGATTGAATGAGGAATTATTACTGAACTGCTTTTTGTAATTTGTTTATTTATTTTTTTGAAATTATTGGATTCTTTGCGGAAACTGCATGATGTAATGTTTTCTATTTTCTACTCACTGTTTAAAAACTTTTAAAAAAAAGAGAATGTAAACACATGATGTCATTTCCTGATGAGACTCAGCTGCACTTGATTGCAGCTCATCTTTATATGTCACTTCCGCCCAGGGAAGTTCAGTTTAGAGACGCTGAGGAAGGCCACACGGCCGAAACCGGTCCGTCTATTCGGTGAGATGCTGTGAAATAATGATTTAATAAATCTACAAGAAACTACTCCAGAGAGTGCGGATATTCCCTTTTTTCCTGTTACAGCTGTCATAACCAGAGGAAGGAAGCTGCCTTTATACTGAGCGATTTTTCACATGGAGCTATGAGCAGAAAGAGGTGAAAGTCCTCTACAGAAGCCCTGCTACCGGCGATTCCAATTTGCCGGATCATTTGGATGTTTCGTTCATGATATGCAGTATGTCGTTGTTGTCGGGTGGAAACCTTGTATGTCCAAAGCTGTTTGTTTTATCATTTTAAAAAACGATTTAAACTAGTGTGCGAGGCGTTGTGTGCTTGTAGATCGGCTGTTTTCACTTGTATGATGAAGCAGGGCGGGCTTTAAAAACATAGAAATCTGAATCTCAGAGATAAGAGGTTTCTGCCCGACAGTGACGCTATTTATGATTTGTTGGTAAGATACTGTATAGCCTCTGAACGTTACATTTGGAAGCAGTATGTCATATCAAAACCCTGTTTGACCCTCAATCATTGTCAGATGACTGTGACGCGGTCGTGTAATGCAGTCTATAGCATTGGGTCTCGCCTCCAGCACTAGTTGCAGTCCCGGTGGTAGTCCAAATCAATGTGGTGGATGGTGAGGTGGAAGAAGTATAGCCTATCGTTTTTTACATAAAAGTATCACAATGTAGAAATACTATGTTAAGGCACCCTTACACCGCACTTTTATTCTAACTACGGTACTGTATGAGGTTGGATTCTGCCGATGCAATTCAATTGGAATGGAGTGGTTTGCTGACATTTGCGAATTCCTTTAAGATCTCTATATATTAAAATTGGACGTCGCAAATCGTCACTGTCGGGCAGAAACCTTGTATCTCCAAGTTTCAGATTTTTTTTTTTATAAATTACTTCATCATTCATAAGTCTACAAAAGTAGTGAAAATAGCAGCTCTACAAGCACACAATGCCTTGCGATGCGAGGCGGTGTGTGCTTGTAGATCGGCTATTTTCACTATTTTAAATCGCCTTTAAAACAATTGCAAAGAAAAAGGAAGGTTTTGGACATATAAGGTTTCCACCCGACAAAAACAAAATGTAAAATCCAGAATTGCGAAGCACGCCATTGTTTTGATCAGTACCAAACTTGGCACAAACCCTGTTCACTGACATGACACTTGTCAGTGTACAGCACTAGCATACTACCATAAAACTACCATAGGTCAAACATTGGCCTTTCACGCTTAAAAAAACAGCTCTGTCCAGTTGTCAGTTGTTCAGTCGGTGGGGGTTTGGGTAATACCAGGATATGAATTTGGCCACGGACCCCCATCTCAAAATATTTTGTTCCAGGGACTCCCCAGAAGCAAAATTTGAGTTACAAATGTTCACTTAAAAAAATACAAACACATTTTCACAACTTTTCAAAAATGGCAGATCTACAAGCTTGCAGCGCGGCACTCGGTGCCGCGCTGAGCTTGTACATCTGCTATTTTTCAATATCTAAAGTAATTACCCCCTCCACCTTGGGCCCTAGTAACTCAGTCCCACTGAGACACCCCTGAGTGTTGACAGTCTAATGGAAAGACAGAACTAAATAAGAGAATGGAAGCCTTACTAATGTGCCGATGTTTCTGTTTTGTTTTGTGAAATGCAGTCAGGTGAAACAGACCTGTCAGCCTGATATGTGTAATCTGCTGACGAAGATCGGAGCCTTGGAAGCAAGTCTGAATGAGGCAAAGCGGCAGTTGGCCATTTTACAGGGTGGGAGAGGTTAATTCAACATATATATAATGTTACTATACCACTACTATAGTATTGAAGTTTGACTACTTCTGTGACTACTGCTGTTACTATTGTTTTCTGCCTTATGTGTTGTTATACACTTATACAGAAGTGCTAATTTGTTCAGCAAATTTTGATTTAGTCTTAGACTTAGTCTTTTGAATAACACACCATTTAGTCTTAGTCCTGTCTTAGTCTTCTGAACTTGTTTTAATCTAGTCTAGTCTTAGTCGACTAAATATCAAAATATCTTAGTCTTAGTCTTTTGGTCTTCGTCTTTTGGGCTAAATGTAACCACATAACTCTGAACAAGTCATTGTCTTCTACTGCCTATTACTTGGTCAAAATAAACCATACATAAAAGATGTATGTGGCTTTAATTTCATTGCAGTTATATCAATGTTATTTGACTTAGATTTAGTCTTAGTCTTAGTCTTTTGAATAACACAAATAATAGTCTTATGCCACATTCACATACAGAGAAGCCAAGCTAATGGTTGGCTTGGTAATTCAATGTAATCTCAATGCAAACCAGCTTTAAAAATGTCCAAGCTGGAAAAAAAGCTTGGACATTTTAAAAGCTTGGACATTTTTAAAGCTGGTTTGCATAGAGATTACATTGAATTACCAAGACAACCATCAGCTCGGCTTCTCTCAGTGTGAATGCAGCATTCTTCTGAAATTGTTTTCGTCTAGTCTAGTAGTCTTATCGACAAAATATCGAAATCTTTTAGTCTTTTAGTCTTTTAAAATGAACACTGTTATACAGTGTTTTGTCTTAATTATTATTAGGCTATGTTACTGTATGTTGATGTGGCTATTTGCTGAAGGCTTCTTATTAAAATCTCCACCAGGCATAGTGATAAAAGCTTCTTGATTGTTGTTTCTAACATGTTTGTGAACATGCATAAGCAGTTACAGCAGTTACATTTTTTTATGTGACTGCACTTCAGTACAAAAGAGAAGTTACTGAAAATGATTGCCTCGTAGGTCAAATACATACACTGTTTGTTTAGAAATGGTCAAATATACTGTGTGTGTTTTGTAGCATTTCTAAATGGAAATCATTAACCAAAACCTAGTAATTCCAGTCACATTTCACTTTCACAGTGTCAGTGGGGCTAAACCTTTGTTTACCTTGCTGTCTGGGGCAATATGGAGGATTCAAAGGACAGACATGTTGATACACGCACACACGCACGCACGCGCGCACACACACACACACACACACACACACACACACACACACACACACACACACACACACACACACACACACACACACACACTCACACTCTCACACACACACACACACACAGTTGTGGGTGAAAACGTTTGTGTTTGTCTGTGTTGAAGGGTCCAGTGTTCCCTGCATACTTCAGTCCAGCTGAGGATGCCTCTTTAGTCTTGGCCAGGAGATTACTTCATATCAATAACACGATTATATCAAACTTTTACTTACATACGATTTATGAAATATTATCTAAACGAGAACATTTGGGGATGTGGGGGCAATTGTGTGGGGGTGTGTGTATGCGTGACCTCAAAGCCAAAATAAATATAATGTAAATTAATGTTTTATCTTCCATTTTGGAAATATTATTTCCATGCAGTCCCGAAACCGACAGTAAAGCCACCGCCGACGGTAAAGCCGCCGCCGACTGCACAAGAGCTAGCAGAACAGAAGAGGAGGAAGTGTGGTCAGTGAAACACTACTGGTTTTATTCATTGTCATATCATGCATTTATTCATTTGGAGCGAATAAAAAATGAAAACAGTTGCTCACAACGTATTATTTTGGTTGTTGATAGAAACGGACGGCTTTAGACTTGATGGCAATCATTGTTATTACCTCTCTACTGCGAGGATGACCTGGGACCAGAGCAGAGCATACTGTCTGACCAGGCGGTCAGACCTGATCGTCGTAAACAGCCAAGAAAAACAGGTGTGTGTGCGTGCGCGCGCGCGTGCGTGCGCGCGTGCGTGAGTGCGTGCGTGCGTGTGCATGTGTATGTGTGTATGTGTATGTGCGTGCGCGTGTGTGCGTGCAGTGGTGGAAAAAGTACTCAAATGTTACAGGTGTGTGTGTGTGTGTGTGCGTGCGTGCGTGTGTGTGTGCGGAGAAGCTAACAAGCCCCATTTCTGTCCAGAACCTTGTTGAGCGCATCAACTGGAGGGTGTGGCTGGGTTTGACTGACAGAGCGGTAGAAGGATTCTTCCAGTGGGTGGATGGAACACCCCTGATCTACCCCACGTAAGACTGCACCTTCACTTTACCTTCCTTCTTCTCTTGTTCATTCCCAGGAAGCACGTCAGGACCTGGACCAATCAGTGACGTCTCGATTGGGGCCAGATCAAAGCCCATATGGCAGGGTTCCCCAATTAGTTTTCCCCAAGGGCCGAATCATGTCTAGGGTACCAAGCCGAGGGCCACAACATTGCAGGGGACGACGGTGGCGTTCCCGCTACTCCAGCAACAGTTCAGATATCGTTGTTGTCGGGTGAAAAATCTTTTTTGTCCAAAACCGTTCGTTTTGCATTTATCATTTTAAAAATGATTTAAACTAGTGAAAACAGCGGATCTACAAGCACACAACGCCTCGCACCACGAGGCGTTGATCAGCTGTTTTCACTACTTTTGTGAGACGGCCTTGAATGATGGAGCAGGGCTTTACTTTGCGAAAGAACGTACACATTTGGAGATACGAGGTTTCCACCTGACAACGACGATATACTAGTGTTGTTGCTGCTCTTATACCACCATTATTACTGGGGTTGGTGGGGGACTGACAGTAGCCCCCTGCGGGCCGCAAATGGCCCGCGGGTCGCCTATTGGGGAACCCTGCCATATGGGGATGATCTTGGCGTCATTACCACGACGTCATATGGACTTTTTTGTTTGACAGGATTATTGTCTTTGTTTGTAATGTTAGTTGAAATATGAGCATATACGGTTATATTCTGGGACATATCTAACTAGTTATGATATTTATCTGGCCTAGAATATCACCAAATCACTAAAAACTGAAATATTGAGAGTGAAAGACATCCATGTAAAGGTATAGTGATTGTTTGTACAAACAACTGGTATTTCCGGTTAGAATGTCTACGGACGTTGTCACAACTAGAAACCTCTGGCACCTTTGTCGAGGTGCCAACTTGCACCAATTTAGTCATTTCAATGGCATGTGCCGTTGGTGCCGTGGGTCATAAGGCTATGGGTGCCGTGGCTAGGGACGGGACCATATGAATATGTCATGTCACGATTATTGTGACAAAAGAAATTGCGATTTATGATATCATCGCGATAATCTAAACATCCATTATCCTGGAACATTTGCCAAAAAATTGATGATCTACAAGCTCACAACGTGTCGCAAACGCAACGCATTGTGAGCTTGTAGATCAGCTATTTTTTTTTTTTGGCAAACAGATTTGGTAGAGAGTGAAAAAAGTATGTTATTTACTGGTCGGTTTAAGACTGGTACCATATGCAGCTCGGCAAATAAAAGCTGAATTGATCCCAGTGCATGACAAAGGACAATTTCCCGATATATATACGATTATTGTGAGTGTTTCTTTTTTTGTATCACGATAAACGATAATAACGATTAATGTCCCATCCCTCATCTATCTATATAGTCATCGCCTTTCACGTTACTTTCTCCCCATATAAGGCTATGGGGCCAGCCAATGATACATACCCACACAGTACATACCCACATGCCCACAAACAGCTGGCATCACCCTACTTGCGCACACTGCCGGCGCAAGTAATAAAATGTCCAGAACATTAGCTATTGTAGATTACTGCACGGCTCGTTTGAACGCTTGATTCTGATTGGTCAGTCGCTGAAATCAGAGGTCTGATATTTATGGATAACATACTGCTCTATAACAGGCCGATGTCTAATCAAAGGCTCAGAACACCTGACCTGAGGCTGCACTCTGTGAATCTTGTGCCGTATCCAACATGTCAGCCATGTAAACAAACACACAGCGACATTTAAAACTAAACGTTGCTCTCAAGAATGTTTTTGAAAACATTTGAAGCGAGAAATAGACAATGCACTAACCAAATATGGATTCAATTTGATCAACACTTCCTTTTTTTGCGTCATGGCGACGTTGCGCTCTGTGGACGGCCAGTGCAAGGAAATATATATATATATATATATATATATATATATATATATTTACTTGGGTCAATGTATTAATTTATTTAGTAACCGTGCAATAAGCGGGATAACATATTGCTCAGTGGTCTTTATAGTGATAGGAGCCTGACAGGTTGATATGCCACCAGGGACGTGCTGGCCATTGGGAAAAGCGGGACAACTCCCGAACGGCCGGTTCATTCCCGGCCTGTCCAGGCCGGCCATTAGGACAAAAATTTAAATAAAATGTCGGCCTTTGTTCCATTTTGGGGGCTGGGTGGTAGTAAATCGTCACTGTCGGGCAGAAACCTTGTATCTCCAAGTTTCAAATATGTAAGTTTTTTCGTAAAGCAAAGCCCCGCTTCATCATACAAGGCCGTCGCACAAAAGTAGTGAAAACAGCAGATCTACAAGCACACAACGCCTCACGGTGCGAGGCGTTGTGTGCTTGTAGATCGGCTGTTTTCACTAGTTTAAATCATTTTCAAAATGATAAATACAAAACAAACGGTTTTGGACATACAAGGTTTCCACCTGACAACGATGAAATATAACTCATGTAATTGGCCCACTGGCTTGTCACTTTGTCACAAATCTTTGAGTAGCAGCAGCGCTATAGAGAGAGATCTCCCTCTATAGCGCGCAATGAGGGCCTCTACAACTCTTTTTCCCGGGCTGGATCAGGGGCCCAGCACGTCCCTGTATGCCACCGACGCGGAGGTGGCATATCAACCTGTCGGGCTCCTATCACTATAACGACCACTGAGCGATATGTTCTCCCTTACTTATAGTAGTAGTATAGTTCTGTCTTATATAATGAATCAAATGTTGTTACTTCTCCAGGTACTGGACCCCAGGCCAGCCAGATAAACTACTTGGAGATGCAGACTGTGTTGTTTTTCTTAATTCGGCTAACCAGCATGGCTTTGAGGCCAGAGGATGGCACGACGCAGATTGTCAGCGTCCTCTTAACGCTTTCATCTGTGAAAGAAAAATCTAGTAGTGCATGGGTCTACAACAGGGGGTCCCGGACCCCTAGGGCAGGGGTTCCCAAACTTTTTTGACTCAGGGCACCCCATAAATATTTTTTTTTTAATCCGAGGCACCCCTACATTATAATTTTCACTCCCAGCACCTTATATTTATAGCATATCGTCGTTGTCGGGTGGAAACCTTGTATGTCCAAAACCGTTTGTTTTGTATTTATCATCTATAAAATGTACAAAACTAGTGAAAACAGCAGATCTACAAGCACACAATCGCGAGGCGTTGTGTGCTTGTAGATCGGCTGTTTTCACTAGTTTTGTGCGACAGTCTTGTATGACGAAGCAGGGCTTTGCTTTGACAAAAGATGTACACATTTGAAACTTGGAGATACAAGGTTTCTGCCCGCCAGTGACGATATTTTAGTGATTATGTTGCGAGGAAAACGTTGTCATAATAGCCATTTTGGTTAGAACTGACTGAAAATAACTTTGTACTTCAAGTTTAAAATGATACTAAATATTATCAAATTATCTTGCGGCACCCCTTGACTGCCGTCGCGGCACCCCAGGGTGCCCCGTCACCCACTTTGAAAACCACTGCCCTAGGGAGTCTCTAAATTTACTGAATTTCCCCCTTGGGATAATAAAGGTATCTATCTATCTATCTAAATCTAAAAGTGTGATAGGAACAGTTTTTCAGTATTAAAGGATAATTTTTGGGGGAAATGACGTTCTTACCTTTTAAAAGTATCTTTTTAAAAGCTTCCAGGATGTTCCAGCATGCAGTCGTTTGTTCCAAAGAAGCAATATATCCATTTTTGTTCGAGCCGTCCTACCCAAACAGGGCTTAAAACGGGAACTACTGGATCAATTGTTAATCTGATTTTTTTTTTTCCCACTTGCATTGGAGATGAGGGAGGGAGGGATTTCAACTGAGTTCAGAGTTCAGCATTTTAACAACAACAATGGCGCGCCCCTGGAGAGGTAATAGCTTGTATGTATTGCTAACTGTGTTGGCGACTGATGTGTAGCGAGAAAATGTACTTTGAAGCGAGATTTTATTTTTTATTTTTTAAACAAAAATGGATATATTGCTTCTTTGGAACAAATAACTGCTGGAACATCCCGGGAGCTTCTGAAAGGATACTGTTATAAGGTCAAATTCTCCTTTAAGCACTTGAACCCTAGCATCACTATTCTGCGGGGACCGTAGAAATTGCCGAGTGTTTGTTCAGTAACTGGGGTCTCCAAATCTATCCATGTATCCATCCATCAATAATTTCAGCTGTGTTTTCTGTGTTTCTGTTCACTTATTTGCATATTTCCGGGTGTTCTTGCCTATTTTTAAAAGCATGTTGAGCTATTAGAACAAATGGAGTCAAAATAATCAGGTTCTTACATGTTAAATATTGATTGCCAATAATCAGCGGTGGAAAAAGCACACACGCACACACGCGCGCACACACACTAGCCTATTACATTGTATCTCCTGGCGTTGTATGCATGTAATTACTACGATTGTTGTGGGTCATAATCAGGGACGTGCTGGCCATTGGGAAAAGCGGGACAACTCCCGAACGTCCGGTTCATTCCCGGCCGGTCCAGGCCGGCCAACAAATTAAATCGTCACTGTCGGGCAGAAACCTCGTATCTCCAAGTTTCAAATGTGTACATTTTTTCGCAAAGTAAAGCCCTGCTTCATCATACAAGGCCGTCGCACAAAAGTAGTGAAAACAGTAGATCTACAAGCACACAGCGCCTCGCGGTGCGAGACGTTGTGTGCTTGTAGATCGGCTGTTTTCACTAGTTTAATTAATTTTTAAAATGATAAATACAAAACAAACGGTTTTGGACATACACGGTTTCCGAAATATAACTCATGTAATTGGCCCACTGGCTTGTCACTTTGTCACAAATCTTTGAGTAGCAGCAGCGCTATAGAGAGCGATATCTCTCTCTATAGCGCGCAATGAGGGCCTCTCCAACTCTTTTTCCCGGGCTGAATCAGGGGCCCAGCACGTCCCTGGGTCATATAGTGTGATAAAGCAATCTTGCTGCTGCTTTGTCCTCCATGTTCTGTCCCTGTCTGTGCGTGAGCTTGAGCCTGACCTTTCTACAGTAAATACCTTTTATGTTTGTATGATATTTTCTGCATAGTACTGTGTTTTATTTGTCTGTCATTCAATATGTTAAATGATTAATAAAAAAGGACCCCAATTGAAACAAGCCAAAGGCTTTCTTGTGGTGTTAATCATTTTAGTTGCATGTACCAGTGAACTGTACCTTTTCCTATGCAAACCTCTAATAAAGTACTCTTCAATCAATCGATGAATCAATGTGTGTGTGTGTGTGTGTGTGTGTGTGTGTGTGTGTGTGTGTGTGTGTGTGCGTGCGTGCGTGCGTGCGTGCGTGCGTGCGTGCGTGCGTGCGTGCGTGCGTGCGTGCGTGTGTGTGTGCATGCAGCAACGTCAAGCAGGAAGCTGTGGGGAAACAAAATGAGAAATGCTTCCATCCTCACCACTGAGGAGAAATTACACAACCGTCTGTCTCTGTCAGGAGAGAGACAGAGAGAGGCTACGAGATAAGAGCAGGAGAAAAGAGAAAGGATAAGTGGTCATTGGTAATAATGGTCGTTGTCATCATTCAGAGGCCTACCCTGGGGTGTGGAAGTCATGGGTTACAGCTCTCACGACCAGAGGAAGGAAGCTGCCTTTGTATGACATATACCGAGCGACTTTTCACATTCATGGCGCTATGAGCAGAAAGAGGTGAGAGTCCTCTACAGCAGGGGTTTTCAAAGTGGGTGACGGGGCACCCTGGGGTGCCACGATGGCAGTCCAGGGGTGCCGCGAGATAATTTGATAATATTTGGAATTTATTTGGACTCTTGAATTTTTTTTTAGTATCCTTTTAAACTTGAAGTACAAAGTTATTTTCAGTCAGTTCTAACCAAAATGGCTATTATCTCAACGTTCTCCTCGCAACATAATCACTAAAATATCGTTACTGTCGGGCAGAAAGCTCGTATCTCCAAGTTTCAAATGTGTACGTCTTTTGGTAAAGCAAAGCCCTGCTTCATCATACAAGACTGTCGCACAAAACTAGTGAAAACAGCCGATCTACAAGCACACAACGCCTCGCGATGCAAGGCGTTGTGTGCTTATTGCAGATCGGCTGTTTTCACTAGTTTAGTACATTTTATAGAGGATAAATACAAAACGAACAGTTTTGGACATACAAGGTTTCCACCCGACAACGACGATATGTTATAAATATAAGGTGCTGGGAGTGAAGATTATAATGTTGGGGTGCCTCGGATTAAAAAAATATTTATGGGGTGCCCTGAGACAAACAAAGTTTGGGAACGCCTGCTCTACAGAGGCCCTGCAACCTGCGATTCCAATTTGCCATTGATTGGATTTTGTGTGTTCATATAAATAAGCAGTGCGTCTCACCTCCAACATGTCATACAGTTGTTGCAGTCCCAATCGGGGGCATCCCCACATTCCGACATGCTACCAATCAGACATCCCCCCTTTCCGACACTAACCCAATACCTAACCCTGTCCCTAACCTCTATGGAATTGTCGCCACGCCGACAATTAGAATGGAATGTCGGAATGGAGAGTGCCCCCCCCCCTCCAGATCAAAGTGGTGGATGGCAATGTGGAAGAAGAACATGTTTTACTTCAGTACCACAATGTAGAATGTTACAGGCAGGGGCGTCACACCACATTCTGGGCCCTGGGTACAAGGATTCACTGTAGGCCCCCCATGAATGTTAACTATTGAAAAATAGCATATCTACAAGCTCACAGCGCAGCACCGTGTGCCGCGCTGCGAACTTGTAGATCTGCTATTTTTGAAAAATTGTGAAAATGTGTGCAAGAAGCCTATCTTTCCATGTGTTTCCAACTGTTTCATGTGAAGGACCCCCAAAATGATATGTATTTGGCCAGGGAGCCCCATCTCAAAATATTTAGTTCCAGGGACCCCCCCCCCCCCCAGAAGCAAAATTTGAGTTACAAATGTTCGCTTAAAAAATACATATTCAAAGATTTGCACACATTTTAACGACTTTTCAAAAATAGCAGATATACAAGCTTGCAGCGCGGCACTCGGTGCCGCACTGTGAGCTTGTATATCTGCTATTTTTCAATAGCTAAAGTATAAAATAATTAAGGCCCCTCCACCTTGGGCCCTAGTAACCCAGTCCCACTCCCCCCTGTGACACCCCTGCACATGGCAGAGGACAAGGTTGGAGAGATGGTGACCCCTGAAGGGAACAGCCGAAAGGAAAAGAAGAAGATTGTTTGTTTTATTCTGTCTTGCTTCATCATACTTTTACTCTACTTGAGACAATATTGTTATATTATGTAAAGTTACTTGGGCCCCTCCATCTTGGGCCCTAGTAACTAACCTAAAAAATACAGTAGCCTACTTGAGTATATGTACTTTGTTCGCACCAAATTCTGGGCCCTGTGTACAAGGATTCACTGCGGACCCCCCATGAATGTTCTTCATAGGGGGAGGGGGTTAAACCCATTTAAACTGGGAACGCATTATTAGGCATTATTTAGTGCTTTAACTATTGAAAAATAGCAGATATACAAGAGAAAAATCTTGATAATTTGTGTCAAGTCTTTGAATATTTGAAATCTTTTTTGAAAAACCTGTTTCTATGTCAGTCGTGCTCACACTTTTTCATGACCCCCAAAATGATATGTACCCCCATCTCAAAATATTTAGTTCCCCCCCCCCCCCCCCCCCCCCCCCACACACACAAACACACACACTTTAAAAAGATAGCAGATCTACAAGCTCGGCGTGGCACTCTGTGTTGCGCTGTGAGCTTGCATATCTGCTATTTTCCAATAGCTAAAGTATAAAATAATTAAGGCCCCTCCACCTTGGGCCCTAGTAACCCAGTCCCACTCCCCCTTGTGACGCCCCTACACATGGCAGAGGACAAGGTTGGAGAGATGGTGACCCCTGAAGGGAACAGCCGAAAGGAAAAGAAGAAGATTGTTTGTTTTATTCTGTCTTGCTTCATAATACTTTTACTCTACTTGAGACAATATTGTTATTTGAAAGTAACAGTATTTTACTTGAGCACAGATGCTGGCTACTCTACCCACCTCCGGTCACATGGCATGAGACCATGACTGTTAATTTAACTGTGAGAGTGTGAGAGTTTACAAATGTAACCAATAGACCTGTGACGTTATTGCCTGGCTCCAGCCCATAGACCCGCCCACTCTCTGAGTGGACTGTCTGACATCAGGCAAGTGACGTTATGTATCAATTTGGTTACAGTCAGAGAGTTACAAATGGATAAAGGGTTAGGGTTATACTCAGAGGATTTTAAATCTCTCTCTTCTCTGTCTGTTGTAATTTCTGACTATATTAAAATTGCCTAGAGAGTGGATCCACAGTGGACGTCACAAATGTAAAATCCGGACTTGCAAGGCACACCATTGTTCTGATCAGCACCAAACTTGGCACAAACACTGTTCAGGGCACTGCCATGAGACTTGTCAGTGTGCAGCACAGCACGCGTTGGACTTAAAACTAGGTCAACCACTGGCCTTTTCACGCTTAAGAAACAGCTCTGTGCAGTTGTCAGTTGTTCAGTTGGTTATGCTGGGGGTTTGGATAATACCAGGAGGACTCTCAACGGCAAGTATAAGGTTTGAAACGGGACCAGTGTTGTTGACACGGACAGACAGAACTAAATAAGAGAATGAAGGCCTTTCTACTCGTGGCGATGTTTCTGTTTTGCTGCTGTGAAATGAGCGAGGTGATCACAGACGAGAGCTGTCAGCCTGATATGTGCGAACTGCTGAAGAGGATTGGAGGCATAGAAGCCAGGCTGAAGACTACAGAGCAGCAGGTGTCCATTCTACAGACGGGGAATGGAGGTAAAGCCACAACATACAAGTTGATGTTACTACCACTACTATAGTATAAATGCAGGGAAACTGTCGTTTTTCTGTATAGTCTATATGTCTTGTGTTAGTAGTCATGTGGGGGGTCCCCAGGTAAATGTTAACATTGTCTCACTCAACAGTAAACAGACCAACATACAGTATACTTTAAGGACTTGAAAGAACTTTTTAGTACCTCTGGTCAAACATTGGTCAAATTGTCAAATATTAGAAGCAGAAATTGTGAAAATAGCTGATCTACATGCCACAACGCCTCGCAAATGTAATAAGATCGAGTCAAACTAAATGTAATGCCAATTCCAAGGGCTTGTGCAGGGTGGGGGGTCCCAAGTTCAAATATGATTATGTTGGGGGTCACGTCCTGAAAAGGTTGAGAACCACTGCTTTAGATGACGAATATCACAGTAGGTTTTCTGCCTTTTGTGTTATACACTTTTTTTGTCTTAATTATTAGGCTATGTTACTGTATGATGTTGTGGATATTTGCTGAACATTTCTGGCCCACAATAACCTACCTGACCTGGCAGGGACCTGTGCTCCGACGAGCACTTTTTTTTTTTTTAGAGCAATGGTTTTCAACCTGTGAGTCCATACATTGCATGTTGCTTCGTGTTCCTGTATGCATATTGGTGACAGATCAAAGCTTCTTGATTCTTGTTTCTAACATGTTTGTGAACATGCATACGCTGTTACCGCGGTTACATTTGCATCATAGGTCAAATACATACACTGTTTGTTTAGAAATGGTCAAATACAGTATACAGTCACATGTAACACATTTGAGCATTTATACCGGTACATGGAAATCATTAACCACAACAGAGTAATTCCAATCACGTTTCAATCCACAGTGTCAGTGGTGCTGAAACTTTACCTTGCTGTTTGGTTCAAATGAGGATTGTAGACCTGTTGACGCACACACACACACAGACACACACGCACGCACGCACGCACGCACGCACGCACGCACGCACGCACGCACGCACGCACGCACGCACGCACGCACGCACACACACACACACACACACACACACACACACACACACACACACACACACAGTTGTCATGGTCAAACCGGTGTTTGGACAGTAATAATAGGTGCCAATGTTGCTGAAAATGTTTGTGTTTGTCTGTGTTGAAGGCAAGGTCCAGTGTTCCCTGCAGAGTTTAATGCAGCTGAGGACGCCTCTTTGGTCTTGGCCAGGAGATTACTTCATATCAATATCATGATTGTTGCAAACATTTACATACATTAAGATTTATGAGACATTATTAAAACTAGAACATTTGGGGAGGTGTGTGTGTGTGTGTGTGTGTGTGTGTGTGTGTGTGTGTGTGTGTGTGTGTGTGTGTGTGTGTGTGTCAGTGGTGTAAGGTACTTTTACTTAAGTACTGTACTTAAGTACAATTTTGAGGTATTTGTACTTTACTTGAGTATTTCTAATACTTTTACTTCTACTCCACTACATTTGGGATCCAAATATTGTACTTTTACTCCACTACATCTATTTGAAAACTATAGTTACTAGTTACTTTGAAGATTTAAATTGTGTTGTTTAAAACATACATAAACCATTTTATATCTTGGCTATTTGAAAATAGCTGATCTACAAGATGCGACGCGTTCTGAGCTTGTAGATCTGCTATTTCCAAACATTTTGTACTTTTACTTTTAGTTCTTTAATAATTCACTGGCACGCACGTGTGCTCAAAGCCAAAATGTTTTGTAAATAAATGTTTTTATCTCCCATTTTGGAAATATTTCCATGCAGACCAGAAACCGACGGAAGAGCGCCAGCAGACCAGGTTACAGAGCAGATTTGATGACCTTCAGACCAGCTACAACAACCGCACCGTAGACCGAGACCAGTTACAGACCCGATACAACACCATAGCTGAAGAGCGTGACCAGCTGAGGACCAGCTTTGACCAGCTGCAGAAGAGATGTGACCGTATAACTGAAGAGAGGGATAACCTGAAGAGGAGGCTTTGTGGTCAGTGAAACATTGCTGGTTTTCATTGTCATATCATGCATTTATTACAGGGGTCTTCAACGTTTTCAGGCCAAGGACCCCTTAGTTGAGAGAGTGATGAACCAGGGACCCCCACAACCTTTTCAGAGATTCCCTATAGTTTCATTGTTTGACAGCACAATCATCAGTGTATTTTGGATTCATGTCAATTTCAGATAGTTAACCACCTGAACCGTCAATAGTTAATAAACTTGACCTTTCACTCTGTCTGTTCTTCTCCCCCTCTACACCAAACCTCTTTGCCAAAAATAGCAGCTCTACAAGCTCACAACACCTCGCAGCACGAGGCGTTGTGAGCTTGTAGAGCTGCTATTTTTGACTAAAGTTCTTAGAATATGGACTCTAGGGTTCAAGTGGTGAATGTAAAAAAGGAGAAAAAAAAACACAAAGATTTGGAGGACGCCATGTAGTTACTCTGAGGACCCTCTAGGGTTCCCAGACCCCCTGTTGAAGACCCCTGGTTTATTCATTTTGAGCAAATTAAAAATGAAAACAGTTGCTAACAATACACTTTTTTTGTTGTTGTTCAGAATCAGACGGCTTTAAACTCGATGGCGATCAGTGTTACTACATCTCTACTGAGAAGAAAACCTGGGAGGAGAGCAGACAATACTGCAGAGACAGACAATCAAACCTGATGGTCATAAACAGCAAAGAAAAACAGGTGCATGCATGCGTGTGTGTGTGCTGTGGCGAGTAGTGGATCCGACCCGGTATGTGAAACCAGTGCTTAATGTGTCAATTAATAGGTGCCGGATCCCAGGCTGCCGCTGCGCGTGGGCTGCGTGAGTAAACTGTCAGCGCGCGACAATTTATATATTTGAGTGGTGGTCAACCGCTCCTAAGAGCTGAAATACCGCCGGTGACCTAGTGGTGCTGTTGCGTCACACACACGCACGCACGCACACACACACACACACACACTATATACATCACTTGTGGGGATATTACATAGACTTCCATTCATTTTTATGCAAGTCCTTTGCACACAGGCGCGTTTAACCGCACGGATAAAACGGACAATATAATTTTTTGAAAAGAAAACAATGATTCTCTATGACCTCATGCACACCGGCTCCGAATTAGCCGTGCGACGAGTGGCTGCCGCCGTGCGTTTTTTTCTCGATCGAACCCAGTTCGATTTGTGCGTCTTGTCGCATGCGGTAAAAAACTCATCACTCCTTTTATGACTCCTTTTTGGATCCGCAGCGCCGATTCCGCACAGCCTTGCACACCAAATCCGATGCATTTTATTCATGCCGCAAACGAAAAAAACGCAACTGTCCTGTGTGCAAAGGGCTTAACCTCTATCCCTAAACTTAACCCCTAACCCTAACCCCCTCCCAAGCTGCAAGGGGCGTGAACGTTTTACACTAACCCGGGTCGGATCCACTCCTCGCATTTGTGTGTGTGTGTGTGTGTGTGTGTGTGTGTGTGTGTGTGTGTGTGTGTGTGTGTGTGTGTGTGTGTGGTGTAACCTAGAAGCTAACAATCACCATTTCCATCCAGGACTTTGTTGAGCGTATCGACCAGAGGGTGTGGCTGGGTTTGAGTGACAGAGAGGAAGAAGGCTCATTTAAGTGGGTGGATGGAACACCACTGACCTCCCCGACGTAAGACTGCACCTTCATTAGTGTGGTTGTCCCTGCAGGGCAACCACACTATAGTACTTCTCCGACTTTATCTTCTTCCATCGTCTCCTAAGTAAACGTTTTTTGGGCATACAGATGTGCCTGTAGATCTGCTACTTTTGCAGCTTGAGTTTGCATGTTAAATCTTGAAAGGTAACAGTTTTGGACATAATGACCACCCGACAGAGACAATAAATTATATTTCTAAAACGGCTAGTTCCATTCCTTGAAACTGACTGGCTGGTTTCCCTTAATTGCTGTGGTATATGAGACTATAACCCACACCTTGAATCAGTTTATATCAAACCCAGGTTATTTCTTTCCACAGTGTTCCACAGTGCACCAATTATCTGCACCTGTGTTGTTGGCAAAAAAGCTAGGAACTATATTGTAACCGTTTTAGAAAAGCAATAAGCCACGCGAGGCATGTGGTTACCTGTATTTTATAACGGCTGAGAGGGTTGGACGTCTCTCAGCCTTTATAAAATACCAGGTAACCACGTGCCTCTTGTGGATTATTGCTTCAGTATACTTGTTTTGCGATGTTACTTTGCAATTAATTTCATTATCATTTTAGGTCATGAATAAATATGAACAGTGAACCATCCATGTAAGGTTATATAGACCAGATCAGAAGTGACCATGTGTAGCAGAGTGAATCACCGCCTCAGCCTGATGGCCTCAAAAGTCTAGTATCTCCCTCTGTGTCCATAGTGATATCCTTTTGGTTCAATGGTTAAGATATTGGACTTTCACGTGGGAGACGCGGGTTCAAATCCTGGGCGTTACACAAACAAACAACTGGTATTTCCAGTTAGAATGTCTATGGCCGTTTTCACAACATAAAATAAAGTGTCCAGAACATTAGCTATGGATATAATAGTTGTGGGCTCGCCTGAAAGGCGAGAACACTATGTTCATTATTTATAGAGTGAGTTCGGTCGCGTGAGTTGTCGCGTGAGTTACGTCGCGTGAGTTCCGTCGCAGACAGTACAAAGGCATGGCCCTTAGCCAATGAGGTGTGGAACATCTGGGAGTGGTGTTAGCTGGAGTATTGGTTGAGCTTCACATGTAATGACAGTTAGCACACTGTAGAATATAGTCACTAGCGAGCCCACACTGTTACGGAGGAACAGTATCTCTAGTTTATAATAGTAGTTTCTGTTATATAATCTGTTATAATGAATTAAATGTTGCTACTTCTCCAGGTACTGGGCCCCTGGTGAGCCTGATAACTTTGGAGATGGAGACTGTGTTACTTTTCTTAATGCTGCGCGCAGGGAGGATGGCAGAGGATGGCACGACGCATCATGTATTCACCCAACAAACCCTTGGATCTGTGAAAGAGTTATCTAGTGCATGGGTCATCAACAGGGGGTCCCGGACCCCTAGGGAGTCCCTAAATCTAAAAGTGTGATAGGAACAGTTTTTTTTATGTACAGTATTAAGCACTTGAACCATATTCTGCGGGGACCGTAGAAATTGCTGCATGTTTGCTCAGTAACAGGGGTCTCCAAATCTATCCGTCTCGTTAGTAAAATTACATTTGACATCTGGTCAGGATACCGTTTTAATCCGATAAACAAGTCCCCAGTTCAAATATGATTATTTTGGGGGCCTGAAAAGGTTGATAACCACTGTATTAAAGAGCTGAGAACAAACACTCTATAGCAATATTTACTATCATAGTAAAGAGATTGAACATGTTAGCAATAACCTTTTGTTTTAACCCAAAATATCACTTACACTACGTTTAAACGATCTGTTCCGTTTTATCACCATGTTTCATGTAGATTAATAAAGTGTCTTATTCTTAAGTACAGTATTTCTCACCATAAGCATTTTATTTTCTATTGATTGATTGCTCAAGAATGTGTTTTCATTTGTAAAGTGTTTCTGTTCACTTACCTGTATGTTTCCTGGTGTTCTTATCTCTTGAATGAAAAGCAAGTTGAGCTATTACAACACATCTCTGCTGTCGGGCCGAAACCTAACTCCAAAAAGCTCAAGTGGTTAGAAGGTTTTGACCAAAGGTCTTTTTACTACTTTTCATTGGTTCAATATTATTTTAACCAACACACAGACGTAAAGGGTGTTCAATAGCACATATTCATGAAAAAAAGAGAGGGCCAATCGGGTGGAGGTATAGCTGGTTTGGCAGGAGGTTTTGTCCCAAGCACTGTGTACCACTTTCCATTGGTTCAATATTATTTTAACCAACACTCAGATGTAAAGGGTGTTCAATAGCCCTGATTTATGACAAAAAATTAAAACCCTCAACAATGGAGTTAAGAGGTTTTGGCCAGACAGTGACGATATTAGTTGTTGGCTACAGCTAATTTGATCAAACACTGGCCTTTCACACACAAAAAAACAAGACCAACAACAAACACAAAAAACTGTTCAGCTGTCACGTGGTTATAGTGGGTCTGCGTCATATGGTATGACTCATACCAGTTTGAAACAGGGCCAGTATTGACAGCAAGGGCCAGACAGAACAAAATAGAGAATGAGAGCCTTTGTAATTGTACCGCTTTTCTGTTGTGCTGTTGTCAGAAACAAACAGCATAGGAGACATATCCTCAGTGACACAGACGCAGGGAGGTATGAAATGAGAGAGAAGAACACATCACAGACAGACAGGACCTGTCTGCCCCAAAAGTGTGAATTGCTGATGAAGATGGAAGCAGGGGCGTCACAAGGGCCCAGAAGCGGGACTGAGTTACTAGGGCCCAAGGTGAAGGGGCCTTCATTATTTTATACTTTAGCTATTGAAAAATAGCAGATATACAAGCTCACAGTGCAGCACCGAGTGCCGCACTGCAAGCTTGTAGATCTGCTATTTTTGAAAAGTCGTGAAAATGTGTGCAAATCTTTGAATATGTGTGCTTTTTAAGCGAACATTTGTGACTCAAATTTTGCTTCTGGGGGGGTTTCAAAAAACCTTAGAAGGATAAATATTCAGACTCCACACAAATGTTCACGATTTTTCAAAAAATAGCAGATCTACAAGCTCGCAGCGCGCTGTGAGCTTGTATGTCTGCTATCTTTCAATAGTTAAAGCACAAAATGTGAGTGAATCCTTGTACCCAGGGTCCAGAATTTGCTGTGACACTCCTGATGGAAGTCATGCAGGGGGGAATTCAACAGAGCCACTGGTGGCCCAGTCTGCAGATGGAGAATGAAGGCAAAATCAAGTGAACATGCAAGCTGTTTGAGAGGTGACATTTTTATCGATGAAGTTAGGAGGGCTCATTAATAAGCCCTAATGCAGACATTTTACTACCTTTACTGGTAAAGGTAGTAAAATGTCTGCATTAGGCCTACAGGTCACAGTAATACATAGAACTGACCAATGCCTTAAAAGGATTTCCAAGCCAGTTAACAAATACATTTAGGTATAAACGTAATCGTTACTAAAGGGGTGCTCCACAGAGTGCATATCTCCACTAGTCAGTAAGTCATGGGTTGCAGGGGGAATTTGCATTTCTATGACAGACGGGGCAACTTTTTAATTTGCGTCATCCCCTATTGTCGTCAAATAAGCCCCTCGGCCACATTTTGGAATGCACTTAACTCATTCTGTGCCTATCCCGAACATGTTCGGGATATGTTCAATCCAAAACAATTTTTTTTTATTAATTGACTTACCCTGAGCTGCTTGTATAGTCGTGGGTGGTCCTGGCTCGTCCTACGCTAGCCAGCTAGCCATTTTACATGGTCCGACGATATATTCCATTAAAAATGGTTTAAAATACATTTTTGAGACCCCCAATGTTCACCAAATGTTCAGCGCCGCTTCCGGAACGTAGTCCAGTGTGCCTATCCCGAACATGTTCGGGATATTTAATGAAATGAATAAAATGATCCGAGGCCTTCTGAAGCCTGGGCCTAAATGTAAAATCCAGTGGTCCAAATCCTGGGGAAGCCATGCCGGCCGTGAGCCGCGAACGTAGCCGCAAATCGCCGCCGAATCCAATGAAAAACCACATCTTTGGAGGCCCATATCTCTGGATTGTGTTTTAGGGATGTGGCGCGAGGTTTATTTACGGCGAAATCGCCTAAAATGATCTTTAAAATGACTAGATGGGAAGCATTAACATCCGGGACCTTTCCATGATGTGCACGAACGTGAGCACGCGCGTCACTGCAACGTGAGCCCCTGGATGCTGAAGCGCTCGCCTATGGGAGAAAGTCTGGCATTCCAACGGCGCCATCTAGGGGCTGGCACTGGAAGCGTTAAAGCCAGTCAGAATGGAATATGATAAATCTGAATGATATATGTTCATCACGTGACTCCAGAGATAATGGCTATTTAAACAATTTGTGTTCCTTTTTGGACAAAGTCTGTAAAAGTAATGTATTTTTGGAAGAAACTGCAAAACCCAGAAAAGTAGGACATGGGCATGCCTATAGGGGCAGCTGCACATAGACTAGGGAAAACATGATTCAATGTGGGGTTTGTAGATTGGCTGTGTTCGCTATTTAGTATAACTTAGAGCAGGGGTTTTCAAAGTGGGTGACGGGGCACCTTGGGGTGCTGTGACGGCAGTCCAGGCGTGCGGCGAGATAATTTGATAATATTTGGAATTTATTTTCAGTCAATTCTAAACAAAATGGCTATTATCCCAACGTTTTCCTCGCAACATAATCATTGTCGGGCAGAAAACTCTAACCCATTACTCAGCCCAACCCTTTTAACTTTGTAGGTTGAGACTAAGGGCCCTATTATGATCCAGTTCTTATGCCTTATGCCTTAACTTCTGTGCCTTTTTTTACTATTTTGTTTTTGTTTTTTAAATATTTCAAATAGCTGATCTGCAAGTTCACAACGTGCAGATGTAGATCAGCATTTGAAGTATTTAAAAATGTTTTCAAAATAGTGGAAAAAAGGTAAAGAAGTTAAGACATAAGGCATAAGACCTGATCATAATAGGGCCGGAGTGACTGGACAGCCCAATGTGAATCCGGACAGCCTGAGAGAGGTAATCTAGTTATAGGCCTTTGTTGCCTTAATTATGTATATTATAGGCTTTATCATAAAGAAACGTTTTTAGTCTAGTCTTAAAAATACATCAAATATCTTATTCCCAACAGAAATGACACACTGCAACATGCCAGACTTGTCTTTTTGAATGACTTTGTCTTCAAAGTATCTGAACATGACTTGGCACCTTTCAGGGTCATTAGAATGCAATATCCTAATGTATTCTAATCTGTAGACAGACAGCAGGTACGTGAACATGGCAAAGTCCACCTTATTAATGAGCACAGAGTACTCTGGCGATGGATGCAGGAGGTTGATGATGCTGGATCGCAGCTCACTCAGCTCTACCGGGGTTCTTATTTCGAATGCCAGATTCTCCTCAGAGTATGTATGACAGTGATTTACTATGACACTATGTATGGCACATTAGGAGTCCACTAGGACAGTGGTTCTCAAGCGTTTTTATTTGCAACCATGCATGCAAGCCAAATGACGTCATGATGACGTTATGATAACATGCTCCGGTGACAATTTACAATTTAGGCATTTAGCAGACGCTTTTAATCCAAAGCGATTTACAATAAGCAGGTAATACAATACATACAAGACGTGTTACAATATAATAAGCAAGATAATATGTCAGTACATCAACAACAATATAACAATCCATAGGAATGTCAATCTAGAAAAACAATAACATAGGTAGACCATGCACCTAATCAGTAAAAAAAAAAAAAAAAAATGCTATCTAGCTTCATGTATAGTCATTGATGGAAGGGGAGTGTTACAGTAGTGCTATGGGTTTAGGTGGAGTCTGAAGAGGTGAGTCTTCAGTCCATGGTGGAAGCTAGGGAGCGAGTCAGTTCCAGAAGGAGCAGTTGTAGGGGTTGATCAGGCTTTGGAGGAATGGAGGAGCTGTACCTTTGGCTTTGAAGGTCAGCATCAGTGTTTTGTATTCAGTGCGGGCCGCAACCGGGAGCCAGTGGAGGGAGGGGAGAAGGGGGGATACGTGAGAATTTTGGATGGTTGAAGACCAGTCGTGCCGCAGCATTTTGGATCAGTTGGAGAGGCTTAAGTGCACTTGCCAGGAGGCCAGTGAGGAGTTTACAATAGTCAAGTTTTGATATGACAGGTCTGGATGAGGAGCTGGGCTGACTCCTGGGTGAGGAAGGCTCTGATTCTACAGATGTTATAGAGTGTGAACCTACAGTTCAGATGTCTATTGTAACAGTGCTGGGTGGAAGACAAATAGCAGAGGTAGAAATGTGAATTCCTTTAATATCTGGAATGTATAGTGTCTGTCCTCACAGAGCAGAACATGGGGCATAAGATAGTGCCTAGCTGTGTTTTGTTGTTTACACCATTTGGTACCATCCTCCATTGCATTACTTCTGCATTTGTACAGTGCTTTGTTTTGAACTTCCACTATATTGTCATCTGAGATACCGGCTGAGCTGTGGTCAAATGGACTTCCATGACAGATGAACTCTCAAATGATCCTTCATTCTCCTTTGATTAACACATTGGAATGATGATTGTCACTGAGTTTTAGGAGTTCAGGTAGGATTCAATGTTTCAATTCCTGGAAACTGCTTGTGACTTTTCTGTTTTATATACTGAATTGATTTGTAAAAAAAAAAGAAAATCATTTCTATTTTTCTATTTTTTATTTTATTTTTTTTGGCACTAAACATTGGTTTAAATTTAAGAACAAGGTGATGCGCACATCCTTTACAAGTGCAGAGTACTCTGGCGATGGATGCAGGAGGTTGATGATGCTGGATCGCAGCTCACTCAGCTCTACCGGGGTTCTTATTTCGAATGCCAGATTCTCCTCAGAGTATGTATGACAGTGATTTACTATGACACTATGTATGGCACATTAGGAGTCCACTAGGACAGTGGTTCTCAAGCGTTTTTATTTGCAACCATGCATGCAAGCCAAATGACGTCATGATGACGTTATGATAACATGCTCCGGTGACAATTTACAATTTAGGCATTTATTAGCTTTTAATCCAAAGCGACTTACAATAAGCAGGCAATACATCAATATAATAAGCAAGATAATATGTCAGTACATCAACAACAATATAACAATCCATAGGAATATCAATCTAGAAAAACAATAACATAGGTAGACCACGCACCTAATCAGTAAAAAAGAAAAAAAAGAGAAAAAACGTTTCTAAAACCTAAAAATGCTATCTAGCTTAGTCATTGATGGAAGGGGAGTGTTACAGTAGTGCTATGGGTTTAGGTGGAGTCTGAAGAGGTGAGTCTTCAGTCCATGGTGGAAGCTAGGGAGCGAGTCTGTAGTTTATTCCACAGGTCCAGAAGGAGCAGTTGTAGGGGTTGATCAGGTTTTGGAGGAATGGAGGAGCTGTACCTTTGGCTTTGAAGGTCAGCATCAGTGTTTTGTATTCAGTGCGGGCCGCAACCGGGAGCCAGTGGAGGGAGCGGAGAAGGGGGGAGACGTGAGAATTTTGGGTGGTTGAAGACCAGTCGTGCCGCGGCATTTTGGATCAGTAGAGAGGCTTAAGTGCACTTGCCAGGAGGCCAGTGAGGAGAGAGTTACAATAGTCAAGTTTTGATATGACAGGTCTGGATGAGGAGCTGGGCTGACTCCTGGGTGAGGAAGGCTCTGATTCTACAGATGTTATAGAGTGTGAACCTACAGTTCAGATGTCTATTGTAACAGTGCTGGGTGGAAGACAAATAGCAGAGGTAGAAATGTGAATTCCTTTAATATCTGGAATGTATAGTGTCTGTCCTCACAGAGCAGAACATGGGGCATAAGATAGTGCCTAGCTGTGTTTTGTTGTTTACACCATTTGGTACCATCCTCCATTGCATTACTTCTGCATTTGTACAGTGCTTTGTTTTGAACTTCCACTATATTGTCATCTGAGATACCGGCTGAGCTGTGGTCAAATGGACTTCCATGACAGATGAACTCTCAAATGATCCTTCATTCTCCTTTGATTAACACATTGGAATGATGATTGTCACTGAGTTTTAGGAGTTCAGGTAGGATTCAATGTTTCAATTCCTGGAAACTGCTTGTGACTTTTCTGTTTTATATACTGAATTGATTTGTTAAAAAAAAATCTATTTTTTTTTTCTTTTTGGCACTAAACATTGTTTTAAATTTAAGAACAAGGTGATGCGCACATCCTTTACAAGTGCTAGTGCTGGGCTTCTTTTTAATACTAAACATTGGTCTCTCTGAACTTATGTGACTATTGACCTTGTTGGTTGACTAGAGTTCTTGTTTACTCTAATTATTCTGATTCTCGAAACTTAGGTTGTAGCCTGTTACAATACTACTACCCACTTATAATAATAATAATAAATATAGCTGCAAGCAGCAATAAAGTGGCCAAGGCAGAAAAAGCAGGAAAGCAAAAAAGCATCAAGGGAAAGCAAAGAAGAAATCAAAGAAAAACTAGAAGCAGTGTTCTTCCGAGCAGGTCTCCGGCAGGTCAGGTGTTTTTTTTTTGTTTGTTTTTTTGCCTAGTGGTGACTCTATAATAGGCCAAAGTGAAAAGGGTACCACGTGTTCTTGGGCCTTTCACGGCAATCGGACGCTGCATGCGGGATTTGAGGCATTTTGTTCCAAAAATGTGTTTTGCAAAAATTGATCCGCTGGTGGCGCTATAACAGGCCAATGTGAGGAGGGTGGCATCTGTTCCTTGGCCTAGTGGGAATGTGTGTGCAAAATCTCACACACATAGCAGGCTGCGTTTGAGACATTTTGTTCAAAAAGTAGCAATCCTGCAAACCTTGGAATTCAATGTTAGCCAATTAGATAGAATATGATATCTGACAAATCCGTCATGATTACATCACTGTAGAGATACTGTGTACTGATTTGTGTGATTTTCGGATAAAATCTGAAGGAGTAATATCAAAGAATGTGTTTTACATACTGTAAGTCGGCCTTCTGGTGGTGCTATAAATGGCAGATGTGAAAAATGCAGGGCACAGGTTTTTCCTTGGCCTCTGGGAAGTGTGCATACAAAGTTTTACACTAATCGGTGGTTATAGGTAAAAGCACAAATTGGCCTCTACACAACATGTATGCAAAAGACTGTAGGCCTATATGCAACAGTCATAAAAACTGTGATACTATGCACCTGGACAGTTTGATGATGTACATAGTAAGCCTTGCTAAGCTATGAAGACCATATGAATCGGCCGGGCCATGAATCTCATAGGGCAGGAGCCTATCTCCTGTTTCTGTAGCGTAAGGCAGCTTGATGTACAAGTACACCCCCTGGACATGACGCTAGTATGTCGCAGGGAGTTACCCCCAATCCAACCCTTGATGCTGAGTTTCAAGCAGGGAGGCACTGGGTCCCATTTTTTAGAATCTTTGGTATGACGCGACCCGGGTTTGAACCCGGATCTCCCAGTCTCAGGGCAGACACTCAAACCACTAGGCCACTGAGCTGGTACATGTTATCATTGGAATCCTTGGAAATCACAACATAGGTGTAGACATGACAGTTTGTATTATAATGCTTGTTTCAGGATTTATGATGCAAAATACATTATTTAGTAATGGCGGATATTAAAATACGCATCAAGGGGGGTTGGGGGACATTTTTAGGAAGGCTCCATATCAGACATTGTTCAAGGAACCAAACTGTAAAGTCTACCAAATGTCATGGTTTTATGCTTATATAAACCCCAGGCAGGATTCGATCCAACGACCTTCTGCATGAATGGCATATGCCCAGACCACTACACTAAGCAGCCACAGGAGCTGTTAACCATGTTTGTTTAAAAACAAAAGTTCTATGTAGGCTGAGTGCCTTGATTTTATTGATTTCTTTTTTATATTGTGGAGGCTTGGGGTGAAATCAATCTGAGTAAATGTAATCTGAGTATTTCTGACATTTTCGAGTGATCATATTTTCTTTTACTCAGAACAGAAAAAAACGGCCGGTAGAGAAGGGCTCATTTTAAACATGAACGTGATCTGGAGTTAGATCAGACGTGTCAACATTAAAGAGTTTGACATACGCACATGCCATGGGCATCAAGGATGTTATCATCAACTCAACCCGATGTGGGGTTTGAACTCACAACCATCCGTATATCAGGCACAGGCACTGACCACTACACTACGGCAGTCACACATAAAGGACCTGTCATTTAAAAAAAAAAAAAAAGTTTCATGTAATGTACTTGACGCCTTCTTTCAAAATGATATAGCGCCCCCCTTTGGCCAATTGGGGTAAGATTGGTTTCAGTGATATTTGGACTAACCCTCTACATATTTGCCAAATGCCATGAACGTGTCACTTTGCATGTATGATTTAGAGGCAGACGAATTATTTGCATGAAACTGCAATATACAGTGAATTATTAAAAAATAATGTTTCACTTTAAAAAAAAATCCGCCGAGACAGATCTGACCGTATTGGTCCAAAGTTCATGTAAAAAAGGTTTCGCGCACGTGATGCGAAAATCCCAGGAGGAGATAGATTTTGACTGTTTTTCATATAATTCAAAATTGTGGGAGAAGTAAAGGTCAGAGGTCAAAAGTCAGAGTGTAAAAGTTGTTCGGCATGAGGAGACGCATAAGTGTATACAGGTTTCATGGCTGGATCTGAAACAGAGCATGAGCTTTATCTGTTCAAAGTTGTCATTTTTCAAAGGCTTCCTTCAGCCACCCTTTGGCCGATTGTTGCGAGCTTCGCGTTTTAGCCGTTTGGCATAGTCCTCTGCCATAGTGCCGAGTTCCTCCAGTTCTAGGCAACACAGAAGAGGGGGAACTTTTTTTCTATTTCCACACAACTCCTCTAAGGTATATTAATGATATAGTTCAATATTGAAAATGGGTGGTCTTCCCCTTTAATCACAAAATCATCTCTTTCTTGTGTATGGGCATTCATGTCCTCACAGATAAGGCAATAATTATTTTCTACTCCAATGTCAACAACTATTTGCATTAGTTCGTCGAACATGCCTACATTCGAATATCTAGTGTTGTATGGTGGGATATAAACCGCTAAAATCACAAAATCCTTGTCATAGTTAAGTGCATTCTTATTGAATTTTAGGCAAATGCCTATCTCGCTATTTATACATTTTTGCACGAATGCATCTTCAATTTTCAAGTTCACAGCTATTATCACGCCTCCAGAGCGCCAATTTGTTAGCTTGTGTCTATTACTAACAGTCATTGAGAAACCCATGGATTTAAATTTGTCCAGCAACTCAGGTGTATCGACATTGACGGTTACATCATAGTTTTTACATTTTTCAATGAAATCCGGTGTATCCAACTTACTTCGTATCCCACAGACATTCAAGGTAAGAATCCGTAGACCCAAGGGGTCGGTCCTCCTCCCCCCATGGCCTCTTCTGTCCATGTCTGTCCCAGAGCCCTTTATGGAGAGTTAAGTCACCTACGTTCACTTCATGGGGCGAGTCCATTGGCGGCTCGGGAGGAGCTTCTATAGTGACAAATCTCAGAACCGGAAGTCTGCTAAATGAATGAGAGCAGCTGCTCAAAACATAATTTTCTAACAACTGTGACCTTTATAAAAATAATCGATTCAGACAAATGCAAGAAAACATATCACAGGTTATTTCCTGATATCTTATTTTCTGATTTGCAAACGATATAATTATATTGATGTCTCACGATAACAGAGTACATGCCTTTCATTGCCTTACTTTAACCTGCCACTTGGAGGTACTATTGTGCATGTTAAGAACATTATGATGATGCAGTGATTAGCGTTGACGACAAGGTAACAGCCCGACTTTAATACTCTTAAACCATGTTATTTTACATCGTTTTTTTGGCAATAGTATAAAGTAAATATTACAGAGACTTTAGTTGTCACTGTAAAATACTTTAAAACTCATGTTGTGTATTTACCTAAAAATGCAGATATTCGCGACACTGCTATTGAAACCAATGTTATTTAAATCGCCCGCTTGTCACTTTAGAGCTGAAACATGGGTCACGTGACCAGTTCATTTTCTGACCCCTCGGTGACACCACTCTCTCTCTCAAGTCACTCTGGTCTGTCCTATACATCGATGCCAAAGTCTTTGTAATCCACATCCTCGTATCCAATCAGGAACCGTGCTCCCCCGAGCCGCCGACAAGCTGCACCGGGCTGCCGCCGCGCTCCTCCGAGCCACCGCGCTCCTCCGAGCCGCCGCCGCGCTCCTCCGAGCCGCCGCCGTGTTCCTCGGTGCCAGCGCGGGCGTCGCACACCTCCTCTCGGCCCGAACTTTTCGTTGTCCCGGCCTTGCCGTTCTCTTTAGCCGTGGCCACTTTCCCCGCCGCCCCCTTGTTTTCTCTCTGTCTCATAGTGGTGATTCTTGGATTATCACGGTGTGGTTTAGCCCAGCGTGACGCGTGAGCCATACTTCCACAGTCGGTCACCGCTTCCACAAACAGGTCTGGTCTTTGCATGTGCACCCTGTCTGTTGTCGTAACTCTCCACAATTCTTTCTCGCAAAAAACGGTCGTTTAACCTTCGATTCGCCTTGTTTACATTTATTTAAGTGGCCACTATCCTTCAAACGTATTAAACTTCTCTCAGAAAACGCTCTCCTCTGCTTCAAACCAGCTGCGCCATCTTAATACGTCTAGACCAGTTCAAACGACATACTTACAGGACGAGAATGACATTGGACAAGTCTGTCCAAACATAATGCTAAACTGTTTACAATTAAACAAAACTCATGTTGATATAATCTTTACATCTTCTGTAAACACTATTCAAAATTCTTATTCAATATGACGTAGGCACTGGAAAAGTACCAGAAATCTATTTACTTGTGTATTTTATAGTTTCCATTTCTGACCAAGTGTTAATGCTTTACAAAATATCCTCTGGCACAAATAATCCGTAAGATTATTTTTTCAGCGTTCCTACAGTATCTACAGAAAACACTGTAATGACAATGTAACCCACATGAGTTGCACCAGCAACTATAGAGTTAATTTAGGATGACTAACACTGTTGTACATGTGGGGGGCGCTAAAGAGTCTAAGATCACTATTCCAGACAGAGAGGAAGAAGCAGCACAGAACAGCAGAGCAGAGCTTTCAACACAGACAGACACCACTCTGATACAGAGCTTTAATCATTTAAGTTGCTGAGTTCTTTCTAAGTTTTGAGTCAATAGTCTACTGATGAAGCAGAGATGCCCTAGTCGTTTTCTTTTTGTGTTTTTCACTTTGTGATCTCTGGTGAGTTTTGTTTTAAAGTTTCAATGTTAACCTGCTGCAGTGTGCACAGGTGCTTTCATGCCACTGATGAAAGGAGCAGCCAATTAAGGCCAGTGCAGGCTGCAGTGAAGAAAAGTAATCCACTGTGAAAAGTAATCTAAGAGTACTAAACATCATTTAAACCAATCAGAGATGAATGTAAAGAAATAATTTTACTTTGAGTAATGATTGTAAGCCAATTAGGGATTTCTTTTTATTTTATTGATGAATACTACTGTGTGTGTGGATCTGTGTGCTGTTATGCTGTCTGCTATGCCTCATGTTTGAAGCCAGCCACTCTGAGTGCTAGGTGAAGAGAAATACTGACTGAGAATGAATTAGCAGTACATTTTGGGTTAAAGTCAACTAAATATGTGGTGATGATAATGCCTGCTGTGTATAATTAATACATTCCAGTTAATCTGAATTAAGTGTACACGTTATGCTAAAAGTGTACTTTGGCATATTTCAACTGACTGAGGTTTACATTATATCACCTGCTAATGTTACTATGGTCAGTGTGCACACAGAGTGAAATAATTTGAACTGAACAGTAACAGATTTATTCTGCTTTATGCAGATTGGTTTTTTTGAACAGTTGATTCTGTTGATCAACTGAACCGGATAGATCTACAGATTCCAATCAGCTGGTCATCTCTCAGCGGCGAGGAGCCGTTGAGGGGTCTGCATCTATTCTCAGTGGTGAGGAGCCACTGAGTCTTCATCTTCATCGTCAGCGAAGGAGCATCATCGGTGCAGGATCAGAAGAGACAGATAAGCTTGGATTATCTGAATAAGGCCTTTGATAAAATACTACCCGGGTAGAAAACAGAACTGAGCTCAAAACAACTGACTGACTAAAACCATTGAACATTTTGACTGACTGACCAAGTGTTATTTTGGGGGGTTTTGTTTTTGTGTTGTATGTATTTTATTTTTATTAGCATAGGGTTTTCACATTTCATCTTTCATTAGTTAGTTAAATAAAAGTGCTGAGAACTGCCCTTGGCTGAAAACATATTCCGTTGCTTCATTCACTCCTTTGCCCAACCTTGACTTCTGATTATTTGCATTTATGCTAAATGTTTGAATGTAGCACTACAAGTCACAAGTGTTACAATTATGTAATGATGATGCTCCTTCGCTGACGATGAAGATGAAGACTCAGTGGCTCCTCACCACTGAGAATAGATGCAGACCCCTCAACGGCTCCTCACCGCTGAGAGATGACCAGCTGATTGGAATCTGTAGATCTATCCGGTTCAGTTGATCAACAGAATCAACTGTTCAAAAAAACCAATCTGCATAAAGCAGAATAAATCTGTTACTGTTCAGTTCAAATTATTTCACTCTGTGTGCACACTGACCATAGTAACATTAGCAGGTGATATAATGTAAACCTCAGTCAGTTGAAATATGCCAAAGTACACTTTTAGCATAACGTGTACACTTAATTCAGATTAACTGGAATGTATTAATTA
Source organism: Nannobrachium achirus (assembly GCF_963921795.1). NCBI lineage: Eukaryota > Metazoa > Chordata > Actinopteri > Myctophiformes > Myctophidae > Nannobrachium > Nannobrachium achirus. The sequence continues at coordinate 8,322,441 of NC_137812.1, forward strand.
TACACAGCAGGCATTATCATCACCACATATTTAGTTGACTTTAACCCAAAATGTACTGCTAATTCATTCTCAGTCAGTATTTCTCTTCACCTAGCACTCAGTGGCTGGCTTCAAACATGAGGCATAGCAGACAGCATAACAGCACACAGATCCACACACACAGTAGTATTCATCAATAAAATAAAATAAAATCCCTAATTGGCTTACAATCATTACTCAAAGTAAAATTATTTCTTTACATTCATCTCTGATTGGTTTAAATGATGTTTAGTACTCTTAGATTACTTTTCACAGTGGATTACTTTTCTTCACTGCAGCCTGCACTGGCCTTAATTGGCTGCTCCTTTCATCAGTGGCATGAAAGCACCTGTGCACACTGCAGCAGGTTAACATTGAAACTTTAAAACAAAACTCACCAGAGATCACAAAGTGAAAAACACAAAAAGAAAACGACTAGGGCATCTCTGCTTCATCAGTAGACTATTGACTCAAAACTTAGAAAGAACTCAGCAACTTAAATGATTAAAGCTCTGTATCAGAGTCGTGTCTGTCTGTGTTGAAAGCTCTGCTCTGCTGTTCTGTGCTGCTTCTTCCTCTCTGTCTGGAATAGTGATCTTAGACTCTTTAGCGCCCCCCACATGTACAACAGTGTTAGTCATCCTAAATTAACTCTATAGTTGCTGGTGCAACTCATGTGGGTTACAACAACATAGCTACAAGTGTTACACAGTATGACTTTAAAGAGAACATGAGACATGGAATAGACAATAGAGACAATCACTAAGAGATAATCTATTGAGTGACAGATCAAATAAAAGTTTACATGTGTACTGTGTGTAACTGTTTTACCGCTGTGTTCTGTGTACTCCACCAAAAGTACCTGACAGTTGACCCTGAAGACAGCCATGATGCTACAGACAGGAAGCTGCCATTGTTTCTTCTCATCTCTGTTGTTCATGCTTCCTCTTAGCCCTATACTGGCTTACTTCCTGAAAGACTGCACTGTTCTTTACTCTGACAATGTCTCTGCTGGTGTTTCAGTGGACTGTTCTGCTTTTTATCTCATTAGCATACCAGACGACATTCCCAGAAACGTTATCTCATTAACACTAAAGGGCAATAATATCCTACAGATTCACAAGACAGATTTTTACCATCTGTCAAATCTCTCAGATTTGGACTTGAGTGTTAATTTAATAACTCATGTAGATGACGGGGCTTTTGTCCCTTTGGTGCAACTTAAAGTGCTCTATATGGACAATAACAAACTAACAACACTGACAGACAATATGTTTCAGGGACTGTCTAACCTCTTGATACTGAGCTTGGATCATAACTATATCACATCCATCAACACTGCTGCCTTCCAGTCACTCACCAGCTTACAGGAACTAAGTCTGAGATTGATGTCATCCAATCAAATGAAAGATATCATCACCGTCTTACAACTACGAAGCTTACAGGTGCTGAACATCACAATTAATGGGTTAGAGTCTTTTCAGACAAAAGATCTGCCATTAAACATGACCTCGGAGATCAGGAAGTTGAAAGTGAAGTCATGGTCGATAAAAATGTTTAGCATCACAACAGCTTTATTTCCACATCTTAAGACAATCGACCTGTCAGGATGTTGTAATCAATCTGGATGGGAGTGGGACATACCAGACAAGTATTTTTTAAGGAATATAACTATGGTGTATTTGAAGATTTCTAATAGGTTTTTTAACACCTACAGAAAGGCTCTGCAGAGCCTTGATTCACTTGAGGCTCTACATCTGTGGTACAATGTGTGGTTAGATAGAGATCTCTTAAATATTGTCTGCAAAATACCCACGCTGAGAACACTCAGAGTGCAACATTACATAAATGACAGCCTTAGTCAAATACTGCCACATTGTACTCAGCTAACCAGTCTGGATCTATCAATCAATGACCTGACTGAACTGTCTAAGGATTCAATAAAACAAATGAAACAATTGAGTCACCTGAACCTCGCCTTTAACCACCTTTACAAAGTACCAGACGATGTTAAGAATCTCTCCATGCTTCAAATCCTCGACCTGAGTAGCAATCGTATTGACGATTTAAGCTGCTCAGACTTCTTAAATTTAACAAGACTCACACACCTTCATCTAGATCACAACAACATCTATGAACTCAAACATTGTGTTTTTCAACATCTTAATGAGTTAAAGGTTCTAACTCTGAATCAAAATTTAATTGAGATGTATGGTGACACATTCAAGATTGGCCTACACAAACTAGAACTATTGAATTTAAATAAGAATATGGTCTACCAGCTCAGCAAAGGGGAATTCGTAAATCTGAAATCACTCAAGCAATTAGACATAGAATCCGATTTCAATAAATGGTATCCATGGAACAACAACTATTTGGAGGGACTAGGTGAACTTGAAACACTTTGTCTAAATTTTAATGACCCCTTAAAAATGACATTGTCTCCTCCCCATGAGTTACAATGGCAAAACTGTAATACCACCTTACTGCAGAGCCTGAAAAGCTTAACAATACAATTCAGTTCACCATCCTTAGTACCAAGTATATGTGACATGCTCTCTGGTATGAAACTTTTGGAACATTTGGATGTCTATGGTGAACAACCAGACCCAGACTCATTTAAATGTGCACCACAGCTGAAGACTCTTTCCTTAATAAACTGTAATAATCTGAAGTCCCTGGATTTCCTAGCACAAGCCAACCTGACTCAACTCTCCTGGCTGGACCTGAGCCAGAATGAGTTGACAGTGATCAATGTCTCTGTGTTCAGGTTTCTCCCAGCTCTCAGGTATATTCAAATGAATGACAACCCTTTCGCTTGTGATTGTTCTAATGCTGACTTTCAGCAGTGGATGCAGAACAACAACCAAACACTGGTAGTCGGTGCTCATCGCTACATTTGTGCCTATCCTCTGTCTAAAAAGGGAACCAGGTTTCTGGACTTTGACTATCATTCCTGTTTTGTGGACAATAGCTTCATCTGCTACATTTCCTCCACTTGTGTGATTGTGCTGACTCTGCTCACATCCTTCATCTACCACTTCCTGAGGTTGCATCTTCTCTATGCCTACTACCTCTTCCTGGCCTTCCTTTATGATGCCAAGAGAAGAAAGAGAGGGTCTCCTCAGTGCTACGATGCCTTCATCTCCTACAACGTTCACGATGAGCTCTGGGTTGTCAGAGAAATGCTTCCAGTGCTGGAGGGAGAGCAGGGCTGGAGACTCTGTCTGCACCACAGAGACTTCCTACCAGGTACAAACCCCTCAGTCTCTAAATAATACTGTATTCATTTAAATATGTCTGTAGGAACCTCTTTCTGTTTGAAAAACGATGGTATTAGTAGCATTGTTATTATGTTATCTAAGTAAGGGATGAATACTGGCTCCTTGGGGGTTGTCCATATATAACATCCCGACGGACTGATAACTTAGAAGTTATCAGTTCGAAGGGATGTTATATATGGACAACCCCCAAGGAGCCAGTATTTATCCCGCTTATTACCCGGCTACTAAATAAAATGAATAATTTGATTCAAAACTAAAAACAAAACAAAGTATTTCCTTGTTTACAGACAGCTGGAAGTGTTCCACAAGTGTTGCGCTGGTCGTCCCTCCAGCGCGACACGGTCGCCTTGGAAAACAAGGAAGTGCTGATTAGATAGAATCCATTTTCTGATACTACGTCGTCTATTTCTCGCTTAAAATATTTAAAAAAACATTCCTGAGATCAACGTTTAGTTCTAAATGTCGCTGTGTGGTTGTTTACATGGCTGACATGTTGGATACGGCACTAAATTCATGCAGCGCAGCTTGACTGCAGCACATGTTCTGAGTCTTTGATTAGCCATCGGTCTGTTATTGAGCCGAGCGGCCTGCTATCCAGAAATAACAGACCGCTGAATTCAGCAACTGACCAATCAGAATCAAGCATTCAAACTAGCCGGGTAATAATCATTTCTATCTTTCTGTCTCTCAAAAAGTGTAATAGCTTGAATCTAGTATGAACTAGAACCAGTGTTCTTCCCAGCACAGGTCTCCGCCAGGGCAGGTACTGTAGGTTATTGTGGCCTCCTGGTGGCACTGTCTTCTTCGGTCTTTCATGGCAATCTGACACTGCATTCATGATTTGAGGCATTTTGTTCCAAAAATATGTTTTGAAAAAGTCGACCTAGTGGTGGCGCTATAACAGGCCAATGTGAAAAGGGTGGCATTTGTTCCTCGACCTAGCGGGAATGTGCGTGCAAAATCTCACAGAAATCACATACTGTGTTCATGATTTGAGGCATTTTGTTAAAAACAGTCCAATCCTGCAAACTTTGGAAGCCAATGTTAGCCAATTAGGAAGGAATATGAAATATATGACAGATGTGTCTTGATCACATGACTATAGAGATGCTGTCTAGTCTACTGATTTGCATGATCTTTTGACAAAATCTGAAGGAGTTCTGTAATAAAAGGTTTTGCAAAAATCTGCGTCATGGTGGCGCTATAACGGGCCCATCATGTGAAAAATCTGTGGCAGAGGTTCTGAATTGGCATCCAGGGAGTGTGTGTGAACAATTTGGCAGCGACCGGGCTAACAGTGCCGGAGATTAGCTGGTAACAGACAGACTAACGGACAAACAGGGTACAAAACATAGTCTTGCCTTTCGGCTTGGCGGAGACAATGATATACGTATCTACGGTATGTTTGTTTACAGGTAAACCCATCATAGAGAACATTGCAGATGCCATCTATGGCAGCAGAAAGACCATCTGTGTGATCAGCCATCATTACCTGGAGAGTGAATGGTGCTCTAGAGAGATCCAGATGGCCAGGTGGGGGTGCCATTTTGCTGACATAACAACAACAACAACAACAACAACAACAACAACAATAATACCAACAATAATAATAACAACAAAATAATAATAGTTATCGGTCAACCAATCAAAAGCTTCAGCACATCCCCCTAACCTCTCCCTCAACCTTACATCCTTGGAAACTGACTGATACTGAAATGGTTAAAAACTGTTTAACAATTAAATCCTTTAATTGAGATATGTCTACGATTTTCACGTTGGCATTATGAGTAACCATTTTAGAAAAGCAATTCAAGGCAGTGGTTTTACTGTGATGTTAGAACAGCTATACGAGGATCTGAAGCACTCTGCCCAGTGACTGGTCTCATTTCTCATTTCCATGGTAAACCACAGCCTATTGTGGCTTATAAAAAAAACCCTTTGTACTGCTTCTCAGCTAGGAAGAACCCCAGGAACCAGAGAATTTAATAAGCTTTAATTAAAAAAAAAATGTTTTATCGCAGCGGAACAAAAATAGCCTGGAACTAATCCTCCGCGAATTGTTTCAACACGGACCCATTATGGGGACGGACCTATTAACATGGAGGCAGAAACCGGAAGCAGGTTTGGTCCACCCTCTATTTGGGCCGTTTGCTTTCTGTTTATACAACACAACTTGCAGACAGAGAACGTTATCTCCATAACTTCAAAGTCTGATCGCTACAACCCCACCGTTCAATCAGACCAGCAAACACAGGGAAGCGGACATAAGTCACATAACCCTTGCAAAAAACATTATGCCTTACACTATAGAGGAATTGAACATTCATTGAATGTGTGTTTTCTGTTTCTGTGAATGTGTTTGTTGATGATACCCACCATCAGAATATCCTCTTCATTTGCACCAAGCTCCCCTTATTCACGTCTAAGTTTATAGACTACAATATTTAGTGGTTTGAAGTTCTGATTTGGGTTTGGCTTTCGTTTAAAAGAGTCTCTGGGCTGTATTTTGATTGTCTTAAGTACCAGCTCCTATGCCTTAACTTAAAGTCCTGTACTGTCTCCCACCACCAAACTTTTCATCTGAGAGTTACAACTTCCCGACGTGCAGCTTTCCAAACTCTAATTCAGGGTAATGCTTTTCAGAAGATGCAAGTGACATCATTTTGTAGTTGAACCAGACCTTTCCCCCCGAAATGTTCGGTGGTCGGAGACAGTATGGACAGGCATTGAAGGCATAAGAGCTGGTACTTAAGACAATCAAAATAGAGCCCTCTTTGTCAAACCACCACAACAAACATTCTTTCATTCCCAAAATGGAACCCCCACAGTCTCCAGCGTGATAGTGGATGATAGCGACGTTCAGTCAAGTCCCGGAAAAGACGCGCTGTGATTGGCCAGAGGAACTTTGAGTGACAGTTCACCCCCGAACATTGCTTTACAACTCAAACGGCGCTGAGTCGGCTCAAGTGACCTTTGCAACGCTCGACACGGCGACTTTAGCTGGTTTTTGCTCGCTTTAGCTCACTCTGCAGTGTCTCACGTGGATCAAGGTCGCTTCAGAGGGCACGCCTCCGTCGCAGTTGCTGGAAAAGTAATGTCGGTGTCTTCAGTTTTATCAGTCTTGCATTCCGCCAATGAGAACGCAGGGAGGGCGCCAGGGAGGGCGCCAGGGAGGGCGCCAGGGCAGCGCTTGCCCGAATGTCACTACGATTCACTATTACGCCCGTCTTATGTCCTGGAACTGTTCTACCAGCTATCACTTACTGGAACTTTTACTGTACTGATCTTTTCACAGCACCCCCTATGAAATTAACCCTGACAACAGAAAATGCACAGATGTATTTATCAAAAAAGAAAAAACATTTTCCATTTAGGTGTTAAATATTCAATCATCTCTTTAACCAATCAATATATTCCCTTTGTAAATTCAACTTGACTGAGTGTAACTGTCCTCTGGTCTCCTGTGTGCAGCTACCGTCTGTTTGATGAACAGAAGGACGTATTGATCCTGGTGTTTCTGGAGGACATTCCAGCCCACCAGTTGTCTCCCCACTATCACATGAGGAGGCTGGTGAAGAGTCACACCTACCTGAGCTGGACCCAGGCTGGACAGCACCCTGGACTGTTCTGGCAGAACCTACGCAGAGCTCTGGACACACCTCACACTGACCGGGAAATTAATAACCTATAGTTACGATTGATGCACTATTTTTTGCCAAGTGACCCAAATAGTTTAATGATAAGAAACTCAGAGGTTCAGTGCCCAGATACCAACTACTTCTCTAGACAGAGCATTGAACACACCTCACACTGACCTGGCTTTGAATGAATAATCTGCTGTTTCGTGTAAATATGTTGCGGTGAATTTGAATCTGGTGAGGAACTTTAATAGATTTTAAGGGTGAAATCATCCTGTCGGGGATGGGGGAGCGTTAGTGTAATTGTTTGCTGTTAACATTAACATTTATTCAATGTGAAAAGCACTCCGTAAGACTCACCTCTTGAAGTAATTGTTTGTTTTTATTGTTTGTTTCTTCATGTAACCCTGTTTTTATTATTATAATTGAAAATTATATATTTTTTCCACTTCATATTTTACCTTCGATTGGATTTGATCATTTTGTTGTACTCTAAAATGTCATGTAAATGTAAAAGTGGATTCGTTCAAATGTTGTACTCGGGAATACAACCTCTCACTGAGGTTCTATTCTCCATAACTTAACATTTACTTCCATGTCTTTCTTCATTACTCATTCATTACCATATTAATCAACTTTGATATGCATCCATGATATATCATTTTAATTAATGGCATTATTTGCTCATGTAAAGCATGTATTATTTTCATTATACTCTTTTACAGATCATGTTCCTTTACTATAAATACAATTTGTATTGAATATATTTCTTTGGTCATTAATGTCTGCTGAGATGGATCGATATTAGTTTTGTAAACTTCTAATACATATTTGACAAGCATTTGAGTACTGTGTGACACATGATTTCACTTGATTTGCTAATGGTATGATTTCTTGATACAAATAGACAGGGATAGTTCACCCCCAAAATGACTTTTTTGCTTCCGATTACTCACCCCATGGAGACTTGAATTCATGGATATTTGTTTTGTTTTTGTCGCATTCCTAAGCCAATAATTTGATGAGTGGTTCCCTATGGAGCAGGGACGTGCTGGCCATTGGGAAAAGCGGGACAACTCCCGAACGTCCGGTTCATTCCCGGCCGGTCCAGGCCGGCCATTAGGAAAAAAATAAAATGTTGGCCTTCGTTCCATTTTGGGGGCTGGGCGGCCAACAAAGTAAATCGTCACTGTCGGGCAGAAACCTCGGATCTCCAAGTTTCAAATGTGTAAATGTTTTCGCAAAGCAAAGCCCTGCTTCATCATACAAGGCCGTCGCACAAAAGTAGTGAAAACAGCAGATCTACAAGCACACAACGCCTCGCGGTGCGAGGCGTTGTGTGCTTGTAGATCGGCTGTTTTCAATAGTTTAATTCATTTTTGAGCGGTGCAAACCGCTCCTATGTTTCACTTTCGGGTTATTTAGTTAAAACATATTAGCACGGGACGATTCTTTCATTCTTCATCGATTGGCTAGTTGAGTAACTAAACATTAGAATTGACCAATCAGAAACCGTTCTACTCATGACGACATGTGTTAGCCAAACAGAACAGACCAATCAAATGCTGTGTTGTTCATGTTAATTTAGATCTGTCTTGGCCATTACACTTGCACTTGAGACCGGTTTAAAGTTCATGAAAGGTCCAGGCCTAATGGCCAGGTTGTTTCATATCCTGGACCTCTCCTAGACCTTAAACTAACAGATTGAACACCACACAGGATTTGAAACAGCAACCACGCTACATTACCCTTGCAGGCTATGATTACTGTTTCAAATCCTGTGTGTTGTTCAATCTGCCAGTTTAAGGTTTAGGAAAGGTCCAGGATATTGGGTTTGTCAGACTTTCTCTTCTCTCTAACTTTGACTGACGGACAATGCCAAGAAGTGCTGGGTTGCCCTCCTGTCAGTTTTCCCTCTGTCTCCTAATTGCTTTATAACCCTCAAGAAGCTTTATTTGGCTCTATGCATACAAACTCATTCAAGACAGCGGCCACACTACATTACACTTGCAGATTATGGCCAGGCTGTTTGTCTGAACCTTAAACAGGCAGAGATCTGACACCAACCAGGATTTAAGACAGTTTGTATGCGGCATTTAGGAGTTTTCCTGCATCTGGGTTCCATATTCTCGGTAAAGCTTATTCTCATCAGTTTGTTGTGTGTAATGGCCAGGCTGTTTATCTGAACGCTAAACAGGCACAGTTGTTTGTCTGACCTCCTGTCTGTTTTCCCTCTGTCTCCTAATTGCTTTATAACCCTCTCTTCAGTTGCACTTCTTCTATAATATGTCTCTGTCTTGTAAGTGGAATAATATAACCTACATTTTCACATTTTATATACTGTCCAGGGGTTCTGGTCTGACGTAACATATAAACATGACTGGTTGCAATGAAGATTTGCGCATGCTGTTTTACAGCATCCCCCATTACAGTATTAATAATGAACATACATATATGAAAATCTATATTTATTTTTTCGTTACGCTATTCAGGATCATGCCTTTGCACCGCTCACTTCGCACGTGTGCGATTTTTTAAATAATAAATACAAAACAAACGGTTTTGGACATACAAGGTTTCCACCCGACAACGACGAATTATAACTCAATTGGCCCACTGGCTTGTCAAATCTTTGAGTAGCAGCAGCGCTATAGAGAGAGATCTCTCTCTATAGCGCGCAATGAGGGCTTCTCCAACTCTTTTTCCCGGGCTGAATCAGGGGCCAAGCACGTCCCTGCTATGGAGACACAAAGATATATTGGATTTGATCATTTTGTTGTAGTCTGTATTAATTCAATTTTATGTAAAAGTGGATTTGTTCAAAGGTTGATATACACACTCCATATCTCTGATTTAACAGACCACAGAGACTCCAAATGTTGGTGTTGGTGATGTGTAGATCTGCTACATATTCGAGAGACACCCAGTGGACAAAATGGTTTCAACCTACAGCTTCAGTTACAAACAATTTCAACGTAATCCAATGATCAGTCACTAGGACCAATTATATAAAGCTAAGGCTGAAGTACAGGATGCTGTGACTGTGAGAATTTGAGAGTACAGCACAATATTCATAAAAGTATACTTACAGAGGTCAGTTACTTGTAACAATAAGTACAAAGTGTACTTGCCCTGAAACATGACGGTCATATGACACGACCGTCATGCTTCCACCTCAACCTGGTTTGGAGCGGGTAGCCAATTTGCCACAGCAGGCTAAACAAAAGTTCAGATTTCTAAAGGCTCAAGGGTGTCAAAATACGTGCCGCTCAACCAAAATTATTGGCCACTACAGTATTGTTTAATAAAAAGCATTTTAATCTGTTTTTCTTTGTATTTCTTGGTTTTCCTCATGCACATCAACCCCATCTTTCGGTTGTAACGTGCTTAGTTTTACTTGCTTGTCTGAGAGGTCTTTGGAAAATCAGGAAAAAACAAGACAAACTGAAAACGATCGGATTAAAATGTGTTTTTATTAAATACCGTAGCAGCCAGTAATTCTGGTTGAGCGACACGTATAGTGAGACCCGTGAGCCTTCAGTAAGCACTTTATTTTGAAATCTGAAATTTTGTTTAGCCTGCCGTGGCAAAATGGCTACCCTGTTCCAAACTAGCCTGGCGGGCCAGCCTCTATCACACACATCATTTACCACCGCCAGGGGGTGGTGTTGTGTGGAGAGGCTGGCCCGCCAGGCTAGCTCCATACCAGGTTGAGGTAGGGCTGTCCCCGACTAAGGATTTGTATAGTCGACTATGATTTTAGTCATTGTGTTGATAGTCGAATGGTAGTCGAATGGCCCGTTTTTTTTTTCTTTTAAAAAAAAAATAGTTTTACCCCTTTCTTTTACAATGGCGTATAAACAACAGAAGTGAAACATTCATTAAGTGTGCCTGCCATGCAACGCAATGGCAAAACACTTATTGTAATCCGCCATACTTAATTAAGTGTGCCTGCCATGCAACGCAATGGCAAAACACTTATTGTAATCCGCCATACTTAATTAATTAATTAAGTCCATAGTTTCGCCACAAATTTCTGCACGTAATAACTGCCGCACAATTTACGCCACCCACGCAATATATACATCAAAACGTGCGGCTCGGCCGGGAATAGGTTGCTATTACTTTTCTTTCCGATCCGCGTTACCATTGCGACGTAATTCGCAAAAAACGACGCCCAAAAACCCCATTGACTTAGAATGGGGGAAACTTCGGCACGTAATAACTGCCGCACGATTTACGCCACCCCCGCAATATATACATCAAAATGTGCGGCTCGGCCGGGAATGGTGTGCTATTACTTTTCTTTCCGATCCGCTTTACGATTGCGATGTAATTCGCAAAAAACAACGCCCAAAAACTCCATTGACTTTGAATGGGGGACTCCGAAAAAAAACCAGAAACTTTGGCGCCACATAACTCTGCCATATTTTTGCCTAGCAACGTCATTTAAAATGTAAAATGCTCACACAACTTTGGTCTTTTTCCGACCAATAGGGATGAGCTGGAATTGATTAAGCCTCGCCCCCTCTTTAACAGGAAGTGCCCTTCACCAAACAGGAAGTGCCTCTATAACTCATGAACCGTTTGTCGTACAGACTTGCGGCTGGTGTCATACCTTTTCTTTTTTTCTCAATTTTTTTTTTCTCAATTTTTTTTTTCTCAAATTTTTTTTTCTCAATTTTTTTTTTCTCAATTTTTTTTTTCTCAAAATTTTTTTTTTCTCAAAATTTTTTTTTCTCAAATTTTTTTTTCTCAAATTTTTTTTCTCAAAAATTTTTTTTTCTCAAAAATTTTTTTTTCTCAATTTTTTTTTCTCAATTTTTTTTTTCTCAAATTTTTTTTCTAAAAATTTTTTTTTCTCAACATTTTTTTCTCAAAATTTTTTTTTTCTCAATTTTTTTTTCTCAAAATTTTTTTTTCTCAAAATTTTTTTTTCTCAAAATTTTTCTCAACATTTTTTTCTCAATTTTTTTTTCTCAATTTTTTTTTTCTCAAATCTTTATTTCTCAAAAAAATTTTTTCTCAAAATTGTTTTCTCAAAATTATTTTTTTCTCAACATTTTTTTTTCTCACTTTTTTTTCTCAACATTTTTTTTTCTCACAATTTTTTTTCAAAATGTCTTTTTCTCAAAAAAGTTTTTTTCTCAAATTTTTTTTCTCACAAAACAATTTTTTCTCAAAAAACTGTCGTTAAAGTGCGACCCGTGATAACGGCCAAAAATGCTCCAAAACGCCACTAATTAGTCGAAATGGCTGACTTCCTGTTTGGTTTCTGATTGGCTGCTGGCCTTGTGACGTGGGTAGAGCTGCGAGGGCCTGGTCATCGCTGCTTGCAGCTTTAATTCATTAATCGTCCATGACCTTAATTGGGGCCTATTTCGCCAAACAGGAAGTGCCCCTCACCAAACAGGAAGTGACCCTTGATCTCGTGAACCGTTTGTCATACAGACACGCGGGTTGCGTCAAATGAAATAACGCTAATGCTAACACCAACCGCTACACAAGGTTGCACAGACTTAGCGAGCTGCAGGCACACTTAAAATTTCTTAGACATTTTCTCTTCTAGTTAATTAATTAAGTCCATAGTTTCGCCACAAATTTCTGCACGTAATAACTGCCGCACAATTTACGCCACCCACACAATATATACATCAAAACGTGCGGCTCGGCCGGGAATAGGTTGCTATTACTTTTCTTTCCGATCCGCGTTACCATTGCGACGTAATTCGCAAAAAACGACGCCCAAAAACCCCATTGACTTAGAATGGGGGAAATTTCGGCACTTAATAACTGCCGCACGATTTACGCCACCCCCGCAATATATACATCAAAACGTGCGGCTCGGCCGGGAATGGTGTGCTATTACTTTTCTTTCCGATCCGCGTTACCATTGCGACGTAATTCGCAAAAAACGACGCCCAAAAACTCCATTGACTTTGAATGGGGGACACCGAAAAAAAAACAGAAACTTTGGCGCCACATAACTCTGCCATACTTTTGCCTAGCAACATCATTTAAAATGTAAAATGCTCACACAACTTTGGTCTTTTTCCGACCAATAGGGATGAGCTGTAATTGATTAAGCCCCGCCCCCTCTATAACAGGAAGTGCCCTTCACCAAACAGGAAGTGCCTCTATAACTCATGAACCGTTTGTCGTACAGACTCGCGGCTGGTGTCATACATTTATTTTTTTCTCAAAAAAAATTTTTCTCACAAAAAATTTTTTTCTCAAATTTTTTTTTCTCAAATTTTTTTTTCTCAAAATTTTTTTTTTCTCAAATTTTTTTTTCTCAAATTTTTTTTTTCTCAAATTTTTTTTTCTCAAATTTTTTTTTTCTCAAAAACTTTTTTTTCTCAAAATTTTTTTTTCTCAAAATTTTTTTTTCTCAAATTTCTTTTTCTCAAATTTTTTTTTTCTCAATTTTTTTTTCTCAAACATTTTTTTTTCTCTAATTTTTTTTTTCTCAATTTTTTTTTTCTCACAAAACAATTTTTTCTCAAAAAACTGTCGTTAAAGTGCGACCCGTGATAACGGCCAAAAATGCTCCAAAACGCCACTAATTAGTCGAAATGGCTGACTTCCTGTTTGGTTTCTGATTGGCTGCTGGCCTTGTGACGTGGGTAGAGCTGCGAGGGCCCGGTCATCGCTGCTTGCAGCTTTAATTCATTAATCGTCCATGACCTTAATTGGGGCCTATTTCGCCAAACAGGAAGTGCCCCTCACCAAACAGGAAGTGACCCTTGATCTCGTGAACCGTTTGTCATACAGACACGCGGGTTGCGTCAAATGAAATAACGCTAATGCTAACACCAACCGCTACACAAGGTTGCACAGACTTAGCGAGCTGCAGGCACACTTAAAATTTCTTAGAAATTTTCTCTTCTAGTTTAAATAGCATGTCTTCTTGACTTTTATGGTTTATTATCATGGCCTTATAAGAATAGTAATCAGAATAATAGTCCTACAGCAATAACAACAACGAAATAATATCTCTAAAATAAATAAAGTAACTAAATAATATAAGGCGAATTAAAATAGCAAAATACTAAAATAAGTAGGCCTATAGCAGGTGTAAAGTTTATTCACTAAAGCCCTGGACTCCTTTGTCTGTGTGTAACAGCCATGCAACTACTAGGCGATGGGGTCGCCGGTCACACATTTCTGTAGGCTCTGCCCGACACCAATATCTGTGTAACATCCATGCATGCATCTGTCCAGGAAACGCTGCACTGACAGAGAGAGAGCGATGGATTTTACAAAACAGACCCCGTCACTCGTCGGGGAGAAAGAGAAAAGGAGAGCTTAAAACACAACTCTAGTGCTGTTGTGTTGATGGCATAGGTTTATTGCCGATCTGCAAGCTCAAAACCTTTTTTTATTTTTTATTATTCCTTGACTTTTTAATTAAGTGTGCCTGCCATGCAACGCAATGGCAAAACACTTATTGTAATCCGCCATACTTAATTAATTAAGTCCATAGTTTCGCCACAAATTTCTGCACGTAATAACTGCCGCACAATTTACGCCACCCACGCAATATATACATCAAAACGTGCGGCTCGGCCGGGAATAGGTTGCTATTACTTTTCTTTCCGATCCGCGTTACCATTGCGACGTAATTCGCAAAAAACGACGCCCAAAAACCCCATTGACTTAGAATGGGGGAAATTTCGGCACTTAATAACTGCCGCACGATTTACGCCACCCCCGCAATATATACATCAAAATGTGCGGCTCGGCCGGGAATGGTGTGCTATTACTTTTCTTTCCGATCTGCGTTACCATTGCGACAAAATTCGTAAAAAACTACGCTCAAAAAACCCCATTGACTTTGAATGGGGGACTCCGAAAAAAAACCAGAAACTTTGGCGCCACATAACTCTGCCATACTTTTGCCTAGCAACGTCATTTAAAATGTAAAATGCTCACACAACTTTGGTCTTTTTTCCGACCAATAGGGATGAGCTGTAATTGATTAAGCCCCGCCCCCTCTATAACAGGAAGTGCCCTTCACCAAACAGGAAGTGCCTCTATAACTCATGAACCGTTTGTCGTACAGACTCGCGGCTGGTGTCATACCTTTTCTTTTTTTCTCAAATTTTTTTTTTTCTCAATTTTTTTTTTCTCAAAAAAATTTTTTCTCAAAATTTTTTCTCAAAAATTTTTTTTCTCAAATTTTTTTTTCTCAAATTTTTTTTTTCTCAAAATTTTTTTTTCTCATTTTTTTTTTCTCAAAAATTTTTTTCTCAATTTTTTTCTCAAATTTTTTTTTTCTCAAAATTTTTTTTCTCAATTTTTTTCTCAAATTTTTTTTTTCTCAAATTTTTTTTTTCTCAAAATTTTTTTTTCTCAAATTTTTTTTTCTCAAAATTTTTTTTCTCAAAATTTTTTTTCTCAATTTTTTTTTTCTCAAAATTTTTTTTCTCAAAATTTCTGCTCGTAATAACTGCCGCACAATTTACGCCACCGCCGCAATATATACATCAAAACGTGCGGCTCGGCCGGGAATGGTGTGCTATTACTTTTCTTTCCGATCCGCGTTACCATTGCGACGTAATTCGCAAAAAACGACGCCAAAAAACCCCATTGACTTAGAATGGGGGAAACTTCGGCACGTAATAACTGCCGCACAATTTACGCCACCCCCGCAATATATATCTCAAAATGTGCGGCTCGGCCGGGAATGGTGTGCTATTACTTTTCTTTCCGATCCGCGATACGATTGCGACGTAATTCGCAAAAAACTACGCCCAAAAACCCCATTGACTTAGAATGGGGGACTCCGAAAAAAACCCAGAAACTTTGGCGCCACATAACTCTGCCATACTTTTGCCTAGCAACGTGATTTAAACTTTAAAATGCACACACAACTTTGGTCTTTTTCCGGCCAATAGGGATGAGCTGTAATTGATTAAGCCCCACCCCCTCTGTAACAGGAAGTGCCTCTATAACTCATGAACCGTTTGTCGTACAGACTCGCGGCTGGTGTCATAATTTTTTTTTTTTCTCAAATTTTTTTTTTCTCAAAAATTTTTTTTTCTCAAAAATTTTTTTTCTCAATTTTTTTTTCTCAAATTTTTTTTTCTCACATTTTTTTTTCTCAAATTTTTTTTTTTCTCAATTTTTTTTTTCTCAAAATTTTTTTTCTCAAATTTTTTTTTTCTCAAAATTTTTTTTTCTCAAAATTTTTTTTTTCTCAAATTTTTTTTTTCTCAAAATTTTTTTTTCTCAATTTTTTTTCTCAAATTTTTTTTTTTCTCAAAATTTTTTTTTTCTCAAATTTTTTTTTTCTCAACATTTTTTTTTCTCAAAATTTTTTTTTTCTCAATTTTTTTTCTCAAATTTTTTTTCTCAATTTTTTTTTCTCAAAATTTTTTTTTTCTCAAAATGTTTTTTTCTCAAAATGAACCGTTTGTCATACAGACACGCGGGTTGCGTCAAATGACAAGATTAAGAGTCCTTAAACTTAATTGGGGCCTATTTCGCCAAACAGGAAGTGCCCCTCACCAAACAGGAAGTGACCCGTTTTCTCGTGAACCGTTTGTCGTACAGACATGTGGGTGGTGTCATATGAAGAACAATAATGTTAACGTTTATGCAAAAAAATGCTAATGTTAATAACGCTAATGCTAACACCAACCGCTACACAAGGTTGCACAGACTTAGCGAGTGCAGGCACACTTAAAATTTCTTAGAAATTTTCTTTTCTAGTTATTATTATTATTATATAAGTATGGCGGATTACAATAAGTGTTTTGCCATTGCTTTGCATGGCAGGCACACTTAATAATAATCACTTCACAAAATTTCGACACGTAATAACTGCCGCACGATTTCCGCCACCGCCGCAATATATACATCAAAACGTGCGGCTCGGCCGGGAATGGGGTGCTATTACTTTTCTTGCCGATCCGCATTACCATGGCGATGTTATTCGCAAAAAACGACGCCCAAAAACCCCATTGACTTTGAATGGGGGCCCCCAAAAAAGAAAACCAGAAACTTTGGCGCCACATTAATCTGGCATACTTTTGCCTAGCAACGTGATTTAAACTTTAAAACGCTCACAAGTCTTTGGACTTTTTCCGGCCAATAGGGACGAGCTGTAATTGATTAAGCCCCGCCCCCTCTGTATTCCTATTGGCTGGGCTGTAAACAGACATAACTCCAGTTCACAGCATGGTACCGTCTTGAAACTTGGTGTCTGGACTTACACGGCCAATAGGAATGATCTGTAATTTCTTAAGCCCCGCCCCCTCTGCCTTCCTATTGGCTGGGCTTTAAACAGCCATAACTCCACTTCCCAACACTTTACTGGTCTCAAACTCGGTGGGTGATCCACAGTCCCAACGGCTAAAAGTTAAAAATGCTAATGCTAATGTAAATAATGCTAATGCTAAAAATGCTAATGCTAAAAATGCTAATGTTAAAGCTAAGGCTAACAATGCTAATGTTAAAAATTCTAATGCTAATGCTGATGTTAATTTTAATGCTAAAAATGCTAATGCTAACACCAACCGCTAC
Organism: Nannobrachium achirus; assembly: GCF_963921795.1. Lineage (NCBI taxonomy): Eukaryota > Metazoa > Chordata > Actinopteri > Myctophiformes > Myctophidae > Nannobrachium > Nannobrachium achirus. The sequence goes on from NC_137812.1 coordinate 8,339,911, forward strand.
ACAAGGTTGCACACACTTGGCGAGCTGCAGGCACACTTAAAATTTCTTAGAAATTTTCTTTTCTAGTTAAGTCATTCGTTAGTTTCGCCACAAATTTCGGCGCGTAATAACTGCCGCACGATTTACACCACCGCCGCAATATATACATCAAAATGTGCGGCTCGGCCGGGAATGGGGTGCTATTACTTTTCTTTCCGATCCGCGTTACCATTGCGACGTAATTCGCAAAAAACTATGCCAAAAAACCCCATTGACTTAGAATGGGGGAAATTTCGGCACGTAATAACTGCCGCACGATTTACGCCAAATGTGCGGCTCGGCCGGGAATGGTGTGCTATTACTTTTCTTTCCGATCCGCGTTAGGGTCGTTTCACACTCTAATAAGGAACCTAACTAATTTCGGTTCGGGAGGGCTCCCCGACCCAAAATTATTTAGGTTCGGGGGGAGTTCATCCATACTTTCTTAACGGCTAATGCCTTAGTCGCTTGTAAATATTGGAGGTCCATGGCATGACGACGTTTGTGGCCGATAGATGAGCGTTGCAGGGCATATCTCACTGACCCTCGCGCTGAATGACTGGAAGTCCATTGAGTAGCAGCACCAGCAGGCAGCAGCACCAGTGACGGGGACACGGGGTCTCTTCCATAGGTCTCTTCTCTCTCTCTCACTGACTCTCACAAACGCTCGAAAACATTTAATCTACAAGCTCACATTATAGACGTTCCGCGGCCGCCTCATTTGCTGCATGCATATCCTCACGCAGTTACAACTCGTCGTGGAAAACCTATCAACACGGAACATTAGCAAAGTTGTGTCTATGCTTTTCTTTTCTCTTTAAAACGGTCGGTGAGTAGCGAGACATCCACCAAAGCTGTGTGTGTGTGTGTGTGTGTGTGTGTGTGTGTGTGTGTGTGTGTGTGTCCTTGGATTCACAGCCGAGAATATGCACTTGAAGCCGGGCTGAATGAATGAGAAGACACCGCTAAGTACCGAAATTAAGTCGGGAGGTCACAACATTTTGGCAGCACCGTGGAGCCGACTAAAGTCGGTTGACGCCCCCCCGAGCCGGGAGGGGAAACCCATATTTGGGTCTGGACACTGCCGAACCGAAATTAGTTAGGCTCCTTATAACGGTATGGATCGACCCTTACCATGGCATTGTAATTCGTAAAAAACTATGCACAAAAATGCACACAATACTTTGGTCTTTTTCCGGCCAATAGGGATGAGCTGTAATTGATTAAGCCCCGCCCCCTCTGTATTCCTATTGGCTGGGTTTTAAACAGCCACTACTCCAGTTCACAGCATGGTACCGTCTTGAAACTTGGTGTCTGGACTTAAATGGCCAATAGGGACTTATTACTTAAGCCCCGCCTCCTCTTAAGCCCCGCCCCTATCTTCCTATTGGCTTAGCTTTAAACAGCTTTATCTCCAGTTTGCAGCATGGTACCGTCTCGAAACTCGCTGTGTGTACTTACATGGCAAATAGGAATTATCTGTAAATGCTTAAGCCCCGCCCCCTCTGCCTTCCTATTGGCTGGGCTTTAACACAATTACTGCCTTTTAATCTGAAGGGATGCTTGGCGCCGTTCCCTCCGTAGGCTGCCGCTATTATTTTGAAGGGCCGGAAGGGGGTTGTTTTTGTTTTTTTGGATTATCACTTGACGGCAACGATTACGTCATCTAGTCACATGACAGTGTGAGCCCAGAAGAGAAACATGGCTGCGCCCAGCCGAGTATATTTGTTTACCTTATACAGGCCATGTATACTGTACAATGTCTCTTTTGGAGTAAATGAAGTCTCTTTATGGGCCTCTCAATGGATTTACTATGGAGGACGTTCACTTCGCGTGCACGCCCGACGTGCGTTGTAAACAAATCGCGGACATTACCGATGCGGGCGCGACGGGAGCGACGTACAGTAAGTAATCATACCTTTACTGTATATACAGTAAGATTGACAGTCCTCACCGTCAACGGCGCCATGACTTTAACCCTTTCAATGACGGTGAGGATTGTCAATGGCAGCAGAACAGTTAAAACACCTTCTAAGCCGCGGCAGAACCCCCTGAACCCCGGTACTGCCGTGCAATCAGCGTTTTATTTATAAACATATTTTAAAAAACAAACACACCAAATGATAAACAACGCGCGCGGGTCGTTCAGTGCAAGCCAGCAGGACGTGCACACACTACGTGTTTGGGCGGCCACTTACTTAGAAGCTGCTGCTGGCTGTATTTCTGCCGTTCATTTGCATGGAGCGAGATGGGGTAATCCGCGAGAAAAAACAGCGTTCGAAAGTACATTACGTCCTCGTCGCACGCACATCGATCTAATTCCATGTATTCCACTCATTCCGAAGCCTTGATTTCGCCTCTCGTCTGGTCGAAACTCTTGAGGGGATGGGCTAAACCAGGCTGCAGCACACACAGTGAAGGGGAACGTAATGGCCGCTCGTGGAGCCAGTGGCAGAGCCAGCCGATGACGTCATCACGTTTCTGACGTGATCTGATTGCACAACGTCTCTTAAAGAGACAGAGCACGACCTGCGACTGTATTTTTCAAAAAATTATGATTAATTTCATAAATTACGGCGAAGTACGGGAATAGACGATTGGCTGAGGGGACCCAGTAGGAAGTCCGAGGGAGTGCGGCCAGGCTTAGAAGATGTTAAACAGCCATGTCTCCACTTCCCAACACGTTACTGGTCACAAACTCGGTGGGTGGTCCCACAGTCCCAACGGCTAACCGCTAATGCTAATGCTAATGTTAACAAATGCTAATGCTAACAAATACTAATGCAAAAAAATGTTAATGCTAACAAATGCTAATGCTAACACATGCTAATGCTAACAAATGCTAATGCTAACACATGTTAACACATGCTAATGCTAACAAATTATAATGCTAATGCTAACACATGCTAATGCTAACAAATGCTAATGCTAATGTAACACATGCTAATGCTAACAAATGCTAATGCTAACGAATGCTAATGCTAATACATGCTAATGCTAACAAATGCTAATGCTAACAAATGATAATCCTAATGCTAATACATGCTAATGCTAACAAATGCTAATGCTAACAAATATGCTAATGCTAACATTTGCTATTGCTATGCTAACACATGCAAATGCTAACAAATGCTAATGCTAAAAATGCTAATGCTAATGCTAACAAATGCTAATGTTAACAAATGCTAATGCTAACAAATGCCTAATATTTAATTATTATCAGTGATAATGCTAATGCTAAAAAAAAAATAATGTTAAAGCTAATGATAAAAATGCTGATGTAAAAAATTCTAATAATGATTTTAATGTTAATGCAAAATGCTAATGCTAACACCAACTGTTATACAAGGTCGCACACACTTAGCAAGCTGCAGGCACACTTAAAATTTCGTAGACATTTTCTTTTCTAGTTTTTATTGCATTCCTAAGCCAATAATTTGATGACCGATTCAATCGGACAGATTTAGCTACTACACTTCCCATGCAAACTGATGATATTTCTATAACGTGATTAATCCGCTAAATCCTCTATTAACGGCTAGGTGTGCCCTCATGCTCATTTCAGCACAGCTGGAGTGGAGAGCCTATCTCAACCAATTGTTTGGTCAGAAGAACTACCTGTAGTATATAAATATTTCAGTCCACTTGTATTTTTCTTCTTTTTGGGAGACTCCTCTGTGTACCACTAGAGGGGGGCCCATGTACCACCAGTGGTACACATAGCACAGGTTGAGAACCACTGACTTAGAGCATTAACTAATGAAAAAAAGAAGAAAAAAAAAAGAACAATATAAAAGTGTCACTGGCTAACCACCACAGAAGCCCGGGTTCACGTCCCAGCAGTGATCCCTCCAGCTTGGCTGGGAGCACCACTGAACACAACGGCCAGTGTGTTGTGGGTCAGGCACGTGCACACATAGACTTCAAAGGGGGCTTGAGCCCCTGCCCCTTTATCCATCTGTAAAAAGTGTCCTCTCCAGACCTTGAATGCAGTTTTTACTATGGTGAAAGAAATGAAAATGCCCTCTTTCCATGCCATACCTGAAGGCAGCATTCAAGAGAATTGCCATGTCCAAACTCTCCTGAACTTGAATGCAGCATCTTATGTTGAAAGAATTGCCCTCACTGTGTAGAAATCCATGCCGTTACGCCACATCTCCAGTATTGCCTTTTTTATGCTTAGTTTAGTGTGAAGTACCGAAAATAGCCGACCTCCAAGCTCACAACGCGTCGCGCTGTGACGCGTTGAGAGCTTGTAAGTCTGCTATTTTCGATATTTTCACCAAAAGGCACTTTTAGAAGTTTCAGCCCCTGCCTCTCTAACATTCTCTGCACATCCCTGTTGTGGATGGGGAAGCTGGTAGGGCGTCGCGTCCTCCTTGCTTCACTGGCATCTCCTTCTAGTTGGTCGGCCAGGCGGGCAAACCTCCATGAGCACTAAGCCTAATTCATTGAGAACGGCCAAGAACAGCAGACCTACAGTATACAAGCTCACAACGCGTCGCGGATATTCTCGCCGCGCAACAAAGTATGAATGGGGCTCTAGTCTACACTCTCCCGCATGAACCACTCGCCATTGTCAGCAGGAAAGAAGTGGCTTCATGGTCACCCCATGTGTGTTGGAGGAGGCCTGTGGTTCCCTACGCCCTCTACAGGCCAACGGTGAGTGGGTTGGCAGCAACAGGGGACCTCGGTTCACAGACTGTCTGCATTCACAAGTTCTATCTGTCTGTCCTGTGTGTGTGTGTGTGTGTGTGTGTGTGTGTGTGTGTGTGTGTGTGTGTGTGTGTGAGTGTGTGTGTGTGTGTGTGTGTGTGTGTGTGTGTGTGTGTGTGTGTGTGTGTGTGTGTGTGTGTGTGTGTGTGTGTGTGTGTGTTTATCAGCTGCTTAGCTGAATCTGTCATGAGAGATTAGTCTCCCTAAGAGTCTGGAAAATACAATATACAAAACACAATATAAAGATCTGAATGATACAGCAAAAGTGAAGAACCGCTCCGCGGTCGCTCCGGTTGCTGTACCGATTAGAAAGAAGGACACAGACGCAAAAAAAAGTCCAGAACATGAGGTGGAAAAAGCGAGACCCTGGATACGTAATCTTTGATGGCATGTTTGTTTGAAAACTTGTACATTTTTAGCGATAAACATACCATTAAGTTGTGGAATCACCGTCAAAACCCAACTTCTGAGTAGGGTCGGTGAGTGTGTGCACTCAGCACACCGGTGCTAGAGTTCTCAACGGGCCTGAAAATTAAGGCCCGGCCCTAACTGGGCCCGAGTGGGCCGACCCGAAGCCCGGCCCGACCCTAACAATTATCATAATTTTCGGTCCGAAAACCCGAAAGCCAGAGAGAGAGAGAGAGAAAAAAAGAAACGTCGCCAGTAAGGCAGCTGGCAGCACTAGTGTCTCAAATTACAACAGTGAGAGAATGGACATATAATAGTTGGCGAAATGGCAACTTCACATGTTAAATTATTCATGAAACATGCAAGGTTCTGCAAAAAATGGGCTAACGTTAAATCCCTGTTGTTCTCAACAGTCAATCTCAATCATAAAGCTCTCATCCTCTCGCTCCCTGCCGTTGTCGCTCCCTGCGTGATTTATGTTTCGTCCTTTCAACGGTCACGCATCAAACGCAGGCAGCTGGCTCGGCAGATCTATAAACCCAAAACGTATTCATCTGGCTTGCATTCAAGGCTTGCAGATCTGTTGTTTAATGCGCGACACCACCAGACCACCATGCTTAAACATACACAACTCAGGCATGTAATAAGCGGCGCGCTGCGGCTGTAAACCCTTTCATATAAATGCACACAGCAGCAGCAAAGGACACTTGATTAACCAGAAAGCATAATGGAATTAATAATATCTTACCAGCCGAGATGATCGTCTCTATAAGGTAAGGATGTCAACGTGTGGTGCTTTTAGGTTGATCATGTTGATGTTGTTGTTAATACAATCCTCTTAAGTCCTTGTCAATAATATCCAGGTTGGTTCCGCTTTGAATGTACTTTTCTTGGATTTATAACTTATTACAAACCTGTTGCCTTTTAATTTAACATGCAGCTCCAAACTTTCATCGTAGCCGCTCCACACGGAGCTAATGGTGACTCGCTGCCTGTGACAGACTTCCGTATATCCAAAGGTTTCGATTGTGACGTCATCACAACAACCAGACTTCTCTATGAGACTGATAGACTACACTTCCGTATGCGTCACCGATTATCCTTGGTCCATTGGTTAGGAACTTAGGCAGGTTTCAGTGCTGCGCTGAAGACAGGCAGACAGCGATATGCGCCTGTTCTCTGTTGCTTGAGTGACGGAGCCCGGGGCCCGGCCCGGCCCGACTAATGATTATAATTTTTGGGCCCGGCTCGGCCCGATAACGTCGGGTCGGCCCGGGTAGGGTCGGGCTCGGGCCGAATTTGAGAACTCTAACCGGTGCGCAGCGCACTGGATTTCCGAACGACAATGCACCAAGTGCACCAAATAAACGAACGACAACATGGCACACCAGTGCGTTGTGTGCGCATTTCTGAATGCACCCAGAAACACTGAACGCAGTACTTGCACACTCTGCTGGTGTAACTATTTAATACCTGGCTGGCAGTCAATGTGTTGTTAAAAAAAAGTATTATTTTTACTCCAGGTCTGGGTCTTACTGCATTTGGGGCCACATGGCTGCCAGTTCCCACCTGACGTTGTGTGGGAGTCCAGACTGATCCAGACCGTACTGCATAACGGCTAGCTTACATAGCGCCTTCAGACTAGTCGGTTCTAAGATGTGCAGGTGTGAGCGATGATCATCTGAACTGAACAGGATGACACGATCTCTCAGCACACAACACCTCACCCCTGTGTTCTTTGAACCCGGGCCTTTCCCCTTGAGCTGAAGCTTCTTCCAGGAGAGGCTGTCTGGATTGAACTTCCACACGTTAGTGCTTGAGTTGTCCCCACCAGATATGTACACGTACAGCTGCTCTCCATTGTAGGCAAAGGCTGAATGATCGCAGGGTCTTTTTGGAAGACGCTGTGTAGAAGGTGTGTTAAGCCAGCAGTCGGTCTCTGCGTCAAACACTCTGACGGTGTTGTGGTAGCCCCCGATCCTCTGGTCTCCAAATACAAACATCTTTGTCCCGATGATGGTGGCAGAGTGACCATATGAAGCAGGAGGTGGAGTTCCTCTGGCGTTAATAAAAGACCAGACCATAGTGGTGGTGTCCAGCTTGTAGATGTCATTAGTGGGTCCAGACGGGATCCATGCTCCCTGAATATACATGGTCTGGGTCCATCCTCCATGAATATAAATGACCTTCCCCAAGACACCGGCTGAGTGGTCCTCTCTCCCCTCTGGAACGGTCCCAGAAACCCGGGGTTTGAACCATTTGTGGGTGTCCACGTCAAACGCGTAAAGCGTTTGACGTTTAGGAACTCTGCGTTTGACGCAGAGTTCCTTGAGGTGTTCTTTGCGGGAACAATTGCCGCCCCACATGTAGACGACTCCCTCGATCAGCAAGGCTGTGAGTCTCCAGCGTGTGCAGGGAACGTCGTAGGGACGCTTTTCTCTAGTCGTCGCTAGACGCAATGCCGTCCAGCGCAGAGACACTGTGTTGAAGACATGCACTGCAATGCGTTTACAGGGTTGATCATCCCCGTATTTATTACACATATAATTGTTTCCAAACGTGTACACCCGGTGCCCTACTGCAACGACAGCCTGGCATGGCCTTCCTTCCAGGTGAGCGGACCAGTGAAACATTTCACACACCCTGCCGTGTGATCAGAACCTCAGGATGTGGCCTCAGAACCGCTATGGGACGCTCAAGGTAGTGAAGTGTGTGAAACAGAGGAGCGCAGAGTTCAAAAGACTCACTTCACAACTCTGTTTATGAATCGCAGCAGTGTCAAGGGTTTCACTTTAAAGTCCGGACTTGATGAATGACCGTGCCTCAATTACTTTCACCACGTGCGTGTACGGTCTAACGACTACTCATACCTCAGCTTCCTTTTATACAATTCTTGCCACGATGTATACAGTCCATATTTAGATCAGGTACAATAGATGTATGTGTCCATATTTAAATCAGGTACAGTAGATGTATGTGTCCATATTAAATCAGGTACAGTAGATGTATGTGTCCATATTAAATCAGGTACAGTAGATGTCCATACTTGGATTGGAGGATAGACTGCACTCTGTCGACATACCAACTTTCGCCTTTTGTTCTCTATAGCCCATGTTTGCTGTAATTATGCATCAGCACAGTTTCGTTTGAAAGTACTGTATGTGTGTGGGCAAGTTGGTACGCTCTGACATCACTGTGATGTCAGGGGAACTACACTAACAGAATCTCTTTTATCTCCATACATGGAGTTCCCTACAGGACTTCAAATGCGAATGCCCATATATGGAGGCCACATCGGCCTCATACCACACTAACAGAATCCATATATGGCCAAGACAGATGGCCAAGACAGCCCATATCTGTGTGGCTTTTTCTACAGACAGGGATCTCCAGCCTCACTAAACCCATTAGAAATGCATTGGGTGCTTAAAGTTAAATATTTCACAAACTACGAAACATTTAAAAATGAAAAGTACAAACACACGTGTCCACAATAAGCTGAACACATTGAAGTTTGAATGGTGTTTCTAAGTGTAAGTATGTAGGAGTAGATAGGTGCCAAAGTTTTGAGGAGATACTGACTGACTGACTGACTGACTGACTGACTGACTGACTGACTGACTGACTGACTGGCTGGCTGGCTGGCTGACTGACTGACTGACTGACTGATAGATAAATAATGAAGATAACATACATGTGCTCACTTTCAGCAAGCCCACAATAAAATAAGATCTAGTTGTCCCAGAGGGGAACTGGGCCTTTAAGTGAGACTAGTGGACTGTTAATTATCTTATGCTGGCTTGGCGATGTGTCTTCCTACAGCTGTTTATAGTTGCTGTGATAGTTAAGAAACATTTCGGTCTTTTGTCTTTACACTTTACAGTTAATTATTTTGTTGTTCTTCGATACATGATTCATTTTTGCGATGTTGTCGCACAGGGCCCACCTACAGTTGGATCCGTCCCTGGCTGTGTGTGGCATCACATTACATGCATGTGTGCGCACAAACACACACACACACGCGCACATGCACACGCACACGCACAAATGCACGCACGCACACACACATGTAACGGACACCACTTGGCAGGCAATGATGAGAGCAGGAACCTCTTTTGACTGTTTATTCTGTAGGAAACAGACACATATCACCATCTATCTCCTTGGATGACCACTGCATATCAGAAATAATCTACTCTTTTAGTCTAACCAATATTAATAATAATCTAAGACACATTTCTTTTCTTTTTGTTTTTTTTAACAATAGGCAAATAGAAAAATACTGTAATAGCAGCATTTACTGGGCTCAACATTGAGTTAACAGGAAGACATCCAGCCATTAAATGAAAACAATATATTGTTGGCAACAGACAAATATCACCATTTGTCTCCTTGGATGGCCACTGCATATCATAACTGTCTGTGTGCAACATAAAACAAAATGTACATTCATTTTATTTTCACGGGGGAAAAGTACCATACTGACGTCATCACTAGTTCCAACTTGATGAAACAAACAACATTTATAAAACAGTTCATTTCATTCAGTTTGATCTCATCACAATGACCCAACATCACAAAATATTTATGCACTGTATGCTTCATTTTACAGTTGAAATGAGACGTTTTTCATAGCAAAATGATAAAATAACCTTACTGTGCTATGGCAACACTACTTGGACATAAACTGCGCAGCTACGGAAACACCACTAGTACATACAGTGCGATATGCAGTGACCCAAAATACTATAAACCTTAGTTCGAAACCAATATTGACTGGTGCTGCTCAATAGTTGACAAATTCAATTTACTTAACTTTGAACTCTGTTACACATGCACATGCACACACACACACACACACACACGCACATGCACGCGCGCACGCGCGCACGCACGCACGCACACACACACACACACACACACACACACACACACAGACACACACACACACAAACACAGCTCATTGGTCGGTACTCATGACAGGACCAATGACAAGCAGTTTCGGGGCTCTGCTGCCTGTGGTTGTGACACACACGTGAACACTGAATCTATAACGAATAATGAACACAATTAAAACACAGTCAATATTAAAGACAAACATTGTTCTAGTGGGAGGTGCGCAGGAGCTCCCGCGAGCATAAACATTCCGTGGCTGCGTCATGGTGCACTTTCCTCTGCTCTGTGCCAAATGTTGTCTGTCTGTCTGTCTGTCTGTCTGTCTGTCTGTCTGTCTGTCTGTCTGTCTGTCCTTCTGTCCTTCTGTCTGTCTGTCTGTCTGTCTGTCTGTCCTTCTGTCCTTCTCTCTGTCTGTCTGCCCATAGTGCGACAGGTCAGCCCCGCCCCTGCACTGCACCTCGTGTGTCATCGTTGCCTAGTTAAAGACACTCGTCTTAAAATTTTAAGGAAAATTAAGGCAAAACGGAGGAAAATAGACCCAAAAAAGGTGATTTAACCACTTGTGATGAATATTGATGAACACACTGACGCACTGACCCAGTGATTGACGCTAGGAATGCAGCTGTGTTAGGAGAGCGGCGACGCTGGTGATTGACTATTGATTTCACGTGTGGGTGAGGGCGGAAGAAGACGCCGACATGTTAAAACAGTCATTGAGACTTTGGGACAGGATCGGAGCACACGTCTCGCGGCACGGCACTCTGGGGCACGGGAGGGGCCGTTCGCTGGTGATAGTCCTGCCGACGGTGAAGACAGACAGTGAGTGGGGAGCTGTAGCTGTTTCACGTAGCAGGAGGGGAGGCTGCGTTCTGGCCTCCTGTAGTTAGACAGGGCTGGGGAAAGTAGCAGAGTGACTGGCCGCCTGCTCCGCCGACCAGCGTTGACGCTGACCCCAAACAAACGAGGCAGCACAGCACGCCGTCCAGCCAGACAATTCCCCGGGGAGTTGGACGACGTCACAAGCTCAGACCCCGGGGGGTCGCGCCGACAGGGCGAGTTAAATACACGAACAAGTCGCTTTATTTTGTACTGCTTCCTATGAGCCTGGTTGTAGTGTAGAACGGTTTTATTATTGTGTGGGATTAAAGCACGGTTTATTGTCTTAGCCATTCTGATGCCCATTCATTCTAATGCTCATTCTGATGCCCATTCATTCTAATGCTCATTCTGATGCCCATTCATTCTAATGCTTATTCTGATGCCCATTCATTCTAATGCTTTTTCTGATGCCCATTCATTCTAATGCTTTTATTGTTAAAGTAGAGTACTGTGTTAATAAAGATTGCTCTTTTCTATATTAAGTCGTTGTCTGTGGTATTTCCAGGGTCTGGCATTATCTGCTTTATTGCAGAAAGGTTTGAAACCCACATATATTACACTGGTGGCAGCGGTGGGATATATTAAAAAATGCCAGGTCCTGAAAATCAAGTAGAAGAGGGCAACAATCAGGTAGACAATGTTGCCCGGCCTAATTTGTCTGCAATGCCACGGCCAGTCTTTATGCCAGAAACTTTTACGGGCACAGGGCGGGAATGGGCTGATTGGGCTGAACAATTTGAAATGGCAGCTGATGTCAATAATTGGGACGAAACCCTGAGATTAAAATTTATGTGTCTGCTTTTGTCGGGTCGAGCTCGGGAGGTTTATAGTGGGTTGTCTGCATCTGCTAAAACTAATTATACCTTGCTAAAATCTGCAATGGGGAGGTGTTTAGATCCATGTGATAGTGAGGACTGGAATCGGGCTAGCTTCTCTTCACGTAGGAGATTACATAATGAGTCTGTCAGAGAATTTGGCATTGCACTTCGCCGTTTGGTTGCTAAAGCATACCCCGCAATAGATCTTAATACCCAGGATGTGTTGGCAAAAGACCATTTCATTGCACATGTGGGAAATGGGGATTTGCGTATCAGCCTTCGTAGTGTCAAGCCGGCATCATTGGAGGAAGCAATTAACATGGCTGCAGAGCTTGAGCTCATTAGGGGTTTAGAGGGAGGGTGTTCAATGACTGATGCTAAGGTGCGTGGGGTGGTTGATAAATCTAGCAGTGATGAGCGAATTGACTCCCTGCTTGGGGTGGTGGAGGGCCTACGACAGGAGGTTAAGTCTCTGCAATCGACTGTACAGTCGATGGGCCGCCCCAGTACATCTGTCCCTACACCCACACCATCAGCATCGGCTCCTTTTGCACATAAAGTTCAAGCGCCCTCTCCATTTAAACGTGATAATGAACGAAACAAAGGATGCTGGGAGTGCGGGTGTACTCGCCACATGCGACGTGAATGTCCTTATTTACAGGGAAACTAGAGGGGGCGTGCACAAAGGGTCCAATGCCCGCCCCCGTTTCTATGTCAACTGTGGCCCCTGCTAGTCCAAAGGGTGGTTCTGGATATCTGAAAGCTAAAATAGGTGGGTCAGATTGCTATGTATTGGTTGATACTGGAGCCTCGCGCTCAATTATTCCTAAGCAACTGTGGCTTTCTGTTACGAAGGGTGGAGGCGACCTAGCAAACTATATTGGGCGGGCTACAGCAGCTAATGGTGGGGGGATGCAAATTTTGGGTTCCTGGCAGACTGTTTGTCAATTCGATTCACTTGCACTCATTGCAGACTTTCTGGTCTCTGATATCCCCTCTAAAGAGGTTTTGCTTGGTTTTGACTTTTTGGCAAAGTATGGCGCTGTCGTCGATCTGGGAAGTAAACAGTATCGAATAATGGGAAAGCTACTTCCTTTAGTCGATCTCGATCCATCATTAGAACCCCAAATAGTTGTTGTCCACACTGACACGGTGGTGCCCCCCCGTACTGAGGCCATTGTGTGGGGTAAGGTCCAGAGTGGGTGGGGGGACTATGCCAAAGGGATGTTGGAACCATCTCCATACATTTCCAAACATAGTGACATTTTGGTAGCCCGAATTGTTTGTAGTGTACAGCAAGGTAAACTACCGGTGCGAGTCATTAATGTTACTAATGATAACTTGCAGCTGAAGAGTGGCATGAAAATAGGTACACTATTTACTGATATTGATGTAGGGGAGGAGACGACAGAGCAGAGTGAGGACGGGGAGGGAGAAACCCTATTGCCACCTTGGACAGTTGAAACTCTTATGGGCCATTTTGGGGTGGGAGAGAAAGGGTTGGGCCCAGACGAGGTGAGAGCAATTAGGCAGTCCTTCCACAAGTACATGGATGTGTTCAGTCGGGGTGACACAGACCTGGGCAGAACTCATTTAACGTCACATAAAATTGACACTGGGGATGCACAACCCATTAAGCTGCACCCACGACGAGTTCCCCTTCATTTACAGCAAGAAGTAACCAATAATTTGACACAAATGTTGGATAATGGGATAATCCGTCCCTCCTGTAGTCCATGGGCAGCACCAGTTGTGCTTGTAAAAAAGAAGGGCGGTGGCCTCCGTTTCTGTGTTGATTATAGGAAACTCAATGAGGTTACTAAAAAAGATGCATATCCCCTTCCTAGGATTGATGATGCCCTAGATAGTCTGTCACATGCTCGTTGGTTTTCCACCTTAGACTTGGCTAGTGGCTATTGGCAGGTGGAAGTAGCACCTGAGGATCGACATAAGACAGCTTTTGCCACCCGTCAGGGACTGTTCGAATTTAATGTGCTGAGTTTTGGCCTTTGTAATGCACCTAGCACTTTTCAGAGGTTAATGGATTTAATCCTTGCAGATTTGCAGTGGACTACATGTTTAGTTTACTTGGACGATATCATAGTGTTTGGCCGTACTTTTCAGGAACATCTGTCTCGTCTTGATAAGGTATTGGGAAAACTGCAGCAAGCTAACCTTAAAGTCAAACCATCCAAGTGTAACTTATTTTCTACAGAAGTTCATTACCTGGGGCATGTTATATCGGCTGAGGGAGTGAGGCCAGACCCAGCTAAGGTAGAGGCAGTGAGAGAGTGGCCCGTCCCTACCAATCAGACAGAGGTTTCCAGCTTTATTGGGTTAGCATCCTATTATAGGAGGTTTGTTAAGTGTTTTGCAGATATTGCTCGTCCTTTACACAAGCTGACAGAGCAGGGAAAGCGCTTTCACTGGACTGAGGCCTGTCAATGTGCTTTCGACCAGCTTAAGACTAGATTGATTACGGCCCCTGTGTGGGCATATCCTGACCCCTGTAAACCTTTTATTTTGGATACAGATGCCAGTGATGTGGGGATTGGAGCTGTGATATCTCAGGAGGAGGGAGGGATGGAACGAGTGGTTGCATATGCCAGTAGGGCCCTCACAAAATCAGAACGTAAATATGCTACTACAAAAAAGGAGCTTTTGGCTATGGTGGTCTATACAAAGCACTTTAGACATTATTTGCTAGGCAAAGAGTTTGTGTTGCGAACTGACCATAATTCTCTGCGGTGGCTACACAACTTTCAGGCTTTAGAGGGGCAGCTGGCTCGCTGGATTGAACAGCTTGCAAATTTCCAATACACCATTGTCCATCGGCCAGGCAAGCTACACAGCAATGCTGACGCCCTCTCTAGGCTACCAGGCTTCCTTGAAAAGCAGCAGCAGGTTGGGCAGGACCCCCCTCAGGGAGTGCTAGACAAGGCTAACCCAAAAGTATGTGTAGTACACGAGGCACCACATGCCACGGTGGCTAGTGAGCTGGACAAGCTGTCTCAGGCACAGATGGCAGACAGTGAATTACAGCGAATCATTAACTGTAAGACGGCGGCTTCTGACAGTGTAATTCCAGGCGATCCTGACTTACAGAAATATGCTCACATTTGGCCTCAGCTTAAGGTACAGGGAGGCAGACTAGTGAGGTTCCCTCCTGCCCATTCTGATGCTGCAGCTAAGGTACAGGTTGTCTTACCCCAGTCAATGGTGCCAGAGGTTTTAGAGCAGTTGCATAATGTTTCCACTGGGGGCCACCTGGGGGTGCAAAAACTGCAGGGGAAGGTTAAAGATCGATTTTATTGGCTGGGGTGGTTTGGGGACGTTAAGACATGGGTTAAAGAATGTGTAGATTGTGGCTCTCGAAAAACACAAGGGAAACGACCACGGGCCCCTTTACAGCCATCCGTGTCCTCCAGGCCTTTTGAGCGGGTGGCACTTGACATTCTGGGCCCGCTCCCGGAGACTCCAGGGAAGAATAAGTACATATTGGTGGTCGGTGATTATTTCTCAAAATGGACAGAGGCTTTCCCCCTGCCTAATCAGGAAGCCTGTACAGTGGCCAAAGTTTTGACGGAGGAGTGGGTTTGTCGTTATGGGGCCCCTCGTAGTTTACACTCTGATCAAGGTCGCAATTTTGAGTCCAATCTGTTTAGAGAATTGTGTAACCTTTTGCATATGCACAAAACCCGTACTACACCTTATCGGCCAGAATCTGATGGGATGATTGAGAGATTTAATCGTACCCTTTTGGACATGCTGTCCCTATTTATTGCAGATAACCAGTCCAATTGGGACAAACTTCTACCTTACGTTATGTTAGCATATCGTAGCAGTGTTCATGCTAGCACCCTTTTCACACCCTACAGGGTGTTGTTTGGGCAAGAAATCATTTTGCCGGTTGATGTCATGCTAAAAACAGGCAACCAGGAGTCCTTTGCTTCAGTGGGCGAATATGTATCTAGGCTGGGGGAGACGCTGTCCACTGTAGTGGAGGCAGTTAAGAAACATCAGGCCAGGGCCTCAGGACATCAAAAAGTGGCATATGACTTTAAAGCTAAGTTCCAGTATTATTCTGAGGGAGAACTTGTTTGGTTACAGAACAAGGCTAAGAAGCGTGGAGTGTGCCCTAAGCTCCAGAGACGGTATAAAGGTCCCTTTAGAGTGGTGGACCGGGTGACTGATGTCCTGTACAGGCTAGTGCCAGTCGAGGGAGGCTCAGAGACTGTGATACATTTCAATCGACTCAAACCTTTTACTTCCTCTTTGCCAGTACCATCGGAGGCAGTGGAGACCCTCAGCAGAAGTGAACAGAGGGACGATCCTATCCAACCGGGGGTCCCATCCGGTGCCAGTTGGGTCCAGCTTCGTCCGCCCAGCCGGGATGTCCCAGCGGAGGCGAGGACAACGCCGGCAGGGGCGACCGAGGATGGCAGAAGGCAACCAAGGACCCAGTCGTTAGAAGTGAGGTCACCAGTATTGCAGAGGGACAGGGAGCCTGTCGTACAGGATGCCAGAAGACAACAGGCAGGCCCGCTAGGAGATGGAGTAGCCGAAATGACCCCCCCCACGGATGCGCCTGTGGCCGGTCTCGGCCAACCAGTCCATCTAGCTTCAGCGGCGCCAGAGTTGAGAGGGGAACGTTCAGCACACCAGCGGAGCTCACCAGTCGGGTTACGAGACGTCACCATGCCAACAGGTTCCGTAACCACTGAATTGGCCCAGCCCTTGGACCTGTCTGCATCCCATCCTGGGCGGTGGGGACACGACGCTCCGGTGGCGCCAACGTTAAGGGGAGGACGTCCAGCACGCCAGCGGAGACCAGCCGTTTGGATGACCGACTACGACCTGTCAACATAGACTCGAGGACGAGTCCACTTCTTCAAGAGGGGGAGGAGTGTGATGAATATTGATGAACACACTGACGCACTGACCCAGTGATTGACGCTAGGAATGCAGCTGTGTTAGGAGAGCGGCGACGCTGGTGATTGACTATTGATTTCACGTGTGGGTGAGGGCGGAAGAAGACGCCGACATGTTAAAACAGTCATTGAGACTTTGGGACAGGATCGGAGCACACGTCTCGCGGCACGGCACTCTGGGGCACGGGAGGGGCCGTTCGCTGGTGATAGTCCTGCCGACGGTGAAGACAGACAGTGAGTGGGGAGCTGTAGCTGTGTTGTCACGTAGCAGGAGGGGAGGCTGCGTTCTGGCCTCCTGTAGTTAGACAGGGCTGGGGAAAGTAGCAGAGTGACTGGCCGCCTGCTCCGCCGACCTGCGTTGACGCTGACCCCAAACAAACGAGGCAGCACAGCACGCCGTCCAGCCAGACAATTCCCCGGGGAGTTGGACGACGTCACAAGCTCAGACCCCGGGGGGTCGCGCCGACAGGGCGAGTTAAGTACACGAACAAGTCGCTTTATTTTGTACTGCTTCCTATGAGCCTGGTTGTAGTGTAGAACGGTTTTATTATTGTGTGGGATTAAAGCACGGTTTATTGTCTTAGCCATTCTGATGCCCATTCATTCTAATGCTCATTCTGATGCCCATTCATTCTAATGCTCATTCTGATGCCCATTCATTCTAATGCTTATTCTGATGCCCATTCATTCTAATGCTTATTCTGATGCCCATTCATTCTAATGCTTTTATTGTTAAAGTAGAGTACTGTGTTAATAAAGATTGCTCTTTTCTATATTAAGTCGTTGTCTGTGGTATTTCCAGGGTCTGGCATTATCTGCTTTATTGCAGAAAGGTTTGAAACCCACATATATTACACACTCATAACCGAAAATGTCCGCACTCGCGCGTGGGGGCCACACACGCAGGACACATGCACTCGCGCGCAAAAACCACGTGCATCTATCTTGTGTGTGTACCTTATTTCTGTGTATGAAAGTTGGCAACCTATAAGGGAATATTGGAACAAAGTACTGTTGTTGACCCAGAGACAACAAGGAACTGTTCGAGGGGAACATCCGGCTGAATTTGGCTCCATCTCCTACCTAACTGTTCAGGTGATTGATGTCTCAATGTGTTCCATGGAATATTAAAATACCACACAAACACACTGTGAGCCTTCCTAACTTTTTAGTCTTGTTCTTATTTGTGGACGAAATTGTCAATATATTAAGTATCAGTTTTAGTCATCATAGCTTGTTTTTTTATTTAGTTCCCATTTAGTTTTTGTCAGTGGAGAAAGGTAGTCGACAAACATTTTTCGTCTTAGTCAACGCGACGGTGATCAACGTACGACGGTTCGTGCTAAAATAACATGATGAATTCACACTGAGTATTAAAGATACAGCAGCTGATTCACACCTTTTGTTTCTACGTATACAGCATTAAGACCTTTTGTTTCTACAGGTACAGTATTAAAACCTTTCATTTCTACATGTACAGTATTAAAACCTTTTGTTTCTACAAGTACAGTATTAAAACCTTTTGTTTCTACATGTACAACATGGGTGGGCAACTTTGATGATGGTGAGGGCCACTATATTTCCACCTTCACTCCAGAGGGCCACGTTGCATATTGCTACGTACTTTGTCATCTAGTATCTCATACAAAAGTACCAAAAAAAGCCAATCTACAAGCTCAAAACGTGTCGCGCTGCGACTCACTTTGAGCTTGTAGATCTGCTATTTTTGCTTTGTTTGACGGAAATGTAACATTTTGATTGTTAACTTTATGAACTTAAATACAAATACGTTGGACATAAAAAAGACTAACATTTTAATACTACTATACTAGCCATTAAGCTACTAATATAGACTGAAGGAATTAAAGTGGGTCATGTTTGCATGTTTGATATTGACACTGCTGAAATCAATAATATATCAGTATTCTGATATCGCATTCAGTGATGGTGGGGGCCGCATGTGGCCCCCGGGCCGCCAGTTGCCCATGTATGATGTACAGCATTAAAACCTTTTGTTTCTACATGTAGGGTATTAAACTACAGCTGTTGATTCACACCTTTTGTTTCTACAGGTACAGTACTAGTAAGACGCCTAGGGTGAGGCCAGTGATGTATATCGGACCAGCATTTACCCATATATGGAGACCCCTGGTACACATATATGGAGATATTCTGTGAGACCCCAAACTTGCTTACTCAGTTATTCGTTATGTGAAAGTCCTATGATGTCTATGACATCTGACATCATACATACAATCCTTTTTATGCCCATACATGGAGATCCCTGTCTGTAGAACCAGCAACACAGATATGGGCTGTCTTCCTCCATATATGGGCATTCCCATATGAAGTCCTGTTAGATATGGGCTTAATATTGATGACAGCAGGGATCTCCATATATGGGCAAAAAGGGGATTCTGTAGGGGGGCACGGTGGCACAGTGGTTAGCGCTTTGCCTCACAGCTAGAAGGTCCTGGGTTTGATTCCCGCCGGGGGATGCTGTGGGCACTGGGGGCGTGTTCCTCCCTCCCTGTCATCAGCGCCCACACCCTAGGTGGGGTTGGCGATGGGGCCTTTCTGTGTGGAGTTTGCATGTTCTCCCCGTATCTCCTAGGGTAGATACCCTCACAAAAACATGCAGTAATCCTGGTCTCTATAATGCATCCCCCTGGCCAGCCAGGGCGCCTGATGGAGGGTAAAGGAACTGGTTGGAATAACGTGTTCCTTCCACACGTTACGTCCAAACCGGGGAAATCCCCACTGTCAGGTGAAAAGAAGCAACTTGGACTCCTCATACATAGAAGGAAGCATGAGGTCAATCCGTTGTCTCCCCAGGCGCGGCAGAGGTAGAGCAGAGCCCAGGATTACATAGGCAATGGGCACAATTACAAAATCGTGGGATAAAATTATATATAAAAAAACAAGAATTGACACAGTCAATATATATGCTGCACACATACACCAGTTGTAAATGTATTTTATTCCACTACAATTATTATTCCAGTGAACTTTTTTACATCTAAACTTTGATTCTGCGGGTCCCTAGAACAAAATATTTTGAACAAAACAGATACTTTGGCGCCACTCTGGCATACTTTTGCCTAGCAACGTGATTTCAACTTTAAAACATTTACACAACTTTGGAATCTTTCTGGCCAATAGGGACGAACTGTAATTGCTGAAGCCCCGCCCCCTCTGTCTTCCTGCTGAGCTTTAAACAGACTTCACTACAGTTTTCAGAATGGTAACCTCTCAAAACTCGATGTCTGAACTTAAACGGCCAATAGGGACTTATTGCTTAAAGCCCGCCCTATTTGACTTGTTTCAAAGTCCTTGTCCTTAATTGGTTTGACATAGCCCCGCCCCCTCTTCTGATTGGTCGAAACTTGATTGTTCCTCTATTTGGTTCTAACTCATCAACCGTTTGTGGGTTGTGTCATTTGACTTGTTTCAGAGTTCTTCACCTTAATTGGTTTAACTTAGCCCTGCCCCCCTCTTCTGATTGGCCGAAACTTTATGTGGCTTTATCTCGTCAACCGTTTGTCGTACAGACTTGTGGCTGGTGTCATTTGACTTGTTTCAGAGTCCTTCAGCTTAATTGGTTTAACCTTGCCCTGCCCCCTCTTCTGATTGGCCGAAACTTTATTTGGCTATTACTCGTCAACCGTTTGTCGTACTAACTTGGTGGTGGTGTCATTTGATTTGTTTCAGAGTCATTCGCCATAATCCACCGTTTGTCAGCCTTCTGATTGGTCCCTGAGACTCCCTGACTGGCCAACCAGAAAAAAACATTCACTTTTTGCTATCGGGGGTGGAGTTTGTGCAGTGGAGAATGTTGCTTCAGGCTTTCAACAACGGTCCGCTCTGCGGAGCACGGCGTTCGTGCAGTACGGCGAGGTGATAGC
Organism: Nannobrachium achirus; assembly: GCF_963921795.1. Taxonomy (NCBI): domain Eukaryota; kingdom Metazoa; phylum Chordata; class Actinopteri; order Myctophiformes; family Myctophidae; genus Nannobrachium; species Nannobrachium achirus. The sequence goes on from NC_137812.1 coordinate 8,360,482, forward strand.
GATTTCGCTCATTATAATGAATAAGCTTCAACAAACTAGTTCACATGGACCTTATCAATGTAACTAAGAGTTACGATTTGGTACATATATTTTAAATGGGCAGAATTACGAAAGCCAGCCTATTATGTGAGGAGAACTATAATCTGGCTGTCATCTTCCTACCCAAGATGCACTGCGTTTTCTCTTTCTATTTCTCTCCTTTGCCTGATCCAGAGGATTAAACTAATTAAAACATATATTTTCTGAGGAAAACTACTGTTTTGCTATGTAATTACTGTACCTTTTTCTTCCCTTTTTATTAATATCACGTAGATGTGTTTTTTTTGGTACTTTATATAGCTGTAATGAGGCTATGAAAAAAAATCCCATCCACTTCCACTATAAAATAATCTGCAATCGTGATTCTGTCCCACTGGGATTAAACAAATTAAAACATATATTTTCGGGGAAACCCCCTGTTTTGCAATGTAACTACTGTACCTTTGTCTTCCCTTTTTATTAATATCACCTAGATGTTTTTCCTTTGGTACTTTAAATTGCAATAATGAGGCAATGAAAATACCCTCTCCCCCCATTCACTGCCACTATAAAAACAATCTGCCCAGGGTCATCTGTACCACCATAGTAACAGGGCAGAATGGGGCGGGATTTGCAAATGAGAGAATTGGTTTAACTTAGCCCCGCCCCCTCTTCTGATTGGCCGAAACTTTATTTGGCTATAACTCATCAACCCTTTGTCGTACTAACTTGTGGGTGGTGTCATTTGACGTTTCAGAGTTCTTCACCTTAATTGGTTTAACTTAGCCCCGCCCCCTCTTCTGATTGGCCGAAGCTTTATTTGGCCATTACTCCTCTTCCCAACACGTTACTGCTATCAAACTTGGTGGGTGGTCCCACGGACCCAACGGCTAACCGCTAATGCTAAAGCTAAAAATACTAATGATAAAAATGCTAATACTAAAAAAATTATAATGTTAACAAATGCTAATGCTAAAAAAGCTAATGTTAAAAATGGTATTGGTAATGCAAATGCTAACAAATGCTAATGCTAACAAATGCTAATATGCTAATGTTACAAATGCTAATGCTAGCTAATGCTAAAAATGCTAATGCTAATGCTAGCTAATGCTAAAAATACTAATGATAACAAATGCTAAAAAATGCTTATGATAAAATGCTAGCTAATGCTAAACATGCTAATGATAATGTTAAAAATGTTAAAGCTAATGTTAATAAAAATGCTAAAAATGTTGATGCTAAAAATGCTAATGTTAAAGCTAATGCTAAAAATGATAATGTTAAAAATCTATGCTAATGCTAACACACTTAGCGAGCTGCAGGCACACTTACAATTTCTTAGAGATTTTCTTTTCTAGTGTAACTTTTAAATCAACTTCACGTTTAAAACGCGGCCTTGTCTACCGGTGGTTACAAAAGCACTGTGGCCTGCGATTGTTTAAAAATGGTCCTGACTGAAAGAAAATACTATCGTGAAAATAAACAGGACATACTTGGATTACATTTACTCAGATTACTTTTTTGCCAGGACCTCAAATGTAGGTAAAATGACGTGTTGCCATGAGCACCTGCTAGGCATGTCACGATTCACTCAACTCACTCAAAAAAAATATTGTCATCATTCTCATGTTTAAATTATTATTCCTCTTGAACCACCCCCAAGCTATTAATCTCATATGTACTACATTTTCATAACATTTATTTAACTACATTCCAAAAGTAGCATACTTTTCATGTAAAAGTAGGCCTACGTAATAAACATGCTTTCTTATTGTGTAGAACCTAGCTACTATACAAGCTTTGGCTTTGATGCTATCTTAGAATAGATGTAGGTCTATTTGACACTGCAGAAACATAATTGCCTTCATTGATGTATGAAGCGATATGCCACAGACTCTCCTCTGCAGTGCACTGAACTATCTCTCTCCAAAAGCTATTGAATGGAATATGATTATGGTAATTGTGATTATGGTAAGCTCACATTTCATATCAGACACACAATAGTTCATTATCCCCCCCAAAAATATTAAAACAAACACGATTTTTTTTAAATTAAATCGATTCGAATCGTCCCGTTTGAATATATATATATATTTTTATATAAATCGTGGCATGCCTAGCACCTGCCGATTAAATGTTCAATAATCCTGGGCATCCTATATGTGTTAATATGTTCCATGTAATATTTAAATGTTGACCCATGAGACAACAAGGAACTGCTCAGGGGAAACATCCTGGTCTTCGTGGTTCAATCTTCCACATAATTTGTCAGGTGATTGATGTCACAATGTGTTTATTTAATCAGTCTTATTTGACTACTAAGTCATATTTGACTTCCCAAGAGGTTTCAAGCTCAACCCACAAAGTGGGTTGAGCTTGAGACTAGAGGCTTATAAATTCTCGCCTCCAGGTTGGATCTTAAAACACAACCTATTGCCAAGTAAGAGGATAGATAGGCGAGAAATACTTTTACAGCAGTCTATATTGGCATCTATTAGCCCTAACGAGTTGTGGTGCTGTAATCTGTCTAATAGATATTTTGTATTCCAACAGGTTGGTGTCAGATCTCCAGGATGTGGACCATGCTGAGACTGTCAGCTGTTCTGTTGGTTCTCTCCGTACAGAGTGTTACCGGGACCAGTCCAGGTAAACTGTCTCTAACGTCTTTATATATGTATATATATATATATATATATATATATATATATATATATATATATATATATACACACACACACACACACACACACACACACACACACACACACACACACACACACACACACACACACACACAGCCTTTTGGGGAATGCTTTTTGAAAATGTTTTGAAATTATATTAATTAAAAACCAAAATGTAGTAAACCAAAAAAATTAGGGGACCCATAAAAATGTGTCTGCGACCCACACATGGGTCCCAACCCAGTGTTTTCTTCCTTTATTTAGTTCTTTTTAAGGGTAAGTAAGGAATAATCTACTCGTGGGAGGTCATTGTTGACTGATAAATCAACAACGAGGTGATGTCCACCGACGCACAGCAGAGGTGGGCTCCAAGGCACGTGCACACATAGACATCAAAGGGGGCTTGAGCCCCTGCCATTTTATCCGTCTGTAAAAAGTGCCCTCTCAAGACCATGAATGCGTTTTTTACTATGGTGAAAGAAATGCAAATGCCCCCTCTTTCCATGGCATGTCATACCTGAGGGCAAGAGAATTGCCTGTCCAAATTCTTCTGAACTTGAATGCATCATCTTATGTTGAAAGAATTGCCCTTATTGTGTAGAAATGCCGTACGCCACATCTCCAGTATTTTTTTTATGCTTACGTTTAAGTTTAGCTTGGAGGTCTACTATTTCCGATATTTTCACCAAAAGGCCCTTTTAGAAATTTCAGCCCCTGCCTCTCTAACATTCTCTGCACATCCCTGGTGGGCTCATCACCTCGAAGTTGATTTATCAGTCAACAATGACCAACCACAGGTTCATCATCCCACTTATTACACAGCTACTTAACAAATTAATTAATTAACTGACCCGTCATGCTGTTGCTGCTGCTCTTTACCAGCGCAACATGCCTCGGAAAGACAAGGAAGTGGTTGTCCAAATAGAATCAATTTTCGACACGGCATCTTCTATTTCTCGCTTCAAATGTTTCCAAAAACATTCTTGAGAGCAACTTTTAATTGTAAATGACATTGTGTGCGTGTGTGTTTACATGATTGTCATGTCGGATATGACATCAAATCCAAGCAGTGCAGCAGGTGGTCTGAGCCTTTGATTAGGGGCGGCCTGTTATTGAGCGGAGCGATGTGTTATCCAAGAAATAACAGAACGCTCATTGACCAATCAGAATCGATCATTCAACCAAGCCGTGTAATAAAGAACACTAAATGTTAGTATAGTACAGCACATTGCACGATTGCAGTGTATACTTTCAGCCAGACTAAACATGAGTATACTTCAAGTGTGTTAAAATGGAACAACTCTTTTTTTGTTCTTCAGTAGGAAACGTTCCAGGCATTCGACTGGTGAATGGAGGGAACAAGTGCTCTGGCAGGGTGGAGATCTACTCCAGTGGGCAGTGGGGCACAGTGTGTGACGACGACTGGGATCTGAAAGATGCCCAGGTGGTGTGCAGACAGTTAGGATGTGGCAGGGCACAGGAAGCTCCACCGCGTGGGCGTTTTGGTAGGGGCAGCGGTTCCATCCAGTTGGACGAGGTTCGCTGCACAGGCAGTGAATCAAAGCTTGTGCAGTGCCTACATAATACACATCACGACTGCACTCACAGTGAAGATGCTGGTGTCGTCTGTGACTGTGCTACAGGTAACCATGATTGATACACCTTAAAGTTTTTTGCGTGGAAATAATAACACAAGTCCCCAGATAAATATATATATATATATATATATATATATATATATATATATATATGTCACTGTATTTTTTTTAAATCATGATCATTTTTGCAAGCTTTTTTGAAGAAATTGATGTTTCTTTGTCAGTGGTGCTCAAACTTTTTTCATGTGAAGGACCCCCAAAATGATATGTATTTGGCCACGGACCCCCATCTCAAAGTGTATATATATATATATATATATATATATATATATATATATATATATATATATATATATATTTATATATGCCTATTCAAAGATTTGCATACATTTTCATGACTTTTCAAAAATGTAGAATTGTAGATCTGCTATTTATATGCCTATTCAAAGATTTGCATACATTTTCAATGACTTTTCAAAAATGTAGAATTGTAGATCTGCTATTTTTCAATAGGTAAAGTATAGAATAGTTAAGGCCCCTCCACCTTGGGCCCTAGTAACCTAGTAACTCGGTCCCACTTTTCCCCCCCCTGTGACGCCCCTGCCTTTTGGTTCCGTTATGTTTCAGCCACAAGCCAGCCCTGTGACTGTGACTCCCTGACCCGGGAGAAGGCCCAGTGTCTGCAGGAGAAGACCCAGTTGAAGACCAACTTTGACCAGCTGCAGAAGAGATGTGACAGTGTAACTGAAGAGAGGGATAACCTGAAGAGGAGGCTGTGTGGTCAGTGAAACATTGCTGGTTTTCATTGTCATATCATGCATTTATAACAGGGGTTATAAACAACCTTATACACAACCTTTTAATAGATTCCATATTGTTTCATTGTTTGACAGCACTATCCTCAGTATGTTTTGGATTCATGTCAATTTCAGATATTTAACCACCTGAACCGTCAATAGTTAATAAACTTGACCTTTCACTCTGTCTGTTCTTTTCCCCCTCTAAACCAAACCTCTTTGCCAAAAATAGCAGATCTACAAGCTCACAACGCCTCGCAGTGCGAGGCGTTGTGAGCTTATAGATCTACTAATTTTGGCTAAAGTTCTCAGAATATGGACTCTAGGGTTCAAGTGGTTAATATAAAAAAGGAGAGAAAAACACAAAGATTTGGAGGATGTAGTAACTCTGAGGACACCCTAGGGGTCCCGGACCCCCTGTCGAAGACCCCTGGTTTATTCATTTTGAGCGAATTAAAAATGAAAACACTTGCTTACTATACACTTTTATTTTTGTTGTTGTTAGAGTCAGACGGATTTAAACTGGATGGCGATCAGTGTTACTACATCTCTACTGAGAAGAAAACCTGGGAGGAGAGCAGACGATACTGCAGAGACAGACAATCGAACCTGATGGTCATCAACAGCAAAGAAAAACAGGTGTGTGTGTGTGTGTGTGTGTGTGTGTGTGTGTGTGTGTGTGTGTGTGTGTGTGTGTGTGTGTGTGTGTGTGTGTGATCCGACCCGGTATGTGAACGTTAAAACGTTCACGCCCCTCGTGGCTTGGGCGCTTTTGGCTGGAGCGCTTGTTTTCGGTGAAGACGACAGAGGCGCGCCGTCTCAAGCGGACTTGAGCTTGAGCGAAGTTTGCTTGAGCTGACCCAGCGCCGTCCGAGTTACGTCAAGATAGGGACAGAATCGTAAATCTTCATTTCCCGATTGTCGTGCAGTCCGAAGGGGGCGTAGGCAAAAGCTCCCAAGCTGCGAGGGCATGAACGTCTTACACAAACCTGGGTCGGATCCACTCCTCGCGTGCGTGTGTGTGTGTGATGTAACCTAGAAGCTAACAAGCGTCATTTCTGTCCAGGACTTTGTTGAGCGTATCAACCGGAGGGTGTGGCTGGGTTTGACTGACCGAGAGAAAGAAGGATCATTTAAGTGGGTGGATGGAACACCACTGACCTCCCCGACGTAAGACTGCACCATTGCACCTTCTTTAGTGACATTAGTGACAGACTATAGTACTTGTCCGACTTTATTCCATCTTCAATCGTCTCCTCCGTGCTACTCCTCCCTTTTGCTAGCACACACTTTGGCGGCGGGCCATACAGATGTGGCATTTTAGATTTAGATTTTATGTCAGCTATTTTTGCTAGTTTCTGCAAAAATAAGCTGTTCTCCACAAGAAAAAAGGGAAAGAAACCGGTAGAAAAAATGCATTTGCAGGATATTTTCAGGAAAATATCAGTAAATGCAGAGTTGAAATGGCACATCTGTATGTCAAATCCTAAACGGGGACACACATGCGTGCTATTTTGCTAAAAGCGGACCCACAAAACGATGGTTTAGTGATGAATCATCACTTTTCACCGTTTTGTAGGGGCCATTTGTACCCCACGGAATGTTTTTCATGCAAAACAAATGCTTGCAATGGATTCAGCATCATGAAAAACCCCTAGTTTGACCCCTCACATGCTACTTAAAGCAGATTTATTTTTTGTATTTTTTCCCTGTATAGTAAATTAATGGGACACAAACACGAATATTTTTTTTTATGAGGTTTCCCCCGGGAGTTGAATTTCAACCTTTTAGTACATATTATCACACACCTTTAGAAACACATTGGTGAAGAAATGTCTTGGTAACGATTTACTTCGCAGAATTTCTTATGTTCCCCTTACTATATGGACGTTTTCACAACATAAAATAAAGTGTCCAGATATAATAGTTTATAGTAGTAGTTTCTATCTGTTATTATGAATTCAATGTTGCTACTTCTCCAGGTACTGGGCCCCTGGTGAGCCTGATAACAATGGAAATGGAGACTGTGTTACTTTTCTTAATGCGGCGCGCAGGGAGGATGGCAGAGGATGGCACGACGCATCATGTGTATCAAAAAACCCTTGGATCTGTGAAAGAGTTATCTAGTGCATGGGTGATCAACAGGGGGTCCCGGACCCCTAGGGAGTCTCTAAATTAAACTATTCTGGGGGACTGTAGAGATTGCTGAGTGTTTGTTCAGTAACAGGGGTCTCCAAATCTATCCGTCTCATTAGTAAAATTACATTTGACATCTGGTCAGGATACCATTTTAATACAATCAGGAGAGAGAACTCACATACCGATAAACAAGTGAAATTATAAGTGATGAGAAATATAAATGGAACTGGGACACTGGTCGATCTTATGGGGTTCTCTCTCCTGATAAGATGAATAGGTAACCCACCTGCAAATTATAATTTTATCATATGAAGTATTTTCTGTTTATTAAAGAGCTGGAGAAACACTCTATAGCAATATTTATTATCTTAATAAAGAGACTGAACATGTTAGCAATAACCTTTTGTTTTAACCCAAAATATCACTTACACTACATTTAAACTATCTGTCACATTGTATTACCATGTTTCATGTAGATTAATAAAGTAAGTGTCTTATTCTTAAAACAGTACAGTATTTCTCATCATTTCTCACCATAAGCATTTTATTTTCTATTGATTGATTGCTAAGAATGTGTTTTCATTTTTAAAGTGTTTCTGTTCACTTATTTGTTTCCGGGTGTTCTTATCTCTTGAATGAAAAGCATGTTGAGCTATTACAACATATCTCTGCTGTCGGGCCAAAATGTTCATTTTCGGGAAAATGAGCGCAAGTGAAGTTGGGAGGTTTTGACCGAAGGTCTTTTTACTACTTTTCATTGGTTCAATATTATTTTAACCAACACACAGACAGACGTAAAGGATGTTCAATAGCACATATTCATGAAAAAAAGAGAGGGCCAATCGGGTGGAGTTAGCTGGTTTGGCAGAAAGTGTGGACTTAGGAGGTTTTGTCCCAAGCACTTTGTACCACTTTCCATTGGTTCAATATTATTTTAACCAACACTCAGATGTAAAGGGTGTTCAATAGCCCTGATTCATGCCAACAAATTTAAACCCTCAAAAATGGAGTTAAGAGGTTTTGGCCAGAGAGTGATGGCCAGAGAGAGATGTTGGCTAAAGCTAATCTGACCAAACACAGGCCTTTCACACACACAAAAAACAACAACAACAAACAAAAAAACTGTTCAGCTGTGGTTATACTGGGTCTGCGTCATATGGTATGACTCATACCAGTTTGAAACAGGGCCGGTATTGACAACAAGGGCCAGACAGAACAAAATAGAGAATGAGAGCCTTTGTAATTGTACCGCTTTTTCTGTTGTGCTGTTGTCAGAAACAAACAGCAAACATATCCTCAGTGAGACAGACACAGGGAGGTATGAAATGAGAGAGAAGAACACATCACAGACAGACAGGACCTAAATGACCTGGTGAATTGCCGATGAAGATGGAAGCAGGGGCGTCACAAGGGGGGGGGGGGGGGGGGGACTGAGTTACTAGGGCCCATGGTGGAGGGGCCTTCATTATTTTATACTTTAGCTATTGAAAGCAGCACTCGGTGCCGCGCTGTGAGCTTGTATTATAATAGCAGATATACAAGCTCACAGCGCGGCACCGAGTGCTGCGCTGCGAGCTTATAGATATAATATGTGCAAATCTTTGAATATATGTACTTTTTAAGCGAACATTTATAACTCAAATTTTGCTTCTGGGGGGGGGGGGGGGGGTCCCTGGAAATAAATATTTTGAGATGGGGGTCTGTGGCCGAATACAATACATATCATTTTGGGGGTCCTTCACATGAAAAGGTTTGAGCACCACTGACATAGAAACATAGGTTTTTCAAAAAACCTTAGAAGGATTTGAAATATTCAGACTCCACACAAAGGTTCATGATTTTTCAAAAATAGCAGATCTACAAGCTCGCTGTGAGCTTGTATGTCTGCTATTTTTCAATAGTTAAAGCACAAAATGTGAGTGATTCCTTGTACCCAGGGCCCAGAATTTGGTGTGACACTCCTGATGGAAGTCAAGCAGGGGGAAGTCTACAGAGACACTGGTGGCCCAGTCTACAGATGGAGAATGAAGGCAAAATCAAGTGAACATGCAAGCTGTTTGAGGTGACATTTTAATCGATGAAGTTAGGAACCAGAGTTACTGGAAAAGGTACTAAAATGTCTGGATTAGGCCTACAGGTCAAAATAATAAATGCAAAATTGACCAATGCCTTAAAAGTACTTTCAGGGATAAACGTAATCGTTACTAAAGGGGTGCTCCACGGAGTGCATATCTCCACCAGGCTGTGTTGCCTATAGTCAGTAAGTCATGGGTTGCAGGGGGAATTTGCATTTCTATGACCGACGGGGCAACGTTTTAATTTGTGTCACCCCCTATTTTTGTCAAATAGGCCCCTCGGCCACCTTTTGGAATGCAATCAAATCTGTAAAAGTAGTAGAAAAAGGTGTTTTTGGAAGAAACTGCAAAACCCAGAAAAGTCAGGAGGACATGGGCATGCCAATAGAGCATCCCAGTGGGCGTGGTTTACTGGTCCCACTAAAAAAATGTCCTCAGTCTTTCACGAAAATATTTATGACAATTATGTTAAGCCTACAACCAAGCCATCCAGGATGGCAGTGAATCATGAACATGACACCTTTGTTTCTATGAAAAGAACATTTAGAAAATCGCTAAACAAAGGGTATTTATTAGTATATCAAATAATTCAATATTAAAATATGTTTTCATATAGGATCAAAGGTATTATGGTCATGATTCACTGCCATCCTGGATGGCTTGGTGGTTCTAGGCTTAACATAATTGTTATAAATATTTTTGTAAAAGTCTATGGGGAAAATGAATGGGAGATATTTTAGTGGGACCAGTAAACCACCACTGCGATGCTCTATATGGGCAGCTGCACATAGACTAGGGAAAACATGATTCAATGTGGGGTTTGTAGATTGGCTGTGTTCACTATTTAGTATAACTCAGAGCATTAACTAATGAAAAAAATAAAATAAATATGGAGATTTATGCCTGCACAGCAACAATATAAAAGTGCCACTGGCCAACCACCACAGAAGCCCGGGTTCACATCCCAGCAGTGATCCCTCCAGCTTGGCTGGGAGCACCACTGAACACAACGGCCAGTGTGTTGTGGATCAGGCACATGCACACATAGACTTCAAAGGGGGCTTGAGCCCCTGCCCCTTTATCCATCTGTAAAAAGTGCCCTCTCCAGACCTTGAATGCAGTTTTTACTATGGTAAAAGAAATGCAAATGCCCTCTTTCCATGCCATACCCGAAGGCAGCATTCAAGAGAACTGTCGTGTCCAAACTCTCCTGAACTAGAATGCAGCATCTTATGTTGAAATAATTGCCCTCACTGTCCAGAAATACACACCACACATCTCCAGTATTGCCTCTTTTATGCTTAGTTTAGTGTGTTATGAAGTACCGAAAATAGCCGACCTCCAAGCTTGTAGGTCGGCTATTTTCGATATTTTCACCAAAAGGCCCTTTTAGAAGTTTCAGCCCCTGCCTCTCTAACATTCTCTGCACGTCCCTGTTGTGGCTGGGAAGCTGGTAGGGTGTCGTGTCTTCCTTGCTTCACTGGCATCTCCTTCTAGTCGGTCGGCCAGGCGGGCAAACCTCCATGAGCACTAAGCCTAATTCATCGAGAACGGCCAAGAACAGCAGACCTACCGTATAAGCTCACAACGCGTCGCGGATATTCTCACCGCGCAACAAAGTATGAATGGGGCTCTAGTCTACGCTCTCCCGCATGAACCACTCGCCATTGTCAGCTGGGAAGAAGTGTCTTCATGGTCACCCCATGTGTGTTGGAGGAGGCCTGTGGTTCCTTACGCCCTCTACAGGCCAACGGTGAGTGGGTTGGCAGCGAACAGGGGAACTCGGTTCACAGACTGTCTGCATTCACAAGTTTTATCTGTCTGTCCTGTCTGTCCTGTCCGCAAAAAAAGTCCAGAACACGAGGTGGAAAAAGCGAGACCCTGGATACGTAATCTTTGATGGCATGTTTGTTTGAAAACGATAAACATACCATTAAGTTGTGGAATCTTTATAATTTTTTAAGCGGTGGAAACCGCTTCCAATGAATGGCTTTGTGTGTATCACGCCCATATATGGTCATTTCAGTCCAGAATGAACAGGCTTTTTCAAAAACAGAATGTCCGTTTAATTACCATATATGGTGATCTCAGTCCAGAATGAACAGGGTTTTTCAAAAAAACAGAATGTCCGTTTAATTACCATATATGGTGATCTCAGTCCAGAATGAACAGGGTTTTTCAAAAACACAAAGTATGTTACATTATGTCCATATATGGTCACTCCAGGCCAGAATGAACAGGTTTTTCCTGTCCCGTACGTGCAAAATATCAGTCCAGAATGAATAGGCTTTTTCAAAAAGTCCCATGTCCATATATGGCCATTTCAGTTCAGAATGAACAGGTTTTATCTGTCCTGTACGTCCAGAATTTGTGTGTAGTGTCCCTCCCGGTCAGATGAATGGATATTTTGAGGATTGGTCAAGCTTCACATGATAATTTGGCTTTCAGGGTTTATCTGTCCACCGCTTTACTTCGAACCGAGGTTTGATTTTTACACCAACAACTGCTAGTTGTAAAAAATTGAAACTAGAACTGCACTCTGTTGAGGTGCCAACTTGCTCCTTGTGGCCATGAATGGCCAGCCTACTTATGCGCCAGAAGAGTGTGCATTGTTATTTACCAAGAAGTGAGTTGAGTGCGCATTTCCGAACGCACCCAGAAACACTGAACGCAGTACTATTTAATACTATTTAATACCTGGCTGGCAGTCAATGTGTTGTTAAAACAAAGTATTGTTTTTACTCCAGGTCTGGGTCTTACTGCATTTGGGGCCACATGGCTGCCAGTTCCCACCTGACGTTGTGTGGCAGTCCAGACTGATCCAGACGGTACTGCATAATGGCTAGCCTACATAACGCCTTCAGACTAGTCGGTTCTAAGATGTGCAGGTGTGAGCGATGATCATCTGAACTGAACAGGATGATACGATCTCTCAGCACACAACACCTCACCTCTGTGTTCTTTGAACCCGGGCCTTTCCCCTTGAGCTGAAGCTTCTTCCAGGAGAGGCTGTCTGGATTGAACTTCCACACGTTAGTGCTTGAGTTGTCCCCACCAGATATGTACATGTACAGCTGCTCTCCATTGTAGGCAAAGGCTAAATGATCATCGGGTATATTTGGAAGAAGCTGTGCAGAAGGCAGGTTCAGCCAGCAGTCGGTCTCTGTGTCAAACACTCTGACGGTGTTGTGGTAGCCCACGTTCCTCCGGCCTCCAAATACAAACATCTTTGTCCCGATGATGGTGGCAGAGTGACCATATGAAGCAGGAGGTGGAGTTCCTCTGGTGTTAATTAAAGACCAGACCATAGTGGTGGTGTCCAGCTTGTAGATGTCATTAGTGGGTCTAGTCTGGGTCCATCCTCCATGAATATACATGGTCTGGGTCCATCCACCATGAAAATACATGACCTTCCCCAAGACACAGGCAGAGTGGTCCGTCCTCCCCTCTGGAACGGTCCCAGAAACCTGGGGTTTGAACCATTTGTGGGTGTCCACGTCAAACGCGAAAAGCTTCTTGCGGAATTCCTTGCGGTAATTTTTGCGGGAACAATTGGCGCCCCACATGTAGATGACTCCCTCGATCAGTACTGCTGCGAGTTTCCAGCGTGTGCAGGGAACGTTGTAGGGTCGCTTTGCACTAGTCTTCGCTAGACGCAACGCCGTCCAGCGCAGAGACACTGTGTTGAAGACATGCACTGCAATGCGTTTACAGGGTTCATCCCCGTATTTATTACACATATAATTGTTTCCAAACGTGTACACCTGGTGCCCTACTGTGACGGCGGCCTGGCAAGGCCTTCCTTCCAGGTGAGCAGACCAGTGAAACATTTCACACGCTCTGCCGTGTGATCAGAACCTCAGGATGTGGCTTCAGCACCGCTATGGGACGCTCCAGGTAGTGGAGTGTGTGAAACAGAGGAGTGCAGAGTTCAAGAGAATAACTTCAGAATTCTGTTTATGAATCGCAGCAGTGTCAAGGGTTTCACTTTAAAGTCCGGACTTTGGATGAATGAACGTGCCGCAATTACTTTCACCACATGTACGGTCTAACGACTACTCATACCTCAGCTTCCTTTTATACAATTCTCGCCATGATGTATACAGTACTGGTATGTCCATATTTAGATCAGGTACAATAGATGTATGTGTCCATATTTAAATCAGGTACAGTAGATGTATGTGTCCATATTTAGATTAGGAACAGTAGATGTCCATACTTGGATTGGAGGATAGACTGCATTCTGTCGAGATACCAACCTTTCGCCTTTTGTTCTCTAGCCCATGTTTGCTGTAATTATGCATCAGCTCAGTTTCGTTTGAAAGTACTGTATGTGTGTGGGCACGTTGGTACGCTCTGACATCACTGTGATGTCAGAGCTGTGATGAGGGGGGGCAGGGTCACTGTGCTGTAAAGAGCTTTATGCAATCATGATTCAGAGTTGTTTAGTTGTTTAGATTTGTGTTTTTAATGACTTGGTTTGAATACAATGTTTCATCTATAATCATTGTGAACATTCTTAATGATTATTTTCAACTCTTTCTATTTATAATCATTATGAACACTAGAAATACTGTTCCTACGAAACAGTGTGGGCTCGCTTCAACCCCAAAAAATAATAGTAAAAAGTGTCAAGGGTCCCAGGCAATGCTCTCTTTCATTTTACTAATGTAAAATGGTAATGGAACTACAATGCAGACTAGCAGTGTTATTAAATTAACTTAACGGTATGGACAATTAAATCAAAATAAAATAAAAACAATGTGGACGGGTAAACAAACAACACAACACAAGTTTGAGACCAGTAGCATGTCGGGAACTGAAGTTATGGCTGTTTAAATACCGGCCAATAGGAAGACAGAGAAGGGACCCTTTGTGTGTGTGTGTGTGTGTGTGTGTGTGTGTGTGTGTGTGTGTGTGTGTGTGTGTGTGTGTGTGTGTGTGTGTGTGTGTGTGTGTGTGTGTGTGTTAGGCCTGTCTTAAAAAAATCGACGAATCGACACGTCGTTTTAAGCCCACGGAATCGACGCCAATTGTTTGAGTCGAAAATATTTTTTTTTTTTATCACACCGGTGCGGTATGAGAGCGCTGGACTGTCATGTTCTTCCTATATAGTCCATACTTCCTACTGCTTGCAACTAGACTTAAAAATAAAACCAGTTCACGTCACTTGAAACTGTTGAAAGTTGCCTTGATCATATAACAAGCGGCTCTTATTTTGAAGTTAACCGCTTTGAGAGGAAATGCCCTAGTGTGTGTGTGTGTGTGTGTGTGTGTGTGTGTGTGTGTGTTACTGTTGGTGTCCTGTGTGACCCTAGGGGTCCTCGAATCACACTTTGGGAACCAGAAATGGATCCCCTGGAAACCCTCAGTGACCCCTGCGCGGGTCCCCGAACCACACTTTGGGAACAAGGGATGGACCCCATAGAAAACAGCTCAGGGACCTCTAGAGGTCCCTGAACCACACTTTGGCAACGAGCCATTGACCCCCTGTAAACCTCGCAAGGAACCTCCGGGGTTCCCTGAACCACACTTTGGGAACCAGCAACTGTCAAATGCAATTTGACAGTAGCGTATTTTAAGTACTGTAACACAAATGTAAAGTAAAGTAAAAGTTGGTATATGGGACAGAATTGTCTTGCTGATCCAAATGCATATATTTTAGGCTAACAATCCCAGATCACATCTGTCTTCTACTGTGACTATAATAACAAAGGTGTTCTTCTATGTGGCCACTCCAGACTGAGGAGTGGAGCATGGCTTTTATTGTGTTTGGGTGCAGGTGTCTCCGCTTCTGCTGATCGTCTGACTTGGTTGTGGTATCTCCCTGACAACCAACAACAACCACTAATACGGCTGACTGTCCCTGCGGGCTCTAGGATATACTGTAGCCCGGGATCCTAAAACTTGATTCTTTTAAGTTAAATTTCTAAAAAACAATAAAACATTTCTCAAAGAAAAGTACAAGCACACATCTCCACAGTAAGCCGAACAGACACTGCACATTGTAGACCAGCTTCTTACAATTAGTATTAAGTGGTTCATCTATGTTTTGTATTAATTATACAATCTGCAAAGCAACAAGTAACTGAAGCTGTCAAATACTGTAATTGTAGTGGAATATAAGTAACAAAAATAGAAAGTAAAGTAAAAGTACCTCAAAAGTGTAGGGGAGAGCGGGGTAAACTGAGACACTTTTTACATTTGCTCCCCTCTAGGCGAACTAAAAGATATATCAGTAAAAATGTACAAATTTCCCAATAATTTGGGATGTTTCCTAACAATGGAAGATATCAGAACATATTCAAGACAAAAGGCAGAGAAAACACATGCATGTGTGCGCACAAACACACACACGCACACACACACACACACACACACACACACGCGCACGCACACATGTAACGGACACCACTTGGCAGGCAATGATGAGAGCAGGAACCGCTTTTGACTGTTTATTCTGTAGGAAACGGACAAATATCACCATCTATCTCCTTGGATGGCCACTGCATATCAGAAATAATCTACTCTTTTAGTCTAACCAATATTAATAATAATCTAATACACACATTTCTTTTTATTTTTTTAACAATAGGCAAATAGAAAAATACTGTAATAGCAGCATTTACTGGGCTCAACATTGAGTTAACAGGAAAACATCCAGCCATTAAATGAAAACAATATATTGTTGGCAACAGACAAATATCACCATTTGTCTCCTTGGATGGCCACTGCATATCATAACTGTCTGTGTGCAACATAAAACAAAATGTACATTCATTTTATTTTCGCGGGGAAAAGTACCATACTGACGTCATCACTAGTTCCAACTTGATGAAACAAACGTTTATAAAACAGTTCATTTCATTCAGTTTGATCTCATCACAATGACCCAACATCACAAAATATTTATGCACTGTATGCTTCATTGTACAGTTGAAATGAGACGTTTTTCATAGCAAAATGATAAAATAACATTACTGTGCTATGGCAACACTACTTGGACATAAACTGCGCAGCTACGGAAACACCACTAGTACATACAGTGCGACCCAAAATACTATAAACCTTAGTTCGAAACTAATATAGACTGGTGCTGCTCAATAGTTGACAAATTCAATTTACTTAACTTTAAACTCTGTTACGCATGCACACACACACGCACGCACGCACGCACGCACGCACGCACGCACACGCGCACGCACGCACGCACACACACACACACACACACACACACACACACACACACACACACACACAGCTGTTCTCACACTTTTTTTTTCTTCTCTTTTTTTTCCGTCAGCCTTGTGTGCGCAAAATGTGTCACTGTGCCAGTTCACTGTGGGTTATGGGGAGATTTATATGCATTTGTATTGCAATTTATACATTATTACAGTCTTTTTTTCAAACACACTTACTTTGATGTGTGATATTTTAGGTTCCCTGTAAGATAAAAGGCTAAAAATTTGTCACGAGCTGGGGAAGAGTGTAATTAAACATTACATTATATAAAAGCAAATTCTCGGGACTATCGGGCCTGGCGGGGAACGACATTGGGATTTTCTCGGGACTATCGGGGGAGGCGGTAAATGAGTTAAAGGTGTTATGTCAAGCACCAAAATATTACATCATGCTACAAAGTAGGTCACGTGGTCTTTCTCCAAACAGTCTGAAAAGGGGGCAGGTCGGGACTGAATCACTCAGTAGTGAGTGTATACTTCGTCCGTCATACGGTGCCGCACACTTGTGAGCTTTTGAAGCACGGTTATTTTCTGTCACCACACGGACACAAACACACACACACACACACACACACACACACACACACACACACACACACACACACACACACACACGTCACACACACACACACACACACACACACACACACACACACACACACACACACACACACACACACACACACACACGTCTCACACACACACACACTGTGCGTGCATTAATCCACGACACGGACTGGAGCTTGGTTGAATGGTTGCTAGCAGTTAGCATAGCCTAGCTATCCGTCTCGTTTGCGCCTCCCCCTCTCTCTTTCTCTCTGTCTCTGTGTAGCCCAGTGTGTGCTGTGTGTGTGTGTGTGTGTGTGTGTGTGTGTGTGTGTGTGTGTGTGTGTGTGTGTGTGTGTGTGTGTGTGTGTGTGTGTGTGCGCGCACGTGCGCACGCAACTGCTGCGGTAACGAGAGCACTCACAACTCACAACGTGTGTGTGTGAGTGTGAGAGTGGTGGAAAAAGTACTCAAATGTTTTACTTGAGTAAAAGTATCACTACTAATGTAGTACTGCAATGTAGAAGTACTCTGTTACAAGTAAAAGTCTGGGATTCTTTTTTAATTTGAAAAAATAAAAAAATATATAATTATAATAATAATGATACTCAAGTAAAGTCAAAGTACTTGAGAACAAAGTACTTGAGTAAATGTACTTAGTTACTTTCTTTTTTGAGTAAATGTACGGTAGTTCAGTTTTTTCACTGGAAACCAAAGCAGACACCTCTGTGAGTGGGCGTGGCTTCATAAGGTACATAGGCCACGCCCCTACAGTCCTTGGCTGAGAGGACAGAAAAATATGCATTGGATGTGACACATTTTGAAACATCATTTTTCTAACTTTTCAATTTTTTTCATCATTCAAATTGTTAATAATACATTACTCTGTTGTGTGACAAACTGGGAATATCATATTATATATCATATTTATTTGACTGAACTGGGCCTTTAAAACAAAAGTGTTGTTATACTCAGGTCTGGGTCTTACGGCATTTGGGTCCATATGGCTACATGGCTGCCAGTTCCCACCTGATGTTGTGTGGGAGTCCAGACTGATCCAGACCGTACTGCATAACGGCTAGCTTACATAGCGCCTTCAGACTAGTCGGTTCTAAGATGTGCAGGTGTGAGCTATGCTCATCTAAACTGAACAGGATGATACGATCTCTCAGCACACAACACCTCACCTCTGTGTTCTTTGAACCCGGGCCTTTCCCCTTGAGCTGAAGCTTCTTCCAGGAGAGGCTGTCTGGATTGAACTTCCACACATTAGTGCTTGAGTTGTCCCCACCAGATATGTACATGTACAGCTGCTTTCCATTGTAGGCAAAGGCTGAATGATCATCGGGTATTTTTGGAAGAGGCTGTGCAGAAGGCGTGTTCAGCCAGCAGTCGGTCTCTGTGTCAAACACTCTAACGGTGTCGTGGCAGCCCCCGTTCTTCCTGTCTCCAAATACAAACATCTTTGTCCCGATGATGGTGGCAGAGTGACCATATGAAGCAGGAGGTGGAGTTGCAGTAGGTGGAGTTCCTCTGGTGTTAATTAAAGACCAGACCATAGTGGTGGTGTCCAGCTTGTAGATGTCATTAGTGGGTCCAGTCTGGATCCATCCTTCATGAATATACATGAACTTCCCCAAGACACAGGCTGAGTGGTCCTCCCTCCCCTCTGGAACGGTCCCAGAAACCCGGGGTTTGAACCATTTGTGGGTGTCCACGTCAAACGCGAAAAGATTCTTGCAGAATTCCTTGCGGTGTTTTTTACGGGAACAATTGCTGCCCCACATGTAGACGACTCCCTCGATCAGCACAGCCGTGAGTCTCCAGCGTGTGCAGGGACGTTTTGCGCTAGTCGTCGCTAGACGCAACGCCGTCCAGCGCAGAGACACTGTGTTGAAGACGTGCACTGCAATGCGTTTACAGGGTTCAGACCTTCGATCCTTCCTGTATTTATTACACATATAATTGTTTCCAAACGTGTACACCTGGTGCCCTACTGCGATGGCGGCCTGGCAAGGCCTTCCTTCCAGGTGGGCCGACCAGTGAAACATTTCACACGCTCTGCCGTGTGATCAGAACCTCAGGATGTGGCCTCAGAACCGCTATGGGACGCTCCAGGTAGTGGAGTGTGTGAAACAGAGGAGACTCAACTTTAGAACTCTGTTTATCAATCGCAGCAGTGTCCAGGGTTTCACTTTAAAATCCGGACTCATACCTCAGCTTCCTTTTATACAATTTTCGCCACGATGTATACAGTATGTCCATATTTAGATCTGGTACAATAGATGTATGTGTCCATATTTAGATCAGGAACAGTAGATGTCTATACTTGGATTGGAGGATAGACTGCACTCTGTCGAGATACCAACTTGCGCTTTTTGTTCTCTAGCCCATGTTTGCTGTAATTACGCATCAGCATAGTTTCCTTTGAAAGTACTGTATGTGTGTGGGCAAGTTGGTACGCTCTGACATCACTGGGTCTCCATATATAGTAGTACTATATCGATACTAGTCCGATATACATCACTGGCCATATGGCCAAGACATGGTCTAGTAAGACGCTTCAGGGCGAGGTCGCTTGTCGCCCTGAGGCGTCTTACTAGTATATTTGTATTTCTATTCTGTATACTATGATATTTCATGTATGTAACCGAAATTCAGGATTAAAAGCCAGGAATGAGATGCATTCTCGTCGCTTTTGGACCATGTAATAATACAATAGTGACACTTACCAATCAAAGGCATGTTAACAGTGTGTTTGGCCTCCTTAAATTAACTTATTTCTATATCAGGTAAATACACTATTGATGATAAGGTAAATAAACACATTTATGTTGTCGTTTACACATAACTTTATTGTATCTGCAAATGGATGATCTGCATTTAGGTTTGTCAAATAATAGTATCAACAACAATAACAATATTGTAGCTTTGTATGATTAGTCCTATTTGTGAAGGTAATACAATAAAACTTTTGTTATACTTCTTTATATACAGTACAGCTTTATACTTGGATGAAATAGGTGAAACACAATCAAAAGAAGTCACTCTCATTCAAAAAACTTTTGAAGGCAGGTGCTGGTCCCAAAAAACAAATAAAGATCAAAGCCAAAAAACTAGGTCAACACACATTGTATAGTAAGTGATTATTATTTCCCCCCCTTGTTTGCCATAGGAAATATATGACCATCACACAGACAGTAGTTATATGAGTCTGACAGGCTTGGTTTTGGCGACTGTACGAAAACTACAGGTCATTATTTCACACAACACATCATCCCAGCTGCACGTCTTTGAAGTCAACAGAAGAGATGTCCTCTTTTGCTACTGCCTTAATTGCCAGTTCAGACTTCAAGGTTTGACTTCAAGGTAACTTCAACTTATTTGTGATCCTGAAAGCAAAGAAAGTGGACACCAGATGAACCAATATTTCAACAAACTGTCAATTATCACCTACGGTATCAAGAAGAAATGGCTTTTTATGTTAAAACACCATGACGTCCTGCATTAGCAGCATTTTTCACATTTAAGCTCAGTCAATTAGCCATTTTATTTTATCACAAATGTAATTAGATTAACAACTTATCGTTAAATATGAAGAATGACTTGTCCAGAGGGGACAGCCTTAGACAGCCTTAGACAAGATTTAACAATTTTCAGCCTTTCTTTTTTAGGTTAGATGATGAAAATCTCCACACCCCCTCAAGTACTCCCTCACCACACAGAAGAGGGAGTATTAGTATAAGCCACCAGTACAGTCACCAGTACATTTACTCTTACTTCTGTAAGGGCACGGCCACAAAGCACTTTTATTCTACATATGATGGACCTTTTTTTTTGCAGAAATCCACAAATTGTATCTTATTTTATTGTTGTTTGGGACACGATCAACACAATCCTGAATTATTTTTTGTGTTCAATCTGTGTTTTTAGATATTTTAGTATTTCAGCATGACTAGTGATGCATTTTGCATCATCAGTGATGCGTTTTGCATCATATGATGCAATATGCATCACTAGTACATGCTTAAATACTAAAATATCTAAAAAAAAATATTGAACACAAAAAACAACAATAAAATAAGACTAGAAGGTCGGCGCCTAGCATGCTCGGGAATGATGTAAATAGGGAATGAATGCCCCACCTTTAATGCAAAGACCATTATACTAACCTGTTGTCATAGGACCCGTTTTGACCATCTGTGTGCATTTATGCCCATATATGGACATCTCTGCCTCTCCCTTTATGCTTATTATCCTAAAGGAGTTCGCTATAAACAATGTCAGTAATGCCCATGTCATTATCCACAATGAAACCTTTTACAACCTTTGGAGAAGGCTGTGTAGAGTTGGCCATGAGCAAACACAGGTTGAGGCAAGTAGATGCCAACTCGTTCATTCTCTTGGCCCTGACCCTTATTGATGGTAACAGAGAAAGCTAAACGGATAGGAAACTGTCGTCTAATGAAGGTGAAGGGAAGCTCACCTCTGTCATAGTGAGGTATTCTTGGTAGGAAGATTGTTTCACTCCTCTTTGTGCCTACTACAATCTCACACTCAATGACTCTGTTCATCATTTGCATTACCACCTTTCTGGTTCCATTCTTGAGAGTGCGGCCAGGTCCTGCTTGCAGATTTCTAAGCAGCATGAGGTCTATCGTCCAGGTCCAAATATGGGGCTTGTGAGGTCAAACTTAATGAGATGTGTCGGGTATCTCCATATATGGATTTTTTGTTGACTCATATAGCGTACGTGATGTCAGAGCCTTTTATGAAGTGATGTCACAATGAGTCAGCGCTTGCTCCGGAGCAGCCCGATGTCAGACATCATCTCTGCATACAGAGATTCCGAACCTTTCGCGCCGGATAAAAAGAAAATGTTTATCGGGTCGGGTCGAGGCCTAGCTAAGAACGCAGGCAAAGGTCTGAGCTATCTGCGTGCGAAATTTGGAGTCTGTAGCACCAACCATGTGTTTTCAGGGCTCTTTCATGCGATTCGGGCCAATTCGGATTCAGCGTCCATTGGCTTCAATTAGTAGTCAGGACTCCGCATATGGAGATTCCAAATGGTTCCGGAAAACCGCATATCGGGTCGGGTTGAGGCCTAGCTAAGAACGTAGGCAAAGATCTGAGCTATCTGCGTGCGAAATTTGGAGTCTGTAGAACCAATCACGTGCTGTCAGGGCTCTTTCGTGCGATTGGCCCAATTCGGCCTCGGCTTCAATTAGTAGTCAGGATTAAGTTTAGCGTGAGAGGGAACTGCCCGGGCTTATCCACATTATTCACCTGGTTCTCTTAAAGGCACAGCCCGCTAATTCCCCTGAACCCAACCGCTTTGAAGAGCACCCTGAACTTTGCTCACCTCGAAGTGAGAGGAAGAAAGACTTTAGTTTATGCCCATTCAGAGAGATTTTTTGTTGACTCATCTAGCGTATGTGATGTCAGAGCCTTTTATGAAGTGATGTCACAATGAGTCAGCGCTTGCTCCGGAACAGCCCGATGTCAGTCATCTCCGCATACGGAGATTCCAAACCTTTCGTGCCGGATCCGAAAAACTGTGTATCGGGTCGGGTCGAGGCCTAGCTAAGAACGTAGGCAAAGGTCTGAGCCGTCTGTGTGCGAAATTTGGAGTCTGTAGCACCAACCATGTGCTGTCAGGGCTCATCCATGCGATTCGGGCCAATTCGGATTCGGCGTCCATTGGCTTCAATTAGTAGTCAGGACTCCGCATATGGAGATTCCAAACCTTTCGCGTTGGTTCCGGAAAACCACATATCGGGTCGGGTCGAGGCCTAGCTAAGAACGTAGGCAAAGGTCTGAGCTGTCTGTGTGCGAAATTTGGAGTCTGTAGCACCAACCATGTGCTGTCAGGGCTCATCCATGGGATTGGCCCAATTCGGCATCAGCTTCAATTAGTAGTCACGATAGGGTTGTCCCAGAGTTGAAGTGGCCCTTTAATGCCCAAGCTGACTGTACCACTTTCTCCTCTGTCTTTCTGGTCAATATGTAGACAGTAGACACCAGTGTCTCTATTTTGTCATGTAGACAACAGTGTAGCAGTTAAATCTTAACTGCCCAGAGTCCCCATCTTTAAACCAATCCAGTGACTTTTATTGGCGCAAGGCTGAGCATATCTGATCCATTTCAATGCAGATTAGGTTATCAGCATCTGAACAAATTCTTTCAATGGACTAAAATCTTGTTTTATTTGATGGCCTTCCTGCCCTGGCATTTTGCTTTTGTGCCCTCAAACAATGGACAATGCCAAAGGCCAAGTGGCCTTGCCCCTAAAACAGGGGTGTCAATTGGGTATGGCAGGGGTATGTGTTACACGCCTCAAGTGGCTAATGTAAACAGATTATATTTTTAAAACTGCTCTGCAGTATTGTTCACCTGATAAAACAGGACAAAAGAGGAGACAGAGTCAGCTTTGTGTTGTTACGTTTCTCTTCCTTGTTCAATCTCAATTTATTCACAATCATCATCAAATCACTTTACTTCTCTTTGTTTTAAAGAGTTTTCAGTCATTCAGTACTGTAATCAATCATCACATATTCACAAAATTACAGTAATCCCATATTTTCTCATTTTCTTCTCTCTTACACATATTCATCAAAATCACAATAAACATTTCTGTTCATGTTCATATTCCCATATGTTTTTATCAGTATCCATGAACTGTATTTGTTCTTTGGCATTTTAACCAGTAATAATGTTTTAGAATGAATTCTTTTTAACTGTCTGTCATATACCATGAACTTATTTATGTATCACCATCAAATGGCATTAATCATGAAATCACTTGGACCCAAAAGGTCAATACTGCATTGGCATAACAACAATGCATATAGTGCAAAGATACATTACAAGGCATTATATTGGAGGAAACTGACTAACAACAAAACGAAAATAAAGCATTCCCAAATGCAAAGGGTACTAATCATATTAATCACCAGAACAGGAGCTATTAAACACTACAGGGAGCAACATAATACTGTACATGAAACAACCCAAAAACAGCCACGTTGTGACTAGCAGCATGTAATGGCTGCCATGAATCTGCTGTTTACACTCAGATTCTACATACTAATTAAACCCATACAAAACGACATTTCTGGTCTAGAACCAAGATAAGTTTTGCTTCATGTTACAAAGAGCTGATAAAGAACAGGTTTTGTGTTCTAATAAAGCATTTACCTGATAAAACAGGACAAAAGAGGAGACAGAGTCAGCTTTGTGTTGTTACGTTTCTCTTCCTTGTTCAATCTGAGGAGAAACGTCACGTGACCACCTACTACTACCTGTCTCACCAGACGCTTTTGCCACCTGGTGGCAAAAGGTGGAATAGGTCTGTTCCTAAAATATACATTCTCTGCTCATTCTAAGGCACAACAAAGTCCCCCAAAAATACAATAAAATCACACATAATAAAACAAAATGTGACTACACTTTTGTGTATGTCACACACTCCCTGACAAAATAAGAAGTGGCTCCTGACATTTCAAACCATTTTTCTTTCAGAAATCATCAAAATAAAAACTTCAACAACTCAAAAGTGTCGGTGCGGTGTATGCGTAGGGTGTATGGGGGTAAGAGGTGTAAGGTGAATACCAGAAAGGTTGTGGAATCTGGTAAGGTGAGTATGGTGGAGTGTATGGTGTTGTGTATGTGTGGACTGTATTGACAGTGTGGTGTGGTTGTAGTGAAGGTTCACCAAGTGTCTGGTATGTGAACATCTGTCTTGGTCTCCTTTCTCTTGCGGACCGCCTGATCTCATTGGGTGTGTCAAGTGCAGGGGAAGGCAACATCTCCTCTTCTTCCACATGAATGACATCGTCATCGTCTTCACTTCCAGTTTCAGATAACACCGGATCAGGTAAGTATGATGTGCTTGGTTGTGTCTCTACTGGTCTTTGTTCTTCTCTTGTGAGTGTTTCATCATCTCTTTCTCTCCTCACAGGTATTGTAACATGTCTCTTTTCTCTTACAGGTACTCGGCTTGGACTGTTGACTTCTTCAGGAACCGGATTCCTCTGGACAAAGGTAGGTATGGTATGGTAAGTATCCTCTCCCGTCTGTTCTCTTCCTCTTACAGGGAATCTCAACCAGTACCTTCCATATTCTTCTTCAGAATCGGAATCACCCGAGTCACTCTGGTGTTCTCTCCCATTGACATGACTTGGTCGGCAGTGTTTCTGTTTTGTTTGTCTCTTAGGTGTGCATTCTGCTGGAGGCGATGGGGCTTCGACAGGTAAGTCATTCACGAGTAATAACAGGTTCCGATGGAGAACTCTGGTTCTCTGTCCATCACTGCCCTCAGGGTAGACTTCATACACCGGGTTGTCTGTGACTTGCTTTTTGACGACATAGATCTTCTTTTCCCAGTATGATCTGAGTTTCCCTGGGCCGCCACGCTCATTGAGATTCCTTACTAGGACTCTGTCCCCAGGACGTAGAACTACACCTTTCAGCTTCTTGTCATAGTAGGACTTGCCTCGCGCACTTGATTGTCTACTGTTCTCGCTGGCGATCTTGTAGGCTTCAGTCATCTTTCCTGCCCACTTCTGTGCGTAGCTTTTGTGTGAGACAGGGTCTTTCTCTTCCATCAGACCAAACAACAAGTCTACAGGGAGACGGGGGTGGCGCCCGTACAAGAGAAAATAGGGTGAGTACCCAGTAGACTCGTGGCGTGTACAGTTGTAGGCGTGTACAGTATGTTGGAGGTGGTCTTTCCAACGCTCTTTTTCCTTCGCACTGAGTGTCCTCAACATCTGCAACAGTGTTCTATTAAACCTCTCGGCCGGGTTGCATTGAGGGTGGTACGGTGTCGTTCTTGAGTGTCCCACTCCAGCTTTCTGACGGAGGGTCTTAAAGAGCTCGTTTTCAAACTCACGGCCCTGGTCATGGTGGAGACGACCTGGATATCCGAACCGGAGAATGAAATCATCAAAGATGCGCTCGGCTGCTGTCCGTCCGGACTTGTTCTTTGTCGGATAAGCTTGAGCGAATCTTGTGAAGTGATCCACAACGACCAAGATGTACTCGTACCCGCCTCGGCTGGTCTCCAGGTGCAGATAGTCAATACATACAAGATCCAAAGGTGTGTTGGACGTTATGGTGCCCATTGGAGCTCGTACATGATTGACAGGCTTTTTCTCCTTAATGCAAGGACATCTTCTTGTGACATACTCCACTATGTCCTTCTTCATAAACGGCCAATAAAAGCGGTCTCTTGCCAGGGACAGTACTCGTTCTGTACCGACGTGTCCCATATCGTCATGAAGGTGCTTCAAGACCATGGACTTGTATTTGGCAGGGAGAACCAGCTGTTTCCTTTCACAGGTCTGTCTGAAAAGAAGTCCATTCTTCAGGTGCAGTTTGTTCCATTCACGGAGGAGCTTACTTGCTGCTCTACTCACAGTATGTCTTGTGTCGTTGTTCAACACTGCATTTGTCTCTTTCAGCTTAATAATTTCTCCAATCACTGTGTCTTCCCTTTGAGCTTCGAACAACTCATCCCGGCTGATAGTTGGGATGGTGACAGAGGGTTCTGGAAAAGTATCTGTGGCAAGGGTGAGGGCTGCAATCCAGGCTACATCCTGCTTCTGGGCTGCCATGTTTCCATCCCAGGTTGCACGCACCACTTCCTGTGACAGCTCCTCACTGCACTCAGCTACATACTTGTCCATGTCGAGGGGTAGACGAGACAGGGTATCAGCATCTATGTTCACCTTTCCAGGTCTGTACTTGATCTCGAACCGGAAGTCAGACAACTCCCCGACCCAACGGTGTCCAACGGCATTGAGCTTTGCCGTGCTCATGACGTACGTTAGGGGATTGTTATCCGTGTAAATGGTGAAGTGTGGGGCATAAAATAGATAATCTCTAAATTTCTCGCACACTGCCCATTTTAGTGCCAAGAATTCCAACTTCCCACTGTGCAGGCGATAGTTCTTCTCTGCCTGGGTCAACGTTCTGGAGCCATAACCCAACACTCTCAGCTTGCCTTCCTGCCGCTGATAGAGTACAGCGCCGAGACCCTGTTCTGAGGCATCTGTGTGCAGTGAGAATGGCAGGCTAAAGTCTGGGTAAGCCAGGACTGGTGGGTTGGTAAGAAGTTCAATCAGTTGTTCCAGGATACTCTGGTGTTCACTGGTCCAATTCACAGGGGTTTTAGAGGCCAACTGAGGACCTTTGCTCTTTCCTCGCTGGGTCTGGACTGGTGACGTGACAGATTTGCCTTGGAGGAGCTCATACACTGGCTTTGCAATGCGTGAAAAGTCTTGTATGTAGCTGCGGTAGTAACTTAGGAAGCCTAGAAGTCTCCTTACATCACCAACCGTCTGTGGAGTCTTGCTTTTGAGGGACTGCACAGCCTCCAGGTCTTTTGGATCAATCTCCACTCCATCCGCAGATACAAGGCGACCGACATATCTGACTTGTCTTCGAAACAGTTCACACTTTTCAGGTCTCAGCTTCACGCCATGCTCTTGGAGTGCTTTGAGGACTTTGCGGACACCTTCTACATGCTCCTCGAACGTTTTAGCGTAGCAGAGGATGTCGTCCAGGTATGGTATACAGGATTCATCTCTGAGTGAACATAACATCTCTTCCATGCTCCTTTGGAAGGCAGCGGGTGCGTTTGAGAGGCCAAAGGGTATCCTCACCCACTCGTATAACCCCCAGGGCGTTATGAAGGCGGTCAGATGTCTTGAACCCTCATCAATGAAGCCTTGATGGTAAGCCTTGCCTTGATCAAGGATACTGAACCACGAATGGCCACCCAGGGTGTCGGTCAGGTCTTGGATCCGAGGTAGCGGGTGTCTGTCAGGAACAGTTTTCTGGTTCAGAAGTCGATAATCGATACAAAGGCGCAGCGAGCCATCCTTTTTGCGGACGCACACGACAGGAGCTGAATAAGGAGACTTTGATTTAACGATCCATCCCTTGGCTAGGAGATCTTGAATGTACTCCTTCACTTCGGCAAACAATGGCTTAGGTATTGAAGAGTATGCTCTCTGCACAGGGATGTTGTCTTTGAGGTTTAACGACATCTGAAGACTGGGGATGCACCCGATATCTCCAGCGTCCCTGGCAAATGCTGCAGACTCCTCGTACAGCATCTTTTTTGCAATCTCTTGCTGTTCTTCATCTAGGTGACTTATGTCTACTGGCGGCTCCCATTGTGGCAGTGACAGACTTGCATCAGCCGGGGTGGTAGTGACACTGTGGACTCTTGGGTCCCTTCCAGGTGAGTCAGTTTCAATTATCTTCTTAATTGGCTGGACACAACCAATGGCTGATTTACGGGGCAAGATAATGTCATGTTTCAGGTGGTTTCCCACAGGCACAGCTACATATGGGTTCTTCTCGTTCTGGATTTCCAGCAAGCCCTCGCCGACATCCAGCTGCTGCAATTGGACGTTACTCTCATCAGGCTCAAATAACACCAGGGTGTCAGACGGGTCAAGATTCGGTGGGAGTCTGCACTTTACCCATATTACACTGCCAGCAGGGATGATCTTGTCCAGTTGACCTGTTCTCAGACGTCCTTGAAGCGTACTGGGTTTCTTTGCTTGAACAAAGTGCACAATAGTCTCAGCTGTGTCATTGGGGATCGACATGGCTCCCACGAGCAACC
Organism: Nannobrachium achirus; assembly: GCF_963921795.1. Lineage (NCBI taxonomy): Eukaryota > Metazoa > Chordata > Actinopteri > Myctophiformes > Myctophidae > Nannobrachium > Nannobrachium achirus. Next base: position 8,389,218 of record NC_137812.1, read on the forward strand.
GGGTTAATATAGGGAGTAGTCGCTCTGGCTTCCCCTTTATCAACTCTTCCACCACATTGAACCCTATCAATGGCGTTTCTAAGGGCAAGTGGCTTACAAGGAATGGGACTTTAATAGCCAAGTCGGGGTCTTCATTTTCAGGTAGACTCACAGTTATTGTGACCCAACCATCAAAAGGAATAAGGTCTCCGTTCACAGCATATACTTTGAGCTTTTCTTCATCCTCCATAAGCTCATTCAGCGGTCGAATGTCGAGGTCAGGTAAGTACAGCTCCTTCCAGGAGTAGTTCACAATGCTCACTTGAGCCCCCGTGTCTACCAGGGCACTGACTGCTAAACCATTCAGGAGACACTTGGTTATGGCTTTCTTGCCTATCAGCTTGGCAATCGGTTCATTAGGGGGTGAGGGGTTTAGTGAGGGCTGAGGAGTCGCCTTTCTGTGAGGGCGTACTCTGTTCACAGTAACTGCATCCGCAGTCGTTCTTTGGGGATTACTTTCACCACCGCTGTGGTTGTTGTGCTGTTGCATATCTTCAGAGGGGGACTTCGAGGTCGCTCCGGTTGCTGGCTGTCCCCCTACAGCAACCGGCTCTCGTTTCCCTGGCGCTTGGGTTTCTTCAAGCAGCCTATTGCTCTGTGGCCCTCTTCGCCGCAGTAAAAGCAGTGTTTACAGTCCTGTAAACCATTCTCGAGACACTTTGGGCAACCATACTGTCCCTCTTTCCTGACCATTCGAGGTCTAGGGGATGAACCACAAGCACGGTCTTGCTGCACAGTCGCGGCCAATGACTCAACCAACTTAGTCAGCGCATCTATTCTTTCTGTGAGCTGCTGTACATTGTCCGTTTTACTTTTGCGCTCAGCAGTCTCTTTCTTTGGGTTGGACTCTTTTTCAGGTTCTGCCTCAACTTGGGCACTGTGTGCAGCCGTTTGCTTCTGACGGGGTGTTGAGCCCAATCTGCGTTGTCGCTCACTCTCATCACTTGTTATTTTCATGACATGTTTCAGGATTGTCTCATCTGTTACTGTACTGTCAGAGAGTAAGGGCTTTAGCTCTCTGCGGATATCATTGTACTTGTGGCCTATTCCTTGGTACACGGTGTGCAGGAAGACACCTTGGACTGTATCTGGACTGCACTTGATCTCAGTTTCAGCTTGTCTCGATGTGAACAGGATTCTCTGTTTCAGGCCGATTACACGATACAGGAATTGTTGCGGAGTCTCATGTTCATTTTGCTTTGCGCACATCAACTCTTGGAAAAGTTCTGTGCTGCTCTTTTCTCCCAAATGAGACTGAAGGAACCCCTTGAGCTCTGCTACAGTTATGTCGTCCTTATTCATGAGCATGTCCTTGAAATCTCCAGGCTTAAGGATCCGCAGCACGCCTCTCACTATTTCAAGGTCACTGAAGTTCTCCTTTAATCCTTCCTCAATCTGCCGGCACACGCTGGTGTAGCTGATGTCAGAAGAATGATCTCCGATTTGGCCCCCTTGCACTTTAAATTCACGGCGGTGAAGGTAAGACAAGTCTTTCAGGGACACCATCTTCTCTTGTGTATGGAATGGAGCTGTGTCTGATTGATGAACATGGTGTGGTGTGTTATGGTTCTGCGGAGGGAACTGTACAGGTGTGGGTTGTGAGGTAGGATGTGATGTAGGCGTGCGTATGGATGGTGTGTTGTGTTGTGGGGTGTGCTGTACAGGTGTGGGTTGTGAGGTAGGCAGGTTCATGAATGGTGTGTTGTGCTGTGGAATATGCTGTACAGGTGTGGGTGGTGAGGTAGGATGTAAAGTGGGAATGTTCATGAATTGACATAGCTTCATACTCAAATCATTATAACATTCAAGCATTTTCTGAACATCATCTGGCATTTTCTGAACATCATCTGGCATAACATTGGCTGTACTAGCTGTAGTAGCAGTACCTAAGGCACTGAGTGACTGAGAATTCACTAAATCACCAGAGGTTACGCTAACTGAACTAGTGACAGGTACATTGGCTGGGTCTGAAAGGGTTAACCCACTAGAGTGAGAGGCTAAATCCATGAGCTGTGTCTCTTCATTTACACTGGATTCAACAGGTAAAGTAACATTAGGTTCTCTGACCTTCTCAATAGCATCACTCAAAACAAGTAATTCAACCATACCCGCATCCTCAGACTCTAGCAGCTGCTTACTGTGCATGAACTCTTGGATGTGGTCGAAACACCCATTCACGTCTTCACTGTCGAGCTTTGACGGGTCCTCGCCTGAAACCGGGCCGACATCCTTGGCAATCTGGAAAAGTTCTTTGGGTGACAACGAAAGCAGGCCTTTCCTGATCTCCCAGACCAGGCTCTTCCTCCCTCCGTCTGCCATGTCAGGTCCTTTCCCCACCACTCGTCGCTCAGTCAAAGTCTCTCACACGGTCTCTGCTCTCAGTGAATCAGTTCTCTTTGGGCTCCAGGTACCACGTGTCGCCTCAGCAGCTCTCTCTCTGGGCCACACGTTCAGCACGTCGCATGGGCAGGTGTCTCGGGGTCACACATTCAGCATGTCGCATTGGCAGGTGTCTCGGGGCACACGCTCTGCATGTCTCAACAGCAGGTCTCTCTGGGTCACCGGTGTAGATTTTTAGGATCAGCTCCAGGCCAGTGGGAGGAGCCAATCCCGGACGAGCCCCCAAGAATCTGTTACACGCCTCAAGTGGCTAATGTAAACAGATTATATTTTTAAAACTGCTCTGCAGTATTGTTCACCTGATAAAACAGGACAAAAGAGGAGACAGAGTCAGCTTTGTGTTGTTACGTTTCTCTTCCTTGTTCAATCTCAATTTATTCACAATCATCATCAAATCACTTTACTTCTCTTTGTTTTAAAGAGTTTTCAGTCATTCAGTACTGTAATCAATCATCACATATTCACAAAATTACAGTAATCCCATATTTTCTCATTTTCTTCTCTCTTACACATATTCATCAAAATCACAATAAACATTTCTGTTCATGTTCATATTCCCATATGTTTTATCAGTATCCATGAACTGTATTTGTTCTTTGGCATTTTAACCAGTAATAATGTTTTAGAATGAATTCTTTTTAACTGTCTGTCATATACCATGAACTTATTTATGTATCACCATCAAATGGCATTAATCATGAAATCACTTGGACCCAAAAGGTCAATACTGCATTGGCATAACAACAATGCATATAGTGCAAAGATACATTACAAGGCATTATATTGGAGGAAACTGACTAACAACAAAACGAAAATAAAGCATTCCCAAATGCAAAGGGTACTAATCATATTAATCACCAGAACAGGAGCTATTAAACACTACAGGGAGCAACATAATACTGTACATGAAACAACCCAAAAACAGCCACGTTGTGACTAGCAGCATGTAATGGCTGCCATGAATCTGCTGTTTACACTCAGATTCTACATACTAATTAAACCCATACAAAACGACATTTCTGGTCTAGAACCAAGATAAGTTTTGCTTCATGTTACAAAGAGCTGATAAAGAACAGGTTTTGTGTTCTAATAAAGCATTTACCTGATAAAACAGGACAAAAGAGGAGACAGAGTCAGCTTTGTGTTGTTACGTTTCTCTTCCTTGTTCAATCTGAGGAGAAACGTCACGTGACCACCTACTACTTACTACCTGTCTCACCAGACGCTTTTGCCACCTGGTGGCAAAAGGTGGAATAGGTCTGTTCCTAAAATATACATTCTCTGCTCATTCTAAGGCACAACAAAGTCCCCAAAAAATACAATAAAATCACACATAATAAAACAAAATGTGACTACACTTTTGTGTATGTCACATATGCAGCTGCTATACCCTGGGTCCAGGGGGGAAATACAAATCCATGAATGTCTCTGTGTATATCTGTGCTGGTTATTATGTTGTTAAATTACAGTAAAATAACTACTAATGCAACATTTTACAAAATAGCCTATTATAATTATATTCTCCACACTTGTATTCTCCCCATCTTGACAAAATGGTATATTCCCAGGTTCTGCAGGTCAGCTGCACAGGTGCAATGCATTAATTGTGGCACGTTTACTAAAATGCCAAGTAGCTGCACTTGAACAACCGTTCCAGGCTGCCAAATCCAGCCCAAGAAACCGTAGAAACCCGGGTAAAAAACTTACAAAACCTGATGCCACTGCCCTAACTGATGCCACTGCCCTGAAATGAAGTAAGTAAAACATTTGGGTACTTTTTTTCCGCCACTCAGAAGAGGGAGCATTAGCATAAGCCACCATGTACACCATGGCCTGGCGACGCTATTTGAATCACAAATAACATCGTAAATTTGCAGCGCCCAGGCGAAGCCATGTGACCTCACAAAGAATCCTTGACTGGAGATTAAAAACCCCTAGCGCTCAACATTTGCATCTCAATAAAAAGTCCCAACATAGCAGGTTAAGACCGCTTTCAATCTCATGCAATGTGCAAGCCAGCAAATCAAAAATAACTAAGTTGTTGACTGGGACAGTTATAATTTCCCCCCCGCACAATTCCCGTAGAGGTACGCTTGTATGTGCTGTATATTTTAGACTTGTCAGGCTTTCATTGCTCGTCGTTGCTCGTCGTTGCTAAGCATTCAGAGTCACGTTGGATGAGAGGAGCCCCCATGTATCTTTGATCTGAGGCCACAATTCATACAGTGAAAGGAAACGTATGCATTGATACCATTGCTGTCGTGCAGAAACCTTGTATCTCCATATTTCAACTTTTCAAGTTTTATTCACGTAACCTAATAGATAGATAGATACCTTTATTATCCCAAGGGGAAAAATCAGTTGCCCAGAGGCAGCACAGCAGTATAATGCCTAGCTACTTTGCCATATTGCAGTGTCACATGACATTGGCAAACAAAAATTGCCGATCTACAAGCTCAGTGGCTCAGGAGGTATAGAGTATGGATCCCAAGTTCGATCCGTGGCTCCTCCTACTACATGCCCAAGTGTCCTTGAGCAAGACTCTGAACCCCTATCTGCTCCCAATGAGTTATTGCCTTGGTTTCCTCTGCCGTCACCCGTTGGTGTGTGAGTAAACGTGTGAATGTGAAATACGAGGGCCGCTCTCCATTCCGACATTGACTTCTTATTGTCGGAGTGGCAACACTTCCATAGAGGTTAGGGTTATGGTTAGCTTAGCCGGTATAGTGTTAGTGTCGGAATGGAGACATGTCGGAATGGAGACGTGTAACCGTGAAATACATTGTAAAGCGCTTTGGAGAAAATTGCTATATGAATGCAGTCCATATATATAAATGCAGTCCATTTACAATGTGTTGCAATTTCAGAACATTGAGAGCTTGTAGATCGGCAATTTTTTTGCTATTCTTGGGGGGATAAAAAAAACAAAAAAAACAAGAGCTTGTGACTAAATAATAACTACATCAGAGTCATTGGACACAGTGTACACCCCCCCCCCCCCCCCCCCCATTTCCTGAAAAGTAAGAGCTTTTGGACATACAAGGTTCCCACCCGACAGCCACGATTTTCAAACTATTCAGACAGACGCCTCCAGCTCCTGACCACCATCAAATGGACGAGCAGCGTAGCGTGACAGAGGACCTATTCATACTGGCCCTCTTTCATTCAGGCCTGTCACAACCAGCCGAACAGCAAACTAAATTCAGGTGTAATAAAGGCTATTCCACTTCGCCCCTCCACAGCAGTAACAATATTTTCTCATAAACGGGTTGCCCTGTGATAAAATATTCATGCCCAGAGGAACAGAGAGTATAGCCTCTGCCTAGAGCTCTTAAACAGACACAGCATACACAGCACATTCATACACCTTTCTATAGCAGGAAAGAAGAAATCGATAGAGATCATTACAGCATGGGAACATGTTGAAAAGACAATTTCTCACTAGCTTCATAGTCAGGAAAGCCTCCTATCTGTGTGCACAAACGAGTGAAAACGACTCGCGGCTTCTGATTGGTCTGTAGAGGGGTACTGGACCAGTGTTGTCCAGTGTAAAACTTGAGTCACTTACTGATTTGCCTCAAAGAACGTCTCTGCAAGAAGTGTCACCAACGTCATTTCTCTACCCTGCAATTCCAATCTGCAGATTCGTCACACACTGGGTGGCAGACTGGAGCTGAAACTGCGGCGTATTACAATGGAGCGGGCCCAGTCACGTCTCGCGATGACAGCTATGCAGCTAAGGCAGAAACGCACTATGTGCTCTTTCGATACCTCAGTACAATAAAATAGTTTGCAAGTCTTTTATATTCCTGGAGCGATTATATTACAAAGGTCGCAATAGTTCAGAAATAATGTTTGTTTACAAGCTGTCCAGCCCCGGCACTGGCCGGCAGCCCGGGCTCTCGTAGACTCTAATGTTATTCACGAACCTCCGCCACCGAACTTCCGCCACCCAAAGGGGCCTTTTCCACCGGCAAAGAACGGGTTCTGGTTCTTCCTCTCACCTATGGGATGAACCAGAGGTGAGCTTTTCCACCAAGAACCGGAGTTGGTTCTGAACCGTAAAAGCTGGTTCCGAAGGGGAATCACAAAATCCTTGGTTCCTCTGGTTCAATCATGGTTCAATCTGGTGGAAACGCAAGCCGGTTCGCAAAAACGAACCAAGGTTCCAAGAAAGTTGAACCGGCACTGGTTCTGGAACCGGTTCAAAGTGTCATGGCGTATAGCCATGGTCACTGACCACGCCCACGTATGTGCCATTTCAAAACTTCACGCGTCCTGCCATTGGCAAGACAGTAGATTTCCAGTGGATTGGCAGAACATTGAGCTTGTAGATCAGCTATTTTTGCTATTTTATGACCTTCTCTGACTTCAAAGTTAAATCTACATATGAAGGTGAATTCTGCTTTTCATTGGGAATGGAGTGGTTTCGGGGAAATCTCGCTTTTTCGAACGACTGTCATTTCGACAAAGGAGCGTCGGGAGGGTTAGCGACTCACCCCACGAGGTTAGGTTTAGGGTAAGGGTTAGAGTTGGGTGTCGAACAGATGACACGTAGTAACAGCGAAACGCTCTCGTGGTTTCTTGCCATTTGCGGGTTTCTGCAAAAATACGCTCCATTCTCCATAACAATTAGAAAGGCAAAACAGGGAAAAAAGTGGTGGAAAAATTGCATTTGCAGGACATTTTCAGGAAAAGAGCAGTAAAGCCCGAAGACTTGAAACAGCTGTATCTGTACTGTAAATGAAAAGAGAGTCAAGCTAAGTGATAAAAACAAATCCGCCGAAACGTAGTGAATCAGGCTGGATCTCAGGCTAAGATTAGAAGGATTAGGATTAGGATCCCCTTGAGTACAAATTAAACCCAATTGAAAAAGTAATGTTAAAAAGAGAAATCGGAGATACCGTATTGTAGGGCATTAACGACTCGAAGTTGAGTTGAAGTCGACTTTATCGTTTGATGACGTCATCACATCACACACGACCCCCCCAATTATTTTGGGGGGTCCCCAGCTGATTAACTTAATGTGAAACATTGTTTTCTCGCTCAACTGTAAACAAACCAACATAAAGTTTAAGTGTATAGAGAGTATCTGCACATTTCTAAAGTGCCAATTTAACCCTCTAAGGCCCACGGTTGTAATATTACAACGTTTGTATTTTATCCAAAAAAAGGTTTAAATCATTTTATTTTAGCTCCCCCTACCACCTAAACACCACCATTGGATTCTATTGTTTAGTATTACAATGCCATTGGCCACAATATTTGCATATAAATACCCCCCACAGGGGCTGACATTCACACCCGCCACACCCGCTGAAATTCCAGAGTTTTGACGAACAACATCTCACTTTTTCATGGAAGCTATACCTCAAAAAAACATAAGTAAAATGCCTGTACTATTCTTTTTGGTGATCATTAGAATGTCTAGAACATGTACATATGTTATTATTTTGAAAAATATCCCCCATATGTAAATTAGAGCATGATTTATGATTTTTGATTTATGGCTATAAAATCTTACAAAAACATTTTTTTGAAAAAAACATTACATTTTCCTCTTAATAGGACTCCTACAACACCATCTGATTTTTTTCAATTTTTTATTTCAAGTATTTCTTAATGCGGGCCTTAGAGGGTTAAGGACTTTTTAATACCTCTAAAATGACAAATGAAACATTGTCCAAATTGTCAAATATTAGAGGCAGAAATTGTGAAATTAGCCGATCTGCTATTTTCACAATAGAGCGTTTTTTTTATTTATTTTTTTAACTTCGACTTTCGACTTTCTCTGGTGGGAGTTGACTTGTGTAATGAAGTAGACTGAGTCGACTTGCCAAATTTTTCCGTTAATGCCCTACCGTATAGGCCCACTGTAGTAGTTACGAAAGTATAATGTACAAATCAAATGCAGACGGCATGGACTGAACGCAGCATTATTTTGTGAAACTACCCTAAAGTCTTATGCCTTATGTAACCCCAATAAAATACTGTAACTCAAGTGAAACTAAGCCATAACCCCTTCAAAACCTGAGTGTAACCACAACCGAAAGTGACAACAAATCCTTTGTGTCCAAAAATAACCGATCTACATCGCCTCACAGCGCGAGGCGTTGTGAGCTTGTAGATCGGCTATTTTTGGCAAAGAGCTTTGGTGTAGAGGGGAAAAAGAGCAGACTAAGTACAGAGTGAAAGGTCAAGTTTATTAAGTATTGACGGTTCAAGTGCTTAAATATCTGAAAACACAAATTGACATGAATCCAAAATACACTGATGATTGTGCTGTCAAACAATGAAACTATACAGAATCTATTTTATGAGAAGGTTGTGGGGGTCCCTGCCTCATCTCTCTCAACTAAGGGGTCCTTGGCCTGAAAAGGTTGAAGTCCCCTGATTTACACATTTACCACATGAGGTTCCAGTAATGTGCCTTTTTGGGAGCAAGCAGCAAACGACACGGGGCCAACGCGTCGTGAGCTTCTAGATCGGCAATTTCCCACAGAACGGTGGCCCCCCCGGAATGGGGACACCGGGGTTCATGTGGTTACAATGGCTGTCACAGACAGCCATTGATTTAACCCATTTAGGCCTAGAAATGATTGAATGCTTTAGCTATCGAAAAATAGCAGATATACAATCTGCTATTTTTGAAAAAGTCGTGAAAATGTGTGCAAATCTTTGAATATATGTATTTTCAAAGCGAAGGTTTGTGACTCAAATTTTGCTTCTGGGTGGTCCCTGGAACTAAATATTTTGAGATGGGGGTCCGTGGCCAAATACATATAATTTTGGGGGTCCTTCACATGAAAAAGTATGAGAACCACTGACATAGTAGTCTCTCAAGAACAGACTAAATGAGCTCCAGTTACGTGAAAAGGACCTCTTCTTTGACGATGGCTGGCCAGATTGCTGACATAGAAACATGGGTTTTTCAAAAAACCTTTTGAAGGATTCAAAAGACACTTATAGAATCTGGTCAAAATTCTAATTTTCACGATTTTTCAAAAATAGCAGATGTACAAGCTCGCAGCGCGGCACTCGGTGCCGCGCTGTGAGCTTGTATATCTGCTATTTTTCAATAGTTAAATCGTAAAATAATGATACACAGAATGTGTACCCGTTCTGAATGGGTTAAGGCCTTGCGTCCGTGGAGGCCTTATTTAGGAAAGCCATCTGTCTCCCCACGCCTGGAAACTCTAAAAGGTTATTTAACTGCCCAAGCTGTCTGGACGCTCTAAAAGGTTATTTAGCTGCCCAGTGGCCACGGCAGGAATAGATGGAGGCCACGGAAGAGCACTGATGCTATCTGTTTGTCTTGGCTATCGATCAGTGGCGGAGAGGAACTGAGTACGTTTACTCGAATACTGCGTTCAGGGGAATCACAAGGAAGGGGAAAGTGGGACTGTGTTACCAGGGCCCAAGGTGGGAGGAGCCTTAATTCTTTTATACTTTAGCTATTGAAAAATAGCAGATCTACAAGCTCACAGAGCGGCACCGAGTGCCGTGCTGCGAGCTTGCGAGCTGCTATTTTTGAAAAGTCGTGAAAATGTGTGCAAATCTTCGAATATATGTATTTTTTAAGGCGAACATTTGTCAAATGTCTACAATTTTGCTTATGGGGGGTCCCTGGAACTAAAATAATTGAGATGGGGGTCCGTGGCCTAATACATATCATTTTGGGGGTCCTTCACATGAAAAGGTTTGAGCACCACTGACATAGAAACATAGGTTTTTCAAAAAACCTTAGTATTCAGACTTGCACAAGTTTTCAAGATTTTTCAAAAATAGCAGATCTTCACCCCGTAGCAGAGAGAGAGAGAGAGAGAGAGAGAGAGAGAGAGAGAGAAAATTGCACAAGCTGGTTGCATTGATTTCCATTCTACTCTGAAACATAAAAAGGGCTTTATCTCTGAATGAGGTGAAAAGAACGCCAGGGAAGCAGAGATCTGATTGTTTTCACGGCGACACTATAACGCGATGGTCGGCCCCCGTTTGGATTTTAGTTTCGCGAGCGTTTGTAAACAAAGGGATTATCTTCCTCAATCGTCAGTGGACACCCACGTGCACACGCACGAAGCTTCCGAGGCTCTTCAAAATAAAGCGTGAGTGAACGGCGGCAGCAGCAACAGCTAGAAATGTTATAAACCTGAGCAGCCCATGTGTTAAGTAAAAAAAGAATCTGATTACTTCTTCCACCATTGCTATCGATTTCTCTCTCTCTCTCTCTCATTTGTGCCCGTGTCTGCCTCCCACATCCAAGAGGGAAAAGGTGACCGAGGCATTCACCAGCTGTGAAGACAGAGCCTGATTGGATGATCATCGGTAGGAGATGGTAAACACGGCGATGATGATAGCACACACTTTTGCAGGGATCACCTTTTGATGGGGGACGCGCTGCGAGAGCACAGCATCCTCTTCATTAGGGTTGTCATTTACAGGCCAGCAGCATTATCAGGCCATTACCTGACCTTGGCACGAGCCTCACAGGGTTGTTGACGAGATAACGCTTATCAACTCATGCAGGGCGGTGGATGACCAATACAGGAACAAGTCCAGACTGAAACGACACTGACGCAACACTCCATTAACGTAATATAGATCAAAGCACGTGGTTCTCGAAGAGGGGTCCAGGGGAGCCACCGGGGTCCTTGAGAGGTCTCCGGGGGAGTCGGCACTCCCCAGCAACATGGGTTCAAGCAGTCGTGTGTTCTAGGGATACGATCATAGATATAAAAAGCTAGATACCTCATCCACCTGCAGTTCATTGGAGCGTCATGTAACAACAACAGGAGGCCGGAAAAACAGAGGGGAACGCTGCCAGTCAAAGTGACTACTGGCCAATCACAGCACATCTTTTCCAGGACTCAACAGAGCTTTAAAGGGATATGAAACACAAAATCACTTTTTCTATAAATATATATTATATCAATGAGTCACTTGTGATAGGGAGCAGTGATATGGTTCAATTTGCCCATAGGCTTGGGGATTCAGAGCTTTCTGCTGTCTCTGTAGCTATTTCTGTGTACTTCCAGTTTCTAGGTCAAAAGAAATCTTTCGCGCCACTCATTAAATATTAGCTATCAATGTTCTGTGGTGTAACGTGACGTAGGCATATCTAATTAATATTAACGTTTGTAGAGTTGTATCAAGGGGGGCGTGGTTTCACGGTAGGCCTATGCTTGTTTCAGCCAGACAGCCAGAGAGAACGAAGAGCTGGCTCCGTCAACAGACAGTTACACTGTGTGGTGCCTGTGTTATTTTCTGTGTAGTGTAGCCTGTGTGTGTGCGTGCGTGCGTGTCGTGACAGTGCACGCACACACTCAACGTCCACACGAAAAATAGCAGATCTACAAGCTCACAACGCGTCGCGAAAGCGACACGTTGTGAGCTTGTATATAGGCTATGTATGTAGCCTAGCTATTAGCCGTAGAGCCGACACCAACGTGTCTACATGAGAAGCTGCTATGCTACGGCTGTTAGCTAGGCTACATAGCTACATAGCAGATATACAAGCTCACAACGCGTCCCTTTCACGACACGTTGTGAGCTTGTAGATCTGCTAGTTTTCGTGTGTGGACGTCGCGTGTGTGCGCGCACTGTCACGACACACACACACACAAACACACACACACACACACACACACACACACACTACACAGCAAATAGCGATAGCCTAGCGTCCATTCTTCACTGGTTCCATGGTCCATAGCTGGAGAAAGTTTGTCCATGGATAAAGGCTCAGACAGCTTGTTTGTAAAATACCTGCACATTTAAATTAGTTATATAACCTGGAGTTGCCGAATCTTTATACTTTTTACACCTCCAATGACTGGTTTTAAAAAATGTTTCCGAAATGGAAAAGCAACAACTGCCCACAGCTGACACCTTCGGTCTGTCTCTCTCTGATAGAAGAAGACGCAATACTCCGCCCCCTCCCCCCACAACGGCAGATAACCACGCCTACATTTCAGATTTCTTTTCATGTTCTGAAATCCCATAAAACAAATTAGAGGCGGGGTTTCTCGCTCCTTTAAAGACCTTATTCACATCGTAAACAATGGAGTGATGGTCCCAAAATATGAGTTCTGTTCAACCAATTTCTTTTGACCAAATTCGACAAATTGGCAGATGACAACATCAACATCCCCAAAAGGATTACATTGAAGGGTATACATCCACAATATTCATGGTAGTTAGGTTGCAATGTTACTTTGTACAAACACTAAGCTTTTACTGTATCGTGATTTTTGCATATTAATCAGGAACAATCTAACAACAAATGGTTAATATGATGGCGGAGCAAGCACGGCACAGATAGTACCTGTACATATTAAGGTTGCAACCTAACTTGAATATCGTCACTGTGGATGTAATCAATCCAGTTACTGTAGCCCTTCTATTTAATCATTTTGTGTAAATAATGTCTATTGGCATGTTTCCATCCAGTTCCTGATGTTGCGCGGCTCAGCTGTTCTTAGAGGCTGCGTACGAAAAAACCCGCCTCCACCTCCCTCTGATTGGCCTACAGACCGACTTCCGTTTCCATGACGCACATGGAAGCGGTGCACACGCGAGCGATGCAGAATCACTCCGTTCTGCGATGCATACGGTATGCCCCAGAGCCGAAGGAGGCGTCTACCTTTCTACATCTAATATGGATGCAATAATCTACCTGCACGTGGTCGTGGAGGTACACCGCCGCGTTTTCAGTGGATGAAATGGTTAGTAGAGGCCTAAGCTTTTTTCAAAAACATTCTGCGCATCATACTACGTACATAGCGTAACAGGTTCTCTAGTGCGTTCAATCACTTTAACACTATATATTTATACAAGCTAAAGGGCAGTCCATACTGTCTCCGACCACCAAACTTTTCGTCGGAAAGGTCCGGTTCGACTACAAAACGAAGTCACTCGCAACCTCGGGAAAGCATTACCAGAATTTGAGTTCGGTAAGCTGCACTCCCAGGTGTTGCGACTCTCAGACGAAAAGTTTGGTACTCAGAGACAGTATATGGACTGCCCTTAACAACGAGAGATTGAAGGTCCAGCTTCCAAAAATGTAATTGAAAAAAATGTTTCTTCATGACATGTCATTGACACTTTAACAATACAAATTGTATTGGGCGTTCCCCTGGCACAACATATTGTCAGATGGAGGTCGGCAGGGAGAGAAGAACATATTCATTTGGGGTTGTTCCTTGACACATAATGGTGAGAAGCAGTGGTTCAGAGTATGAATGCTGGAGGAAACAGTGTATTGTCACAGATCACATTGTCACTGTCTGGCAGAAAACCTTTTCATCTCTTCATGTTTATTCATGAATGAATGTCCTGTTTTGACATGACATGGAAAAGCAGTGAAAATAAAGGGTCACTTTATCCTCTTCTTTTCCACCCCGCCTAGAAAGACATGCCAAAAACAGGGTTGAAAGTGTTTCAAGTCTGTCTGTGGGTTTGATGAATATTGAACCAATGAAAAGTATTAACAAGAGCTTGTGAATAATAACAAGATCGGATCCACTGGAACTCTTTTTTTTTTGTTTTGTTTTTTTTACATTTTGTTGTTATCGGTTGGAAACCTTGTATGTCCAAAACTGTTCGTTTTGTATTGATCATTTTAAAAATGATTTAAACTAGTAAAAATAGCCAATCTACAAGCGTTGTGTGCTTGTAGATCGGCTATTTTCACTACTCTTGTGCGACAGTCTTGTATGATGAAGCAAGGCTTTACTTTATGAAAAAACATAGACATTTGAAACTTGGAAATACAAGGTTTTTGCCCGACAGTGACGATTTAAAGGTTTCTGTCTGACAGAGTTGATAATGCTCTGTGTGAGTTGAGGATCAGGGTTCCACTCCAACGCCCATCTTGTCTTGCATGATTCCTGTCTCTCTGCCCTAAGCGTCACGTCCCTCTACTCTTTCTATTGAAATAAATCATAAAATGGCAAATAATAATAATAATAATAATAATCTATGCTTTAAGTGGAAAGTTTCAAAGTTGGCAGAACATGTAATTTCTCAAATGCCAACACATGGTCCATTTTCCCATCTAATTATCCGTCCAGGCTTTGATGTGTTTATGTTCAGAGTTAATATGAAGCTGGCACAGTTTGAAATTAACTAGCGAATGAAAATTAAAAATGTTCTTTTCCTCCATGTGTTTGATGCTGGACTTGAGAAAGCCCTATGGCTTTCATCCAGTCTGAAATCACAACATGAAGGCCTCTGCCACTGGATGGAAACACTCTGGAGGACTTCTGTATACGCCAGTGATAATCACAACCAAGCCCACAGAACCCTGGGGGAACCCTGAAGCGCAATGGACATGGTGGCCGTTTTGAGGTACTGCAGTTGGGGCCAGAAACATATGAAGGCGCATCTATTCTTTGTATTGACGCGTGTTCATACCGGACGTGCTCGTTCATGAATTAGAGCCCCAGCGCGTCCATGAACACAAACTATGACGCAAAACGTGTCACATAGGCCCCACTACGTCACGGTTTTACTACCCGGAAGAAGGGGTGAAAACGCCTCATGCGCTGGGTGAGCAACTCAATGCAAGTGGATGGGCGGGGATATCTGGTGTCCTCTCTATTCTTCTTATGAATCTATGTTCACAACCTGTGGGCCTGTCGTAAAAAAAAAAGAAGAAAAAAAAAGAAAAACCAGTAAGACTCCCTAATTGAGCGACCGTCAGGTTGTCAGGTCGCATGTATACACGCAACCTCATGGGGGCTTGTGAGAAATCAGGGGCGGGGGTTGTGGTTTGCCAGCCAAGGAGTGTGCAACGTTTGGCATGGATAGGGCCAACAGTGCCGGAGATATGGTGTCTGCTAAAAGCAACCTCATGGTGGCGCTAGAGGAGGGGCATGTGAGAAAACAGGGGCGGTGGTTGTGGTTTGGCAGCCAAGGAGTGTGTGTGCAAAGTTTGGCATGGATAGGGGCAACGGTGCCGGAGATAAGAGTAGGAACAAAAGTGTGACGTGACTAGGTTTATTGTTACCAGTTTCGAGTGGCAGTTTCGAGCGCCTGTAAGTGGTTTTTCGGAGCGGTTTTAAAGGAAGTTAGGGATTTACACTCCTTTAAGGCCTTCGGTAGGGAATTCCACAGTTACTGTAAGTGGTCAGATGGGTGGGCCCGGATCCGGTAAAGGTTTGGAACCTCTGCACTATATCATTGTTGTCGGGTGAAAACCTTGTAAGTCCAAAACCGTTCGTTTTGCATTTTTCATTTTAAAAATGATTTAAACGAGTGAAAACAGCTAGATCTGCTGTTTTCACTACTTTTGTGCGACGGCCTTGTACGATGAAGCAGGGCTTTACTTTGCGAAAGAACATACACATTTGAAATTTGGAGATATGAGGTTTCTACCCGACTCCTCTATATTCTAGGGATACACTCTGGTTATAAATACAGAACATCTTCATTCTGTATTTTAATTTGCATTCCACCTGAGTGATGTTATTCACATTACCAGCAGCCTTGGAGGACCATCTCCTTGAGAGATTAATTATTAACAGAAGACAGCAATCTATTCAGCTTGAGGATCATTGTGACGTTCCATTGTAAGGCTCTGAAGATACTTTTATGCTCTAAAGTGCTAGCGATGATGAAGAACGCGAACATGTCTAATTAATAAGCTGAACTTCTTTTCAGTGGAGAGAATTGCATTTTTATTAATTTGTCCTTTTGATCGCAGATATTTCCCTGCACTGTGTCAGAGACCAAATTCACATTTTGTTCCGGACATAATTGAAAGTGCTGGAAATACAATTGGAACTAACTACTTCAAGCTTTGCCAAAAGTATGGCCTCTTTCCACTGCCCTACCACCCAATCGATATAGATATCGGCACTATCGAAAAATATACTGTATGACAGGGACCAGTTGCATGATATTATGTGGATGCAGGGGGAATGAGTATTGAATAATCATACTAGAATAATAAGTGCACACAAGTGACAAGGTATGATATATACCTTCTATAGCAGTGGTTCTCAACCTGTAGGTCAGGACCCCCAGGGGGGTCCCCAAATTATTTGGGGGGGTCCCCAGATGATTAACTAAATGTGCAACATTGTTTTCTCACTCAACAGTAAACAAAACCAGTGTATAAGTGTATAGCGGGTATATGCACATTTCTAAAGTGACAATTTAAGGACTTTTTAACTCTCCTACTGCCAGATTATTTATTTATTTATTGGGTCTGGTGCCATCAAAAAGCGGCTTACCTTTGCGACGTTATAGTAGATAGATAGACATTTTTTTTTTTTTTTTTTTTTTTTTTTTGATTGTGCAATAGTGCACTTTGGTCTGCCAGGCAGCAGAGGGCGGCGTCATGCGAGAATGAATGTGAATTTGCCTGTTATGTGTTGCTGTACATTCAGACCAGTCACTGGCCACAGAGCCTCACAGCCAGAGGAAATCAACAAGGAAGTGAATTGGTCTCCGTTGATGTTAACGCATAATGGATTTTTTACACCATCACCGCGGAAAATGTGTTTACAGTACACGGCGGCGCGACCCCTCATCAGCTTAAGGACATCAACAAGGTAAACGAACGAACGCGAACGAGCGCCATATTGGCGCGGAGGTCTCTTGAGAATTGGGGCGAACAGGAACGTCCAAAGCAGTATAAGAGTTAATACTAATACCAGAATGACAAATTAAACATTGTCCGAAATTGTGAAAATAGCCGATCTACATGCTCACAACGCCTCGGAACGCGAGCCCTTGTGAGCATGTAGATCTGCAATTTTCACAATAGAAATAGACAATAGAAAATATGATTATTTGGGGGTCACGTTTTAACCTTTGGTGATGTTTAAGCCCATTCCATCTCTTATAGCATGTTCTCAAGCCAAATAACTATTAGATTAAATTCATAAATAACATTTCTTGCCACGCAGAAACAGGCATGCATGGTTAATTTTACTGTAAGGTAACCTATATCACTACAGCTGAAAACATATCAGAGGTCTTAGTGACCATGGCCCTGCAGTGGAACTAATTCAAACCGTTGTGTAATCGAAAGCATCAAAGTCACATTAGACACGCGCTGTGACATTAATGACACGCAGCCCAAGCTACTTATTGTCAATACCGTGGAGTCGTGGACTATAAGCCATTAATCAACAGAAGCACATTTATCAGAGGCGTCAGTTCAGAAAAGGTAAGGTATGGCAACATGACTGATGTCTTGCACGCGCCTTCCCGCGCGTGCAAGACACCAGCCGCATATTATTTTTTCCTCCGTTTCTACGGTTTCTTGGGCAGCCTGGAGCGGTTATTCAAGTGCGGCTAAACTTGGCATGTTAGTAAACGTGCCACAATTAACAATGATGCATTGCACCTGTGCAGCTGACCTGCGGAACATGGGAATATACCGGTACCATTCTGTCAAGATGGGGAGAATACAAGTGTGGAGAATTGTTGTGTTGGGAGAATAATAGACTATAATACCTTGTTAAAGTGACCAGTTTGTAAAATGTTGCATTTGAAGTTATTTTACTGTAATTTAACAACATAATAACCAGCACAGATAGAAAAAGAGACATTCATGGATTTATATTTAAAAGTAACTTTTATTTCCCCCCCTGGACCCAGGGTATGTTAGCTGCATACCTCTGCCATACCCAATTGACGGCCCCCTGACATTTATGTACTGACATTTCAGAAATCATAAACATGCTTCTTTTTTTCTAATTACTGCTGTGAGCGGGACTTAACCCATTCAGAACGGGTACACATTTTGTGTTTCATTATTTTATACTTTAGCTATTGAAAAATAGCAGATATACAAGCTCGTCGAGTGCCGCGCTGCGAGCTTGTAGATCTGCTATTTTTTGAAAAATCGTGAAGATTAGAATTTTGACCCGATTCTATAAGTGTCTTTTGAATCCTTCTAAGGTTTTTTGAAAACCCTATGTTTCTGTGTCAGCAATCTGGCCAGCCATCGTCAAAGAAAAGGTCCTTTTCACTTAAATGGAGCTCAGTTCGTCTGTTCTTGAGAGACCATTATGTCAGTGGTTCTCAAACCTTTTCATGTGAAGGACCCCCAAAATTATATTTATTTGGCCGCGGACCCCCATCTCAAAATATTTAGTTCCAGGGACCACCCAGAAGCAAAATTTGAGTTACAAACGTTCGCTTTGAAAATACATATATCCAAAGATTTGCACACATTTTCACGACTTTTTCAAAAATAGCAGATCTACAAGCTCGCAGCGCGGCACTCGGTGCCGCGCTGTGAGCTTGTATATCTGCTATTTTTCACTGGTTAAAGCATTGAATAATTCTAGGCCTAAATGGACTTAAATAGCCCCACTGCACAAACACGGCTGCCGCCCTTGATAATAAGGAGCGGGAGGAAACGCAATTAGAGTGAAGGTAAAGGCCATGAATTCAGTTCCTATGAGTCAATAAGCAATCAGTTACTGTCAGCCATGAGCAGGGGTGTCGCACCAAATCCTGAGCCCTGGGTACAAGGATTCACTGCGGGGCCCCCCATGAATGTATTTCATAGAGGGAGGGGGGTTAACACATTTAGACTGGGAACGCATTATGGCGTGTTATTTTGTGCTTTAACTATCGAAAAATAGCAGATATACAAGCTCACAGCGCTGCACCAAGTACCGCGCTGCGAGCTTGAAGATCTGCTATTTTTGAAAAGAATCGTAAAAGTCTTTGAATATTTCAAATCCTTCTAAGGTTTTTTGAAAAACCTATGTTTCTATGTCAGTGCTGCTCAAACATTTTCATGCGAAAGACCCCCAAAGTGATATGTTTTTGGCCACGGAACCTCATCTCAAAATATTTAGTTCCAGGGACCCCCCCAAGAAGCAAAATTTGAGTTACAAATGTTCGCTTGAAAAATACATATAGGCCTATTCAAAGAATTGCACACATTTTCGCGACTTTTCAAAAATAGCAGATCTACAAGCTCGCAGCGAGGCACTCGGTGCCGCACTGTGAGCTTGTAGATCTGCTATTTTTTTCAATCGCTAAAGACAGGCCCCTCTACCGTGGGCCCTAGTAACTCACTCCCACTCCCCCCCTTGTGACGCCCCTGGCCATGACTGGAAGTGGAACAAACAGCACAATATAAACTTTCACATCTGTGCTGCCATCATTTATTTCCTTGTTCATTTTGTAACACACAGCGCCTCATGTAAACATAGTGTGCTGTTGCTGTCGGGTGGAAACCTTGTATGTCCAAACCACTGTTATTTAAAAAATAAAAACATCTTGTTACTAAGTGGGACAAAAGGGCCAGGGCAGATTGTTTTTATAATGGAAGTGGATGGGGGGGGGGGGGATGTTTTTCATTGCCTCATTATTGCTATTTAAAGTACCAAAAGAAAAACATCTACGTGATATTAATAAAAAGGGAACACAAAAGTACAATAGTTACATTGCAAAACAGGGGTGGCAGCAAGCAACTGACCGGTGACCACATTTTGCAAGAATCCATTCCCAATGTGTCGAGTCTCCTGGCATAATGTCTGACCTAATCAAAGTATAGGCATAAACAATATGGCTATAACTAACTAGTGACTACACGTGTATGCACGCGCGCGCACACACACACACACACACACACACACACACACACACACACACACACACACACACACACACACACAGAGCGGCCTCCTTTTGATATTGCCTCCATTATGCACAGTGGTGCCTTCGCACGTGTGCAAGACAACAGTCATGTTGCCATACCGTCATGCAACAGGCATGATGCATTTATTTTAAGAAGTACATTTTTTATTTTTTATTTTATTTTTCCTGTTTCTACGGTTTCTTGGGCTGGATATGGCAGCCTGGAACGGTTGTTCAAGTGCAGCTAAACTTGGCATGTTAATAAACGTGCCACAATTAACAATAATGCATTGCACCTGTGCAGCTGACCTGCGGAACCTGGGAATATACGATCTAGTCAAGATGGGGAGAATAAAAGTGTGGAGAATATAATTATAATACCTTGTTAAAGTGACGATTGTGTTACATTTTGCATTTGTAGTTATTGTACTGCAATTTAACAACATAATAACCAGCACAGATAGACAAAGAGACATTCATGGATTTATATTTAAAAGTAACTTTTATTTTCCCCCTGGACCCAGGGTATGTTAGCTGCATACCCCTGCCATAGCCAATTGACGCCCCTGCATCTAACCCTTCCAATATGCGAGACGAGAGCCGTTCCTTCAGCAAAAACAACAACCACATGAGCGTCTCTCTATTTGATGACAGCTTGAGCAATCCTGAAATATAAATATGAAAATGGTGAGGGTCTCTCTATGTCGTTTGATGACAGTTTGAACAATGCTGAATTATAGGCTACATCCCATTCCAGAGTCCAGAGCCCTCCCTTTGCGGCTACAACAGCTGCCATTCTTCTGGAAATGGTTTCCACAAGATTTCGGAGTGGGTGTGGGAATCTGTGCCCCGTCGGCCTGAAGAGCATTTATGAGGTCAGGTAGTGATTCTGTACGAGAAGGTCCTTCACATGAAAAAGTTTGAGCACCACTGACATAGAAACATTTTTCAAAAAGGATTTGAAATATTCAAAGACTATATCTGCTATTTTTCAATAGTTAAAGCACAAAATAATGTGTAGTAATGCGTTCCCATCCACCCCTATGAAGAAACTTCATGGGGGGCCCCTGCAGTGAATCCTTGTACCCAGGGCCCAGAATTTGGTGCGACACCCCTGCCTGGCTCACAATCAGCGGTCCAAATCATCCCAATATTCAGTATTCACTATTCGGTAGGGTTGTGGTCAGGGCTCTGTGTGCAGACGACTCCAGTTCCTCCGCAACAATCTGGTATGGGCCTCGCTTTGTGGAACAGGAGAGGAAGCAATTGTCTAAATTATCTGGTGAAATCTCGATATTTTGACGTCCCATTAGCCTTTTAGGGTTAGGTTTAGGCATGGTTTTACTGAGGTCAGGGTTAGGGTTAGACATCGTAGCATTCACCAGGTTAACATTCGCCAGGTTAGCATTCACCAGCGTCGGCAGGTTAGCATTTCAAGAGATCTGGTGGGAGGGGTTGTTTGACTTGTGTGTACACAAAAACAATCCCCCCTCCCCTCTATGACAGGCATCAAACAGGTTGTTGTCTTTGATGTTTCATTGATTAGAGAGATCACTAACAAGCTATTGACACTTGTATGGCTCAATCAATTACCGCAGTTCACAACCCCTTTGAAGTTCAAAGGGAGCAATTAAGAGCTCTGGCTGAGTTCCCCCTGCTGATTTGCTCTCTCGTTAGACCCACCCCCTCCTCCGAATTGCATTGATTTCATTGGCTTGGTACTGAAGAAACCAAAGAAACTTCATATGACAACACCCGACCAAGAGAACCAGTCCGCTCAGAGAGTGGGCGGGTCTATGGGCTGGAGCCAGGCAAGAATAAAACAACTGTTAATACAATAATGCTAATGGTCTCTCTGCATTTCTATTGTCAAAATGTAGATATTGTGATCTCGGTGGTACATTTTGGTACTTGTGCGGATGACGTGGGTTTGAGTTCCACGTAGGATATGAACGTTACGCTTCGCAGCTTTAACATAATGTAATGTTCTAATATAATATCGTCTATCACCTCACCAGTAAATATATGAGTGAATATAACAAATTGACGTTGTCGGGCAGAAACCTTGTATCTCCAAGTTTAAAATGTGTATGTTTTCTTCGCAAAGTAAAACCCTGCTTCATCATACAAGGCTGTTGCACAAACGTAGTGAAAACAGCAGATCTACAAGCACACAACGCCTCGCAACCGCGAGGCGTTGTGTGCTTGTAGATCGGCTGTTTTCACTAGTTTAAATCATTTTTAAAACGATGAATACAAAAAAAAAAAAAAAAGAAACGGTTTTGGACATACAAGGTTTCCACCAGACAACGACGAAATGCTCTCATCAGCAACAGGCTGCCTGTCAAGTTTCTGTAACGTAGTGTTTGGGTTGAGAGATTAGGTGTAAACCTGGCATGGGGTGGACGGGGATGGCTGGTTAGCTCCTTGTAAATCAGACCCAGGACAGCACCAGCAGACAGCTCAACAGAGATCATCCCAGATCGCAACTCTCACCACTTCATATCATCCCATACATCACGCTGACATAGCAGCAGCCGCAGGCCTGCTTTGCTCCGTGACGGGGGAAGCAACATGTAAGATGTTTGTGTGGAAAGACAAATACTTTCCAGGCACGTGCACACATAGACATCAAAGGGGGCTTGAGCCCCTGACCTTTCATCCGGCTGTAAAAAGTGCCCTCTCCTAGGCATATATACTAGGGTATAAGAAATGCAAACGCCCTCTTTCCATGCCAAAATGTTGAAAAAGCCATATTGGACCAAAAAAACAAAAAACAAATCTGTTTGGAGCTGCAAAAAATTAAAAGCCTTATATAAGCCTTATAATGAAGGCAACACATGCCGTAAGTGTCTATATTAGCTATATTAGCCCACTATCAAAATGACTAAGTAGGCTACAAATACATAATGAGCATTCATGATTAAATGTACATTTTCCCTGCAGCGCATCATGGAGAGAATGTTGAAATGTAATATTTATTCTACACATTTTTACAGCATTGGAAAACGTTAAGAATGTTTGTGTCATGGCTGTCCTCCTACAGAAACCATATTAACACATCTGTTGCCATGGCTTATTTCTGTCTGTACTGTGCTCTTGCCATGTTTTTGACCAACTTCGAAGACAGCCTCAGCATTCAGTTTTATCATGACAAAATCACACGGAATGAAAGAGGAGATTTTCTAGTTTCATCCGGTCCAAGAACCATGTTTCTACGATGTTCGCTTCTGTATTTATCGGCCAGACAAAAAAATAAAAATCGGCTAAAAATGACCCTTTTTTAGACCTTGTTTTGAGAAAAACAGCTTCTAGTGAATGATACTGTATCAGGCTGAAAACTCACTTGATCTTTTTAGCTTTGACTTCAATGACTTCAATATTGTATTTACAGTATTTTTCCTTCAAAGAAATACAAAAGAATAATACAAATAAGTGTTTTTTATTTTGTTTCTTTACCGTTTTCAATCAAGTGTATTCTTGCTAGTTCAGTGTTTCTCTGGCTTGTTCACATTGTTTCTCACATTGTGTGTGTGTGTGCGCACGTGCATGTTCTGAGTCTGCATGTGTGCACCTGTACGTGTGCACGTTCACAGTTCAGACGCTGCGTGCGTGTGAATGTTCACAGTTCAGAGGCTGCGTGCGTGTTCACAGTTCAGAGGCTGCGTGCGTGTGCATGTTCACAGTTCATTGGCTTTTCAGTTCTCCAAAGGGAAGTCAGCAGGCTCCCACGAACCACTCAGGACCACTACCTATAAATATAGAAAAATAAAATCCATTTACAATACAATACAATTTTCTTTTCTATCCCTCCCTCCCTCCCTCTCTCCTTCATTTCTCTCCTCCCTCCCTCCCTCCCTCTTTCTCTCTCCGCCCTCTCTCTCTCTCTCTCTCTCTCACACACACACACACACACACACACACACACACACACACACACACACACACACACACACACACAATACATTTTCTTTCTTTCTATACCTCCCTCCCTCTCTCTCCTTCATTTCTCTCCTCCCTCCCTCCCTCCCTCTCTCTCTCTCTCACACACACACACACACACACACACACACACACACACACACACACACACACACACACACACACACAATACATTTTCTTTCTATCCCTCCCTCCCTCTCTCTCTCTCCTTCATTTCTCTCCTCCCTCCCTCTTTCTCTCTCTCACACACACACACACACACACACACACACACACACACACACACACACACACACACACACACACACACACACACACACACACACCAATAGAAAACATTTTCTCTCTCTCTTCCTCCCCCCCTCCTTCTCTCTCTCTCACACTAAAAGTTTTAGGCGTTTAGAAGACACATTTATCCTACCCAGAGCGACTTAGATTATAAAACATACATTGATTCATCTGACGATTATATATAGGCTATATGGATGTATATATAGGCTATATGAAATAAAAAAATAAAAATGTAATCGTGGATCACTACTATACCGGCAGTTCGCGATACAAATACAACTTCAGAAACAGGAAAAAAAAGGGGGGGGGGGGGGGGGAGAAAGAGAAAGAAACATTTACCTCACGAGCTGCTAGTTTGGCACGTTCACGACGGGGCCTTTGTGTGGGCTGCGGGGACGGTCCAGCTGGACTCTGGGGGAGAAGCGACCGGGTCCGCCTCTGGTGGTTCTGGCTCCGGTTCTGGCTCAGAAACCTCCGACTCAGTGTCAGGCCTCGGAGCAGAATGCAATATGTACGCGTCCATAGTAGCCTGGCCAGGCCCTGGAGCCATCGGACGACGGCCTCTCCTCACTGTACCTCGTCCACATCCTCTTCCACGTAGTGGATCTGGATCGCGTTCTTGTCTGGTTCCAACCTCAACTACGGAGGTAGTCCGACTCCGCGCAACACCGCGACCGCGGGTGAACCCACTGAGCCCTGGACGAGTGGACATGATGATCGAGCCCTATACAGCTAGGACTCAACTCAATTGGCTTCTCTCGCTCTCTCTCTCTCAGTGACAAATGTCCGACTACAACTCGCTCAAACAGGTATGTTTTAGACTCCATTATATAGGTTCCTGTTGATAAACGACAGGCGATGGGTTCTTCCTTTGATCGTGGCTGTTTGTTTTGTATTCCAGGGTCGAAGGAACGCAAAAGTAGATTGTCTAGCTGCTGTTGTAGCGCCACCGTCTTGTGACAAAAAAAAAATTGTCACAGTGACCCACTAATGCCAGGACATTCACAGCAGCCCGTGATAGACTAGAGTTAGTTGTAACTTGTGATGACGATGATGAGGAAGAATATGTTGTTTGTCACCGCGACTGACTAATTCCAGGGCTGCATAGCAGGAGTTATTTGTGATGATGATGATGATGATGATGATGATGAGTAAAATAGATAGTCCAGGCGTCGCCGTCTTTGATAGGTGACGTTGTGATGAAGCCGAAATTACAGCGACCCACTATAGTATGATGTGATGATGATGACGCTGCTGCAGAATATTGTACCGATAGGCAGGGGTTGCGGTGGATGAACACGAGTAGATTGTTTTGACCTGGGGAAAACACACACCCTGGCTTCAATCCATTGGTTTCACACAACAGGGCGTCCACTAATCTGACAATGGCGCCATCGTGTGTAATAAAGGTGTAATTGACTAGCCCGACGCACTGAAAGCACTGAAAGGCATTTCTGGTTTAGAGCGAGTAAATGAAGTTTGATATTTGAGCCATTTGAGCCATAGTTTAGCAATATTGTGGTTCATGGGAAGCATTTGTCTTTGTTTTTGGTCACAACACTTATTGAATATGTGATTTCTGACTTATTTTTTATCACAGAAGCACCAAACTTTGTCACAAGATAGGGGAGAGTGTAATTAACCTAATTAAGTAATTAAACCCAAACTCGGGAAACTCGGGGTTGGCACAGCGGTCTATTTGAAATCAAACTCGGGAAACTCGGGGTTGGCACCATATGTGTTAAAAAAAAGCAATTTTCATACATGTTTTAAAAAGCTCCAGGGTGCCACTAGGGTGGCGCTGCCGCATGCGGCTCTAGAGCCGCGGGTTGCTGACCCCCGCCATATCTGAAGGCAGCATTAAAGAGAATGTAATTGTCCAAACTCGAATGCAGCATCTTATGTTGAAAGAATTGGCTTCTCTGTGTAGAAATCCATGCTCTATGCCACATCTCCAGTATTGACTTGATTGTGCTTAGTTCGGTGTGGTATAAAGCACCGAAAATAGCCTGAGCTTGGAGGTCGGCTATTTTCTATATTTTCACCAAAAGGCCCTCTCTAACATTCTCTGCACGTCCCTGGACAAAACCCTTCTATCTGACATTTACCTGACCCTCGGTTATGTCTTGTTGCGTTATATCAGTGGTGGGGGAGTACTTCATTTTTTTAGATCCTATTACTTTACTTTGTATGCTACTCCACTACATTTCACATGGAGATACTTTTTTATTTCACTACAATTATTGTTAGACAGCTTTAGTTAAAAGCTGCTTTTATTATTTTGATTATTCATACAAATTACAAAACATGCATTGATGCATGATTACTAATCATGTATTATTACAGGTTAGCTACACAGCAGCAACTAAAGCGATTAAAATAAGCCCTGACTTTACCAGCCGCAACATTAAAGTAATATACATAAACGGACTACTAATTACAATCCGCTAATAAAATAAGTATTTCGTAAGTTTTTGAATAGGGATGTTAATCAACACATTATTTGCGAATCGACGCGTCGAGGCCGAAAATCTACGCGTCGATCAACTTTTTTCACTTTTTTTTCTGCTAAGCTGCAGCTGAGAGGAGAGCACAACGGCTCATTACTTTAAGCAACACATATGCAGCTGCACCCATCAGAACTTGCATCAAAGCCCTAATAATAATTATAATAAATAATTGCTTCCTTGCGTTAGCATGGAGTCTGTTCTCTAGAGACTAGAAGCGGAGTGACAAATTCCATAGAAAGTAGTGGGAGCGCTCTGGCTGGCACCCCAGGCTAGTGTATCAAAAGTGGAGCTTTGGTCTGCCTCGCTCTCCCTCCCCCGACCGCGTCCACGGGTGTGTCGCATTAACGACAAGTAGTGTATTTTGTGTTGTGTTTTATTGTCAATCTTGACAAAATCACCGCACACGAGGCGACGCTGCCATTAACAAGCGAGCTTTCGTGTCAAGCATGCATGCAAAGGCAGGAGGTAAACGAAACAGATCCTGTCAGCGCGCACTGCTATGACGCGTGCCCTCGGGATTCCATAGGTCTGCTACCGACGAGTAGTGTATTTTGTGTTGTGTTTTATTGTCAATCTTGACAAAATCACCACCCACGAGGCGACGCTGCCATTAACAAGCGAGCTTTCGTGTCAAGCATGCATGCAAAGGCAGGAGGTAAACAAAACAGATCCTGTCAGCGCGCACTGCTATGACGCGTGTCCTCGGGATTCCATAATAGGTCTGCTACTCTTTTCCCCTCTGCACCAAATCTCTTTTGATGAAAATAGCCAATCTTACGAGCTCACAGCGCTTGTAGATTGGCTATTTCCACAGAGCGTTCACCCCAGGATGGGGTCGGCTCGCGTTTTCAAAGACGCCGCACTTCGCTCCATCAGGTGTAGGATCTAACCGTGGCTCTGACTCATCCTCCAGCTTCCTGAAGGAGCAGGTGTTAGCTTACCTTAACCCAGCCTGCTGAGATTAAGAGCTTGGTTAAAACCCCTCTAGCAGACGCACAATGTGTTTATCTTTTAATTACGGCCCATAGCAGATAGTCCACCGCCTTAATCAATTTAGGCCCACGCTTATTTAATGCTTTTAGCTATTGAAAAATAGCGGATCTACAAGCTCGCAGCGCGGCACTCTGGATCTGTTATTCTTGAAAAATCGTGAAAATTCTAAGGTGTTTTGAAAAACCTATGTTTCTATGTCAGTGGTGCTCAAACCTTTTCATGTGAAGGACCCCCAAAATCATATGTATTTGGCCACGACCCCCATCTCAAAATATTTCGTTCCAGGGACCCCTCAGAAGCAAAATTTGAGTTAAAAATGTTCGCATCTGCTATTTTCGATTAAACATGAAAATGTGTGCAAATATCTCACTTTTAAAGTGAACATTTGTAAATAAAATATAGGCTTCTGAGGGGTCCCCTCCTCAGAAGCCATGGGGCCCTTGACATGAAAGAGTTTGAGAACCACTGACGTAGAAATGTGTGTTTTTCTAAAAAAAACGTACAAGGGATTTAGAAGACACTTATAGAATCAGGTCAAAATCGGGTCAAAATTCACATGTTCATGATTTTTCAAAAAATAGCGGATCTACAAGCTCGCAGCGTGGCACTCGGTGCCGCGCTGTGAGCTTGTAGATCTGCTATTTTTTACTAGTTAAGGTCTAAAATAACAACACGCAATGATGTGTGCCCGTTCTAAACGGGTTAATATCGCACGTAGGGTACAGTACACACGTGATTCCATTACTGAGCCGGTGTGTGTCCTTCTACCAGGCCCAGATAAGAGGTGTTCCATTATGTTACCCCCACAAAGCCAGGGAATAATGGGACCCTTCCTCTCCACTGCCTCGTCCTCCCAGGGCTTGGTGCGCGCGCATTGGATACCGGTAACGCATTTTGTGCGTGTGGCGAGAGCCCGCACACTTCAAGCAATCTGTTTGAAGGGGAACTTGTGATAAAATAGTACTCGTTGTCCTTTACAAAAGAGTTTCTCAAAAGATGTCCTTTACAGCATTTCCGGAGACTGGGTGCAGGGGTGTCGCACCAAATTCTGGGCCCGGGGTACTTTAACTTTTGAAAGATAGCAGATCCACAAGCTCACAGCCGCGCTGAGAGCTTGTAGAACTGCTATTTATTTTTTTTTAATTGTGAAAATGTGTGCAAGTATTAGAATATTTTTTTTCATGTGAAGGACCCCCAAAATGATATGTATTTGGCCACGGACCCCCATCTCAAAATATTTAGTTCCAGGGACCCCCCCAGAAGCAAAATTACATATATTCAAAGATTTGCACACATTTTCAAGACTTTTCAAAAATAAAAGTTACTTTTAAATATAAATCCGTGGATGTCTCTTTGTCTATTTCTGCTGGTTATTATGTTGTTAAATTACAGTAAAATAACTACAAATGCAAAATTTTACAAAATGGTCACTTTAACAAGGTATTATAATTATATTCTCCACACTTGTATTTTCTCCATCTTGACAAAATGGTGCAATGCATTATTGTTAATTGTGGCACATTTACTAAGATGCCAAGTTTAGCTGCACTTGAACAACCGTTCCAGGCTGCCATATGCAGCCCAATAAACCATAGAAACGGGAAAAAAGGCGCGCGTGCAAGACACCAGTCATGTTGCCATACCTTAGCTTTTCCTGAACTGACGCCGCTGCTCTCCAGACTGTAGTGTAGTGCGGAGAGAGAGAAAACAAATCGCAGAACGGAGCACAAACAGGCTGGAAACCAGGCTAGTATTTTTGCAGAAACTCGCAAATGGCAAGTAACCATTCCATTCCCATTGAAAAGCAGAATCCACCTTCATATAGTCAACGAAGGTAATAAAAATCGCAAAAATAGCTGGTCTGCAAGCTCAATGTTCTGCAAATCCCCTGAAAGTCTACCGTCTTGCCAATGGCAGGACGTGTGTGAAGCTTTGAAATGGTATATCTGTTCTTCCCCACAAGCTATTTTCACTACTTCTTAAATGTTTTAATAATAATAATAATAATAATAATAATAATTTATATTTATTCGCGGAAAATCGTTGATTTTTGTTTATGAAATACTTTTGTTGGGAAAGTTGTTTTAACTTTTTAAAATATTACAGCGTCACACAAAAACATCAAAAGTAGCAGATCCAGAAGCTCAAAAAACAGTCGTGCCAATTCTTTGCCATCTGGCCAGTGATGTATATCAGACCAGTTACCCATATATGGAGACCCCTGGTACCCATATATGAGATCCATGTACTGTATATGAAGATGAAGTGAGAGCCCAAACATACTTACTCAGTTATTCGTTATGTGAAAGTCCTATGATGTCTATGACATCTGACATCATACATCTTGACATCACAACATTGGCATCACAACCAATGTACTTGTCTTTAAAAGTAAACGTCCAATAAACCAAATGTTATTCAACATCTATTCACAACTAATTAAACTGTACTTTAATAACAAGTCCCGTAAAGTTGTTGCACTGATCCACAGTGGTGCTTGTGTGTGAAATGTTTCACTGGACATTAGCTCTGAAAGGAAGACCTAAGAATCCCTACCATGCTGCTGTGGTAGTCGGACACAAACTGTACTCATTTGGAGGATTAAACAGCTACCAGAACAACAGGGATCAGATTGAAGTCCACATCTTCAACACAGTGTCTTTGCGTTGGAGGAAGTTGCCCCCAGTGACAAATGGAAGAGGAAACGGTCCCTCTGGGCGCTATGGCCACACAGCCGTGCTGGTAGAAGAAATTGTCTACATCTGGGGAGGAAGATATCCTTACTGCAACGTTCTTTATGCCTTTGATGTCGACACCCACAGTTGGTCCACACCCAATATTTCTGGGTCTATTCCAAGAGCAAGGAGCCACCATTCAGCCTGTGTCCTGGAGAAGGTCATGTATGTGTATGGAGGATTCAACCAGCCTGCTGGATGGACTAACAAGTTGGACACCAGCATAATGGTCTGGTCCTTAATTAACACCAGAGGCACTACACCACCTGCTTCCCACAGTCACTCTGCCACCATAATTGGAACAAAGATATTTGTATTTGGGGGAAACGGGGGAGAGCGGCACTTAAACAACATTACTGTGTTTGACACAGAGACCAACTGCTGGCTGAAGACACTTTCTGCTCAGCTTCTCCCAGAAGAACGTTCAAATCATTCAGCCTTTGCCTACAATGGACAGCTGTATGTATTTGGTGGCTGGAATTGGAACCAGTACTTCAATGATCTGTGGAATTTCAGTGCAGAGTCCTTTTCCTGGAAGCAGGTTGAGACCAAGGGGAAAGGCCCCTGTAGGCTGAGTGGGATGTGCTGTTGCATGGTGGAAGGTCGCATCATCATCTTTGGAGGACACAATTACAAAGGACACATCACTGATGACCTGTACATCTTAGATTTAAGTCCTAGCCTGAAGACGTTATGCAAGCTATCAGTTATTCATTACGGTCTGGATGAGTCTGAACTCCCACATGACGTCAGGTGGGAACTGGCAACCATGACTACCAACAGAAACTGATCAAAAGGACAGCCCACACCACCACACGTGCAGACAATGTCTAAGCAAGCAAGCGTGCGTGCGCGCACACACACACACACACACGGCCATTTTTGAGCTGCGCATACAGCAGATTTGGATTCAGCACGCCTTAATACATCTAGGAAACATGTATGCCATAAATTAACATGATTTGCCTTCGGGGTAAAGATTTTTGGAAAACTGACTATGGTGCTTTGATTTTTTTTTTTTTTTTTTTATGCAGCCCTAACCTCGCGTAGCCAGGTTTACGGGGAAATCTCGCTCTTTCGAACGACCATCATTTCGACAAAGGAGCGTCGGGAGGGTTAGTGACTCACTCCACGGAGGTTAGGGTTAGGGTAAGGGGTTGGGTTTGGGTGTCAAAAAGATTACATGTAGGTTTACTCATCTGCAAAGAGAAAAGCCTGGTCACAGATGTGGCATTTCAACTCTTCAGTATTTACTGCTCTTTTCCAGAAAATGTCGTGCAAATGCATTTTTTCCACAGGTTTATTTCCCTGTTTTGCCTTTTAATTTTTTCATGGAGAATGGAGCGTATTTTTCCAGAAACTCCCAAATGGCAAGAAACCACTCCATTCCCACTGAAAAGCAGAATCCACCTTCATAGGTAGATTTAAACTTCAGTGTCAGAGAAGGTCATAAAAATAGCAAAAATAGCTGATCTACAAGCTCAATGTTGTGCAAATCCCCATAATCTACCGTCTTGCCAATGGCATGACGTGTGAAGTTTTGAAATGGCACATCTTAAGGCAGAGAGTGCCTAGAAAGGTGGGACTTCCGCTGTGTGAACTTTCCTGGAAATTGTCTTTTTTTCACAGTGCGGTGTTCCTGCGAACGTATTCCCCGCTGGAAAGATCTGTTCTACTTCTCCTGCTCCTTCGGTTGCGCTCGCAACAAACAATATCCAAACAACACATGGATTCAGTTACACCTATTAAGAGCGAGTTAAGAGCTACAATGTATTTTTGTTTGTTTTGCTGGGGGATGTAAACAGCACCACATGACGTAACTTTCTCGCCCAGCGTGTTATTACAGTAAAAAAAAAATCAGTATTGTCACCTGATTTGCCAATCCTTTATTACTGGTCCTTTGGGAATAGGGATGGGACGATAAGCGATATTATCGATGTGACGGACAGACTGACTGACTGACAGACAGACGGTGGAGGTTTTGATAGTAACTGCAACCTGACGGTCACAACAACAGCAGTAGCAGGACAATAACAGGCAAGGAGCAACAGGTGGCTTTGTCACCAGATTTCACCTCATGCTGCAGATGACTGGTCGGTGCGATGACCCACATTATAACCTTGTAATTGAACTTCCCCCGATCGATCCTGTCTGGAGTTCCGTGCTGCGGGTCATTCCCAGCCCACTGACCTCTGGCCTCAGCCCAGTGGTGTCCAGACGGCGTTCTGAGGCCCACTGGTGTGCCGTTCATGAGACAAGTCCAGGCGGTCCTTGGGATTTTATGACAGTCAATTATACATTATTATTATTGTAAAATACAGAAACTAAATACAAAAGGTTGTTAAATTAATCACTTAAACCAGGGAGGTAACATGTCATTAGGTCGAACACCCTTTGTTTAGATCGACCACCAAACTCTAACCCAAACCGTAATCCTAACCTCAGTAAAACGATGCCTAACTCTAACCCTAACCCTAAACTTAACCTCAGTAACCGTGACGCGGGTGATTATCTAACTTGCCAACGCTGTTCGACCCAACGGGAGTTTGACCAATGGGGCAGTCCCCACCAGGGGTGGGCAATTTATTTTATTCTCCATGGGGCCACATGAACAAAAGAAAACATTGTGGAGGGCAAGATGTGCTCCCCGCAAATTAAACACACAGCTTTACCTCCGACTTCAGTAAATAGCAGTCCATTTTCTTTTTTGAAAACCCGGCATTCAGCATCGACTTTTTGATGGGTATGGTAAGGCAGGTCGCCTGACCACCTGCTTGTTATTGAGACAATGATCCAATGATCACGCACACATGCTGATGTACAGTATGCATTGTGCGTCCATATGTACGTGAATAAAAAACTTCAAAATAAAAGCAATTCAGCTTTAGTCCATGCATGAGGTAAAGTTAGAAAATGTGTTCATTTTGTAATTTGCCATTAACCCTACAGTACATGGTCAGAGTGAACCAAAGCCGTACAATGCCCAGGTCTGACTTAGACCATTATGGTTGACCGGAGTACTTCAGGGCTTTTTTTTCTGTGATTATGAGGAAAAGCTTTTGCTGACAATAGCAGATCAACAAGCTCACAACGCAACACGTTGTGAGCTTGTTGATCTGCTATTTTACGGATGCTAGGGTTTATAATAAGTGGTTAATTAGACAAAACCTACTTTAATTGCACCCATAGGTCGCATTTAGTATGAAAACCTGCAGATCATGTCCGTGCGTCCGTCCGTGCGTGCGTCACTCCTCATGTCACTCTCCAATATGGCCAATACACTAATACTCTACATCTGACCTCACAGACTCCAAATTCAAATGATGACTCGACCAGCCAGATTAATAGTTTGACTCTTCATAACATGTGCCGTATTAAGAAACTCTGACGCTTCTCGCACTTAGGGCGTCTTACTGGTATATTTAACCTCACAGCGCGTCGCGATGCGATCTGCGTGCGCTGTGAGCATGTAGATCGGCTGTTTCATGCATACAGGAGGTGCCTTGTGATTTTCCCTTGCCCATTGGTGTGCATTGAGCACCAGAACCAGAAAAAATCACTACCTTTGAATTCCTGTCTCTACACCGTCCTGTCCAAATAAAGAAAAAGTGAAAATGTTAGCCTGGTTAATAAACCAGACCGCACAACACCACCCTGTGGTGTAGTGTGGTCTGGAGCCTCACAATTGAGAATCCATTTCCACCAGCCACCAGAAAGGGTTAGCCAATCAGGGCTGTAGGCTGTGTGGATACAAAAACATTCCCCACTCCCCCTCCCCTCTATCAAACAGTTAGTTTTCTTTGATGTTTCATTGATTAGAGAGAACACTAACAAGGTCACAGGCATCAAACAGGTAGTTGTCTTTGATGCTTTCATTGACACTAACGAGGTCTTGACACTTGTATGGCCCAATCAATTACCTTAGTGTGCAACCCCTTTGAAGTTCAAAGGGAGCAATTAAGAGCTCACCAGGCTTTAGCCCACCCCCCAGAAATGGAATCTCTCCCTGCAATCCCAGACTCTCTTCCCAAAACAAAGTGTGTGATAGAGGCTGGCACCGCCAGGCAACA
This sequence comes from Nannobrachium achirus, assembly GCF_963921795.1. Taxonomy (NCBI): domain Eukaryota; kingdom Metazoa; phylum Chordata; class Actinopteri; order Myctophiformes; family Myctophidae; genus Nannobrachium; species Nannobrachium achirus. The sequence continues at coordinate 8,423,808 of NC_137812.1, forward strand.
AAATGTATATCGTCACTGTCGGGCAGAAACCTTGTATCTCGTGTTTCAAATTTGTAAATTTTTTCACAAAGCAAAGCCCTGCTTCATCATACAATGCCGTCGCACAAAAGTAGTGAAAACAGCAGATCTACAAGCACTGCGAGGCGTTGTGTGCTTGTAGATCAGCTGTTTTCACTAGTTTAAATCATTTTTAAAATGATAAATAGAAAACTAATACAAGGTTTCCACCCGACAACGATGATTTTTTTAAAGTAAAATCCCATCTCACACCGACAGCAGGATAATAAGGAGCAAACCAAGAAATAAGCGAAGGCACAACAAAGACACATATAACTTCATGAATAATTTGTTTTAGTGACAGGAATTGTCTAATACTTCAGATCCTCTTGCATATAGGGCGGACGGATATACCCGCTCTGCATCGCAGAACAGAAGCAGTTATACGTTGTAGGGATGGGAAGATATGAAAATGTCATATCACGATTATTGAGACAAAAGAAATCGCGATTTACGATATTTATCGCGATAATCCAAATCCATTATCCTTGGGGCGGAACATTTGCCAAAAAATTGCAGATCTACAAGCTCACAATGCGTCACTTGTAGATCTTTTGCGCCGCTTGTTGCGCCGCTTGTTGCGCCGCTTGTTGTGAAGCTTGTAGATCTGCCATTTTTTGGGCAAAGACATATGAAAGAGTGAAAAAAAAGACTGTATCAAGTACGTATATTATAAGTCATTTTTACCATTATAGAGGGTTTAAGTGGTACCGGATATGCAGCTCTGCAAATAAAACGTGAATTGATCCCAGTGCAAGACAGGGGATGAGATCACTATAAATTAAATCTCCACGATTATATCGCGAGTGTTTTTTATCACGATAAACGATAATATCACTTATCGTCCCATCCTGTACGTTTAATATTATTTTTATGGTTGTGTGACTGGCCACAGATAGCATGGTCTCCAACGTGATAGAATGTATTGAATAAAAGATAAGATGAAACTTTAATGAGACCTAGGGGGAGACTCACTAATGCCGTACAGGAGAGCAGACAGCCAACGCGAGAAGAACCCCACAATACTGTATGTGTAGCTGTACCCAGTACATCTCTGAGAGAGAGAGAGAGAGAGAGAGGGTATAGTGGATACATCTTAGAGTTAGACATACTGTACCTCTCCTACAGCAGGGGTTTTCAAAGTGGGTGACGTGGCACCCTGGGGTGCCGTGACGGCAGTCCAGGGGTGCCGCGAGATAATTTGATAATATTTGGAATTTATTTTAAACTTGAAGTACAAAGTTATTTTCAGTCAGTTCTAACCAACATGGCAATTATCTCAACGTTTTCCTCACATACTGACTAAAATATCGTCACTGTCGGGCAGAAACCTTGTATCTCCAAGTTTCAAATGTGTACGTCTTTTGGTAAAGCAAAGCCCTGCTTCATCATACAAGACTGTCGCACAAAACTAGTGAAAACAGCTACAAGCACACAGCGCCTCGCAATGCAAGGCGTTGTGTGCTTGTAGATCTGCTGTTTTCACTAGTTTAGCACATTTTATAGATGACAAATACAGAACGAACGGTTTTGGACATACAAGGTTTCCACCCGACAACGACGATATGCTATAAATATAAGGTGCTGTGAGTGAAAATTATAATGTAGGGGTGCCTCGGATTAAAACAAAAATATGCATGGGGTGCCCTGAGACCAAAAGGTTTGGGAACCCCTGCTCTACAGTATATCTTTCAGACCAGGTTTCACGTCACAGCCAATCCCATCTCCTCCTCAACCTCCTTACTGAAACTCTCTGTCCACCAATCATTGCAACCAAAGGTCGCAGTTTACCATGAGAAATGTCACAGCTTGTCCGCATCCGTGTAGACGTGTGTGTACACATTTTTACAGTCTATGGGTTGGTTCCCTTGACACATCACTGTGACATCACAGGTGATATCACAGGTGACATCACCTATGTAAAAGTCCATATATGGGTATTCCCCAGAATCCCTTTTATGCCCATAGGGGGAGATTCCTGTTGACTTTGTCCTCAAAGGTACCTATGGGTTTGGTTTTGCCAGACTCCACCCCTTTGTTTTTTCAAATGGTGGAGTTTAGGCTAAAACACGCCTCTGGAGGCCTCCCATTGTGTTGATTGAAATAAATAAGATATTTCTGTGGGTGCGGCTAAGGAATCTGGGGGCGTTCCTAATTTAGGTCCAGGACATGGCCCATATCTGTGTGGCTGATTCAGATAGGGATTTCCATGTATGGGCATAAAAGATATTGTATGTTGTGATATCATGGGAACCACTCTAACAGAATCCCTTTCATGCCCATATATGGAGATCCCTGATGTCATCAATATTAAGCCCATATCTAACAGGACTTCTTATGGGAATGCCCATATATGGAGGAAGACAGCCCTCATCTGTGCGGCTGGTTCAGACAGGCATCTCCATGTATGGGTATAAAAGGGATATACTACCGGTATATACAGTACATGGATCTCCATATATGGGTAACTGGTCCGATATATACATCACTGGCCAGATGGCCAAGAATTGACCTCGCCCTTTAGGGCGAGGTAACTAACCATTTAAAGGACGACTTCAACCATTCTCAACCATATTGTTCATTGCGACCGTCAGGGAGCAGTTTACTATGAAAACCTCCACCGGCCGTCCGTCCGTCCGTCCGTCCGTCCGTCCGTCCGTCACCTTTGTGACCATCAACAAACGTCACACCTTTGTTGATGTTTAAATCGAAGAGTCTTGGTCAAATACTTCTGTTGGTTTCTGCACTGATCATTTATACAATTCAGCTGTGTTTGCTCGTGTCATCATGATGAGGTCATAAATCAGCCATGCCCAAATATAGATTTTACGGGTTTACATGCTTACTCAGTTATTCGTTATGTGAAAGTCCTATGACGTCTATGATATCTGACATCATCATACATACATTCCCTTTTATGCCCATAAATGGAGATCCCCTCTGTAGAACCAGCCACTGACATCACTGTAATGTCAGGGGAACCAAATCCATTTTATGCCCATATATGGAGATCCCTGTGATGCCAGGGGAACCAAATCCCTTTTACGCCCATATATGGAGATCCCTTATGTCATCAATATTAAGCCCATATCTGTGAATATCTTTGGGTACCAGATGTCTCCATATATGGTTAAATGGTCCGATATACATCACTGGCCAGAAGACCAAGAAATGGTGCAACCTCGCCCTTTGCTTTTCTCCCTATAGGCATCTTACTGGTAGGTAGTTTAATGAGGAATGCAGTATGGTGGTAGGTAGGTAGTTATGGCCTTTGATGTAAGATTTTCACTTTCTAGGATAACTATATTTGCTATTCCCAGATGATGCCCTTTTAGGGTACCCCTCATGCCCATATATGGAGATCCCCAGGCTTTACTAATTAACATAAGTTTTATGCCCATATATGGAGATCATTGTCCCAATGTCATCAGATATATGGGCATAAATGGACACAGGCAAACTAGATGGGCTGTATGGATATCCAGATGTGTGATGTAAGTGTTTTATTCCAAATGTGGCACCCCACAGACATATTTCCAGAAACAAAATCCCTTTCATGCCCATATATGGAGATTTCTGATGTCATCAATCCCAGGCCCTGTAAAAAACATGGTTGCTATGGTATGAGCAACTTATGTCTCCATATATGGAGATTCAACTTCAATGAGTAACCATGGCAAACTGCCCGTATGTCTTGATAATTGGTAAAACAAACTTTTGGCCTATTTGTGGAGATAAGCGACCAACGGTCGCTTATCTCCCGATTAGGGAGTCTTACTGGTATAATTGGTCATCACTAATGGTCATAATGAAAATGTAAAGAATTGTATAATTGCGACCGTCAGGGAGCAGTTTACTATGAAAACCTCCACCGGCCGTCCGTCCGTCCGTCCGTCACACCTTTGTGACCATCAACAAACGTCACACCTTTGTTGATGTTTAAATCGAAGAGTCTTGGTCAAATACTTCTGTTGGTTTCTGCACTGATCATTTATACAATTCAGCTGTGTTTGCTCGTGTCATCATGATGAGGTCATAAATCAGCCATGCCCAAATATAGATTTTACGGGTTTACATGCTTACTCAGTTATTCGTTATGTGAAAGTCCTATGACGTCTATGATATCTGACATCATCATACATACATTCCCTTTTATGCCCATAAATGGAGATCCCCTCTGTAGAACCAGCCACTGACATCACTGTAATGTCAGGGGAACCAAATCCATTTTATGCCCATATATGGAGATCCCTGTGATGCCAGGGGAACCAAATCCCTTTTACGCCCATATATGGAGATCCCTTATGTCATCAATATTAAGCCCATATCTGTGAATATCTTTGGGTACCAGATGTCTCCATATATGGTTAAATGGTCCGATATACATCACTGGCCAGAAGACCAAGAAATGGTGCAACCTCGCCCTTTGCTTTTCTCCCTATAGGCATCTTACTGGTAGGTAGTTTAATGAGGAATGCAGTATGGTGGTAGGTAGGTAGTTATGGCCTTTGATGTAAGATTTTCACTTTCTAGGATAACTATATTTGCTATTCCCAGATGATGCCCTTTTAGGGTACCCCTCATGCCCATATATGGAGATCCCCAGGCTTTACTAATTAACATAAGTTTTATGCCCATATATGGAGATCATTGTCCCAATGTCATCAGATATATGGGCATAAATGGACACAGGCAAACTAGATGGGCTGTATGGATATCCAGATGTGTGATGTAAGTGTTTTATTCCAAATGTGGCACCCCACAGACATATTTCCAGAAACAAAATCCCTTTCATGCCCATATATGGAGATTTCTGATGTCATCAATCCCAGGCCCTGTAAAAAACATGGTTGCTATGGTATGAGCAACTTATGTCTCCATATATGGAGATTCAACTTCAATGAGTAACCATGGCAAACTGCCCGTATGTCTTGATAATTGGTAAAACAAACTTTTGGCCTATTTGTGGAGATAAGCGACCAACGGTCGCTTATCTCCCGATTAGGGAGTCTTACTGGTATAATTGGTCATCACTAATGGTCATAATGAAAATGTAAAGAATTGTATAATTGCGACCGTCAGGGAGCAGTTTACTATGAAAACCTCCACCGGCCGTCCGTCCGTCCGTCCGTCACACCTTTGTGACCATCAACAAACGTCACACCTTTGTTGATGTTTAAATCGAAGAGTCTTGGTCAAATACTTCTGTTGGTTTCTGCACTGATCATTTATACAATTCAGCTGTGTTTGCTCGTGTCATCATGATGAGGTCATAAATCAGCCATGCCCAAATATAGATTTTACGGGTTTACATGCTTACTCAGTTATTCGTTATGTGAAAGTCCTATGACGTCTATGATATCTGACATCATCATACATACATTCCCTTTTATGCCCATAAATGGAGATCCCCTCTGTAGAACCAGCCACTGACATCACTGTAATGTCAGGGGAACCAAATCCCTTTTATGCCCATATATGGAGATCCCTGTGATGCCAGGGGAACCAAATCCCTTTTATGCCCATATATGGAGATATGGAGATCCCCGTGTTGCCAGGGTAACCAAATCCATTTTATGCCCATATATGGAGATCCCTGTGATGCCAGGGGAACCAAATCCCTTTTACGCCCATATATGGAGATCCCTTATGTCATCAATATTAAGCCCATATCTGTGAATATCTTTGGGTACCAGATGTCTCCATATATGGTTAAATGGTCCGATATACATCACTGGCCAGAAGACCAAGAAATGGTGCAACCTCGCCCTTTGCTTTTCTCCCTATAGGCATCTTACTGGTAGGTAGTTTAATGAGGAATGCAGTATGGTGGTAGGTAGGTAGTTATGGCCTTTGATGTAAGATTTTCACTTTCTAGGATAACTATATTTGCTATTCCCAGATGATGCCCTTTTAGGGTACCCCTCATGCCCATATATGGAGATCCCCAGGCTTTACTAATTAACATAAGTTTTATGCCCATATATGGAGATCATTGTCCCAATGTCATCAGATATATGGGCATAAATGGACACAGGCAAACTAGATGGGCTGTATGGATATCCAGATGTGTGATGTAAGTGTTTTATTCCAAATGTGGCACCCCACAGACATATTTCCAGAAACAAAATCCCTTTCATGCCCATATATGGAGATTTCTGATGTCATCAATCCCAGGCCCTGTAAAAAACATGGTTGCTATGGTATGAGCAACTTATGTCTCCATATATGGAGATTCAACTTCAATGAGTAACCATGGCAAACTGTCAACTGCCCGTATGTAAAATATGTTGGTAAAACAAACTTTTGGCCTATTTGTGGAGATAAGCGACCAACGGTCGCTTATCTCCCTATTAGGGAGTCTTACTGGTATAGTAAGATGCCTGAGGTAGCGCCATGTCTTGGCCATCTGGCCAGTGATGTAGATCGGACCAGTTACCCATATATGGAGACCCCTGGTACCCATATATGGAGATCCATACATGATTAAGGAGATACTGACCTACCGACGGGACCAGTAGGTGCGCCGTATAAAGTATGGTTATTGACCATGGCGGAGTCGCGCCGTCTCAGGCGACCTTGAGCCACGTGAGACACCGCAGAGCGAGCGCCAGCGAGCAAGTCGCCGTGTCGAGCGTTGCGAAGATTGCATGAGCCGACACAGCGCCGTTAGAAGTTGTAAACCAGGTTCACAGAATCATAAATCACCCCCCCCCCCCCCCCTGACTTTTGTCAACTCACTGAATGATGAAAAACCTACTGCCATCAACCCATTGAATGGTGACAACGAAGTGCCCGTCAGCAGGTCAGTATCTCAGCTACTGCACCATTCAATGGTCTGAATACACGTGAAACAATCCCATTCAGTGCGTTGATAGCATTCGAAGCCGGTGACGTCAGTCAGGACCTTTGTGGCAGCCTTTCTTGCAGTCTGTTGGAGATGGCATTTCTGGTGTCACCTCAAGCGCTTGTCCCCAACAGTGTCCTCCTTGATATAACGCTGTTTTGAGGTGCTGCACCAGTGGGTCCTTAGTTGGGGGTATTTGCTCCATCCCTCTTCCTTTTTTGTGAATAACTCAAGACGGTCTTGATTGATGTTAAGTCATATGCTGCTATTTTAAAAATAGGCTGAACTGTTTTCCTGCCAAATTGTCCTTACCTTTTAACGTGGGCACGCGCACGCATCGTGCACGATCTGTGCGCGACTCATCTAGTAGACGTGTAGACTCGGTGACAGCTTTCGAATAAAAAAACCCCCGTTGAAATAGACATATCCGTTGCGAGGCTGTATCCCTGCTTATCTGCCAGTGTTTACATGAAAAAACATTGGAAACAGCCAGCTGTGCGCTATGGTAACACGTGGGCACGTTCGCGCACATAGCAGACGATATGTGCGCAGATCATATGCCAGGCGGGTAAAAGAATCAAACAGCTACAAAATAAAAAATACCCGCGTGAAAAAATACCATTCTATGGCCGTGCAGTCAGCTCACTTGTTTACAATGAAAAGCTATGCGTTCGGAGCTGAGATTGGACGTCAGACCGGACATGGAAACCTAGATCCGGTCCAAACGGGAAATACGACCGGATACAGTTAGGAGGCGGGCCTAAAGAGCCAGAATCGGCTATAATCAGCTACCATACTTTTAATCGTTTCATAATAATTAAAGCTAATGAAATCTTCGGGCTCCTCTGGCATCGCAGAGTGGTACAGTGGGAAATCTCCGGTTTTCAGTGGGGATCGCAGGAAATTACTTAAGTTGGCTGCTGGTGTGATCGTAGAGGAGAATTGTTAAGCGTTCTACAATGGAAATGACTTTCTCTGGAATTAGTTATAAATTATATTTAAATATATTATTTAAGTTATATTAGTTATATTTAATTAGTGTGGTTGCCTGACAGGGCAACACATTGTAGCTCTAGGGAAACTTTATCCACAACTTTCCAACATCCCATCAAGCATTGCGCAGAAGTTGCACGGAGCTTCCGGCGCCGCAGCCGAGTGTGATCTACAAGCTCACAACGGCTGCATCTGCGACACGACGTGAGCTTGTATGTCTGCTGTTAACCGGAAGTGTCCTACACATAATGCTCCAGTAAATGTTTGCTGAAACAGGTGGATAGTCTTCTAGGGTAACCGTTTATAGACTTCTGTAACTGTTTATAGACTTCTTTACCGCTGCCATTGGATATGGCAGGGTAACTCCTAAAAAATGACGTCACTTTATTGATTACTAGGGTAACTTTTCCACTGCCATTGGAAATTGATGGAATCAATGGGAATGGGAATCAATAGGGAATCAATGGGATAGGGAATCAATGGGAGTGGGAATCAGTAGGGAATCAATGGGAGTGGGAATCAATAGGGAATCAAAGGGAGTGGGAATCAGAAGGGAATCAATGGGAGTGGGAATCAATAGGGAATCAATGGGAGTGGGAATCAATAGGGAATCAATGGGAGTGGGAATCAGTAGCGAATCAATGGGAGTGGGAATCAATAGGGAATCAATGGGAGTGGGAATCAGCAGTAGGGAATCAATGGGAGTGGGAATCAGCAGTAGGGAATCAATGGGAGTGGGAATCAGCAGTAGGGAATCAATGGGAGTGGGAATCGATAGTCAATAGGGAATCAATTGGTTGAGCTTCACATGACAGTTAGCTTACTGCAGAATATAGTCACGTCAGCAACCACACTTGCAATTTCCAATTGCATCTTTTCTAGAACTATAAACAATGTAGTCTTACCTACCTCTCAGGTATAGTGCAGCACTGAGCTGTATCAAACAAAATAAATGTTTATGGTGGACACAAAGGGCTTTGCATACAGGAGCGTTGTGTTTTTTTTCCGTTTGCTGCATGATTAAAACACATTGGATTTGGTGTGCAAGGCTGTGAGGAATCCACACTGCGGATCCGAAAAGGAGACATAAAAGGAGTCAATGAGTGTGTGCAAACCCCGTAACTTGTAGATTTTGATTAATATTATGAAACATAAATTAACCACTTCAACCCTATACACATTTTGGCCCTTTGAAAAAAGACAATCTGCAATGCATCACATTGTAGATCTGCTATTTTCGAAGATTTTTTCTACTTTCTACTTTCTACTTTTGTACTTTAAGTACATTTTGATACCAATACTTTTGTACTTTTATTCAAGTACATTTTGAATTCTGGACTTGCAGTATTGATACTTTTACTTTACTACTTTACTTTAACATTCTGAAGCATATGGTGCACACGGCCAATTAATTGGGAGACATTGGTGAGTTTGTACATCGGCTATGTTGGGCCCCTGGGCAGTGACTCGGGTATAGAGAAACCGCCTTAGAACACGGAGGGTTCCCGAAAGGTTCCCAGTTCGATCCCAGGCTCCCCCAGAGTTAGTGTCGAAGAGTCCTTGAGCAAGCACTGAACTCTTGTCACACTGTGTACACCGGCTTTTCTCCGCTATGGCAACAGGTTCTCACCCCCAAGGTGTCAGACACCTGACGCCCTGTCAAGCACCCTACTGGTCACGAGCATGATGACTGTGAAAACGAAGGCCCGGGTTCGATTCCCTGTGACAGTGGAAACATGTCCGAGTAAACATGTGTCGGCGTATGCACACTAAGACTCTCCCTTCGCATCTGTCAGGATGATGCTGTAAGCGTCCCAACGCGTCTGCACGGGTGCTTTTAGCCTCACCCGTGCAGGCGCGTTGGGGCACTTACAGCGAGTCCAGAATGCGTTGGGGGGGGGGTGAAGCAGGGGGAGTGAGAATGGGCTGGCTATGGACACGCGACACGCTGGTGCTTCTTCAGAGTGTCTAAACGACTGAAACTCTTGTCACACTGTTTACACACAAAGGGTTTTTCTCCCGTGTGGACACGCTCGTGTGTCTTCAGGTTGCCTAGCTTACTGAAACCCTTGTCACACTGTTTACACACAAAGGGTTTTTCACCGGTATGGACACGCTGATGTGTCTTCAGGCTACTTAACTCACTGAAACTCTTGTCACACTGTTTACACACAAAGGGTTTTTCTCCAGTGTGAATACGCTGGTGTGTCTTCAGGTTAATTAACGCACTGAAACCCTTGTCACACCGTTTACACACAAAGGGCTTTTCTCCACTGTGGATACGCTGGTGTGTCTTCAGGCCACCTAACTCACTGAAACTCTTGTCACACTGTTTGCAGACAAAGGGTTTTTCTCCCGTGTGGACACGCTCGTGTGTCTTCAGGTTGCCTAGCTTACTGAAACCCTTGTCACACTGTTTACACACAAAGGGTTTTTCACCGGTATGGACACGCTGATGTGTCTTCAGGCTACTTAACTCACTGAAACTCTTGTCACACTGTTTACACACAAAGGGTTTTTCTCCAGTGTGAATACGCTGGTGTGTCTTCAGGTTACTTAACGCACTGAAACTCTTGTCACACTGTTTACACACAAAGGGCTTTTCTCCACTGTGGATACGCTGGTGTGTCTTCAGGCTACCTAACACACTGAAACTCTTGTCACATTGTTTACACACAAATGGTTTTTCTCCACTGTGGATACGTTGGTGTTTCTTCAGGGTACCTAACTCACTGAAACCCTTGTCACACTGTTGACACACAAAGGGTTTTTCTCCACTGTGGATACGCTGATGTGTCTTCAGGTTACTTAACTGACTGAAACTCTTGTCACATTGTTTACAGTGGAAGGGCTTTTCTCTGGTATGAACACGCTGGTGTTTCTTCAGGGTACCTAAATCACTGAAACTCTTGTCACACTGCTTACAGACAAAGGGTTTTTCTCCACTGTGGATACGTTGATGTCTCTTCAGGGTACCTAACTCACTGAAACCCTTGTCACACTGTTTACACACAAATGGTTTTTCTCCCGTGTGGACACTCTTGTGTCTCTTCAGGTTGCCTAGCTTACTGAAATCCTTGTCACACTGTTTACACAGAAAGGGTTTTTCTCCAGTATGGACATGCTGGTGTGTGTTCAGGGTACCTAACTCACTGAAACTCTTGTCACACTGTTTACACTGGAAAGGTTTTTCTTTGGTGTGGACACGTTGGACATGCTGTGCCGTTACCTCAATTAAACTCTTATTATCACATAAGAGGTGTTCTTTCCTGTGTAGGTCGTCAGATGTTTCTTTACCTCTCCTGGCTGCGTTGAAGTCCTCGCAAGATCTCGGTTTGTCTGTGTCTCCTTGTTGCTGGCCGGTTACACAGCTGGTGATTGTCCGACAGGAAGATGAGGGCAGCTGTCCATTGCTCATCGTTTGACAGCAGAGGTTGTTGTGGCACCTCGACATGTCTTCATGGAGGGTGACCCGAGACTTAGAACAGGACACCCGAGACTTAGAACAGGACACCTGTGTCTTGGAAGACTGGTTCATGGACACCGCCCGCTTCTACTTGGACTGTTAAATTGGAAGACGTTTCTTTGACTCTTGCTGGCTGGAAAGACTAATATATTCTCTGTCAATCTCTTTCTCCTCCTCTATGTCTCTATATATCGCTGCCTCTCTGACTCTCACAGTACACTCTGTCTGTAAAGTCCTTGACTTGGTCAAAACCCAGACTAAATGTGATGTTTAGAAACTGCATCACATCTTATTCAGGTTGACCAGCTCCGGTCTGACGTCACACAACACAAACCGTTGACATCATTCCTTATAACACCGATTTGCACATGTGACAGTTGCAATTCATCCATCTGTGATTTTAGTTGAATCATTGAATCAAGTTGATGACCAAACCGGGAAGTAAAGGCAGCTGGCAGGCTAAGAAAAAAAAATGACGTAATTTATATTTATATTTTAATAAGCTCGGCCACCCGAGCATCTTGTCGGGGGCCGGCCTACTCGGGAACGAAGGGTGGGAACAATGAATGCCCCACCCTTTAATGCAAACCCCATTATACCTGTTGTCATAGGGCCCGTTTTGACCATTCGTTTGCCTGTGTCCATTTATGCCCATTAATGGAGATATCTGTCTGTCTGCGTCCATTTCATGCCCATATGGAGATCTCTGTATCTGTCTGTCTCTCTGATCCCTTTTATGCCCATGAGTCAGCTGACTCATATGGCGTACTTAATTCCCTTCGGGCGGCCGAGGGGGGTTGCGATGGCTCCATATCTGAAAATGTCCAAGTGTACCAATGTCACGCTTTTACAAAAAAGTGAACGATTCACCTAAAATCTGGTCTCAATCCTCCAGACTACAACAAAAGTTTAAGTATATAGAGGGTATATATGCACATTTCTAAAGTGACAATTTAAGGACTTTTTAATGCCTCTAAGATGACAAATTAAACATTGTCTAAATTGTCAAATATTAGAGGCCGAAATTGTGAATATAGCCGATCTATAGCTGATCTACATGCTCACAACGTTGTGACATTCAGTGAGTGCTTGAGTTGATAGGAGGACACACATATTATGCACATGCAGTGGCGTCAGTTCAGAAAAAGCTCAAGACACCAGTCATGTTGCCATACCTTATCAACAGGCATGATTCGTTTATTTTGAGAAGTACATTTTCTTTTTTTTCCCCCCCGTTTCTACGGTTTCTTGGGCTGGATATGGCAGCCTGGAACAGTTGTTAAGTGCAGCTAAACTTGGCATGTTAGTAAATGTGCCACAATTAACAATAATGCATTGCACCTGTGGAGCTGAAATGTGGAGAATACAATTATAATACCTTGCTGAAGTGACAATTTTGCATTTGTAGTTATTATAACATAATAACCAGCACAGATAGACAAAGAGACATTCATGTATTTATATTTAAAAGTAACTTTTATTTCCCCCCTGAATCCAGGGTATGGCAGCTGCATACCCCTGCCATACCCAATTGACGCCCCTGTGCACATGGCTTACAGTGAGTGAGAAGGTACAGTATATGGGTTTGGTGACTTCCTCGAAGGCCATGTTTCCTTCAATGGTAAATGGTGCATTTATATCATAGACTGTAAAAAAAAATGGAACGAAGCGAAGCCATTGGTTTCTATGCTGCTAAAATGACATTCTTTTTGTCCCTTGTATGGGTGTCGCCATCATTGTTTTAATGGTACCCCAGGAATCACAAGGAACCAACGGTCACGTGGAACCGCAGGGATACATGGGAGAATGTGGTGTTGAGCCTCCCGAAATAAAGCACACGAAGAACACAGCAGGCTAGTATCAGTTTAGTTGGCCACTTCCCCCCGCAGATTCGTCATCAATTTTAACATAAATGGGACCATATTTGCACAGAACGCATATCATGGTGATTGAAAGGGACTTTTTCACTAGCGACAGGAACCATAAAGTATTTATGACAACGTTTATTAAGGTTAGAAAATCAAAGGGGAAAACAAATGGGGTCCAATGAAGACAAATCCTTTTTGGTACCTCGCGGGGGGAAAACAGCGCAGCTAGCGGCCAAACATAGGAAGTTTTAGTTCCGTATTGGATTCGTTTTAAATCGGCGGAACTATGCCCCTGATTTATATAGAGCCTTTATTCAAGGCTTTATCCAAGGTGCTTTACAAAGTTGTGCATTACATTGACACACACACATCCACATCCACTGATGGTGGAGGAAACCATGCAAGGCACCAACAACCTGCTAATTGGGAGCAATAGGGGTTCAGAGTCTTGCTCAAGGACACTTCGACAGTATAACTCCGGGGGAGCCCGGAATTGAACTTGGAACCTTCTGGTTTCCAAGCGGCCACTCTTACCCTGAGCAACTTCCGCACCGGCAATGGCGGACGGACGGTTCCTCTCTAAATATAATTGCGACCGAAGGTCGCAGTTTACCATGAGAAACGCCACAGCTTGTCCCTTTTATGCCCACATATGGAGTTCCCTGATGTCATCAAAATGAATGATCCCGTTAGAGAGATCCTTGCGATGCCAGGGGGATCAAATCCCTTTAAAGCCCATAAATGGAGATATGGAGATCTCATGATGCCAGGGGAACAAATCCCTTATATGCCCATAAATGGAGATCCCTGATGTGTCCACATCCCTGATGTCCACATCCACTGTGGCCCTTTAAGGCGAGGTTGCTTGTCGGACTGAGGCGTCTTACTAGTAATATCAAAAAATTGTGAAGAAAATAATCCTGAGGGGTTTAATGTGACATTACATAAAAGAAAGTCACAGCGCTGAACTGCCACAGGCATCATAGAATGTCAGGAACGGATTCTTCTGGGAGTTCTGGTACGTGCCAAGTAGATTGGATCCACATGATTTCAACAGCGTTCTTACCACCGGCTCGCTGTTTCCCCAATTTGAAAGTCAACATGTTCACCAGCAGACAGTTTGAGTTAACCCTGCAAGGCCTAGCGTTGCAACATTTTTAAAATCATTTAGAAAAAAATGTTATAATTAGTTTTCCTGTTATTTTTTCACATTAACATCTCCATTAAATCCTATTTTTTAGTATTACAATGACATTGGCCACGATATTTGCATATAAATACCTACCACAGAGGCTGACATTCACACCTCCCAGAGAAGTTGAAATTCCAGCGTCTGGACGAACAACATCTCACTTTTTAACTGAAGCTATTCCTCACTAAACATAAGTAAAATGCCTGTAATATTTGTTTTCGTGATCATTAGAATGTCTAGAACATGTACATATGTTATTTTTGTGAAAAACATCCCCCAAAATGAAAATTAGAGCATCATTTATGATTTATGGCTATAAAATCTTACAAAAACATTATTAACTTTTTATCATTGCATTTTCCTGTGATTAGGACTCCTACAACACCATCTGATTTTTTTTTATTTCTTTTTGGCCAGTAGAAATTAATTCGGGCCTTGCAGGGTTAAGAAGAGCAAAAAAGAGTTGCTCTGGGTTAGGCGCCGCCGTGGGGCCTATGGTTCCTGCCCACCCACCACCGAGGAGAGACTGGGGGCTCGATTCCTCCACGGTGCATCATGGGCCGTCTAACAAACATGTTGTTGGATCTCCCATGATGGCCGTGTTTGTGGGTGCAGGAGGCCGGCAGGGGAGGGAAACTTCCGTCACTGTACCCTAGGGCAGGGGTTTTCAAAGTGGGTGCCGGGGCACCCTGGGGTGCCGTGACGGCAGTCCAGGGGTGCCGCGAGATAATTTGAAATTTATTTGGACACTTGAACAAATATTTAGTATCATTTTAAACTTGATGTACAAAGTTATTTTCAGTCAGTTCTAACCAAAATGGCTATTATCTCAACGCTTTCCTCGCAACGTAATCACTAAAATATCGTCACTGTCGGGCAGAAACCTCGCATCTCCAAGTTTCAAATGTGTGCGTCTTTTGGTAAAGCAAAGCCCTGCTTCATCATACAAGACCGTCGCACAAAACAAGCACACAACGCCTCGCAATGCGAGGCGCTGTGTGCTTGTAGATCGGCTGTTTTCACTAGTTTAGTACATTTTATAGATAATAAATACAAAACGAACGGTTTTGAACATACAAGGTTTCCACCCGACAACGGCAATATGCTATAACTATATGGTGCTGGGAGGATGAAAATTATAATGTAGGGGTGCCTCGGATTAAAAACATATTTATGGGGTGCCCTGAGACAAAAAAGTTTGGGAACCCCTGCCCTAGGGGGGTCCCCAGATTATTTTGGGGGGGTCCCCAGATGATTAACATAAGTGGGTGTATGCACATTTCTAATGTGACAATGTGAGGACTTTTTAATTTCGCTAAAATGACAAATTAAACATTGCGAGGGCTTGGAGCGCAAAGGGCCTAAGTGACATTTTCATTTTTTTCACAGGACAGTTTTTCATTGATTGTAATAATTAAACTACAAACAACATTAAAAAAGTATAATTTAAAATACATTCATTGAAGCCTAATCTGTATTAAAGTATAGATTGATTAAACATATTTCTTTTTATTAAATAATTACAATCAATGGAAAGCTGTCCTGTGAAAAAAATGAAAATGTCACTTAGGCCCTTTGCGCTCCAAGCCCTCGTTGGTCAAATTGTCAAATATTAGAGGCAGAAACACCTGTGATATCACCTGTGATGTCACAGTGATGTGTCAGGGGAACCACAGTGTCAGGCGTGGCCTACATACAGACAGATATACGGATCTGCCGGTTTTCATAGTAAACTTGCGACCTATGGTCGCAATAATCACAAAATAGTTGCTATTCTGAAGCACTGGTGAGAAAACGGGAGCAACCCCTCATGCCCAGGCATCTCCATAAACTTTATAGCCACCCCTCCCAACAACCCCTCAAACGTCTGTCTCCTCCACATTTAAACCCATTATCCCCTGCTCCAATCCAAGATCCTCTTGTCCCGCAGCCCGCATCCGCTTCCAGAAGCAGCACCACAGTCAAAGCTAAGCCAGACTCTCTCCCTCTCTGAAGTACATAAGGGGGTTCAGCTGAGGACAGGACCGCTCCGCTGAACCCCCAGTAAAAAAAGTAAATGTTGAAGCATGGTTTGTGTTAGTCTCGCACTCCACATCTGCCGTGCCTGATTTTAGAAGGCATTCGGTCCAGAGGCGTCAATTGGGTATGGCAAGCTATGGCAGCTGCCATACCTTGGCTAACAGGGGGGAAATAATAAAATGTACTGTAATCGTGCCTGTTGCTAAGGTATAGCAACATGACTGGTGTCTTGCACGTGCGCCCTCGCGCGCGTGCAAGACACCAGTCATGTTGCCATACCTTAGCTTTTGCTGAACTGACGCCACTGATTCGGTCACATGTAGGGTTGTAGCACCGTCAGAAGTGTTCACCTCCAAAGCAAACAGAGTGGCGTGTGTCCGCTTTTGCGGCGTTTTGATGCGTCTCTTTCGATGCACCTAAAGCGTGGAGTTCAGCATTTGAACCACGCTGTATAAAGTCAACATACTAAAAACTTTGACGTATTTGTCTCAAAACGTAACAATAACAATTTTTAAATTAAGAAAGTGAACATGAGCCAGACTACAAGCTCACAACGTGATTGATTGAAATATTTTATTGGTCACAATGAACAAACAACATACTGTATGTACAGTAGTCACATTTAACAGTTCTACTGCCAGATTTATTATTTATTTATTGAGGCTGGTGCCAGCAAAAAGCAGCTTACCTTTGCGATGTTATAGAAAATGATCTATTGATAATTTCCAAACTAATTCATTTTACAGTGGACGCTCATATGTGTACTTTAGCAAAACTGATGGCAGAGGGCAGCCTTATGCAAAGAATTAATGCGAATTGGGCCGCTTCGCTTGCCATACATTCAGAACATAGAAATGCATTTTCTAGATCAGAACCACATAAAACAGCCAGGAAGTGATTTGGGACTGCACGACCCCTCATCAGCTTACAGTCATCAGACAAGGTTGAAAAGAACGAGCCATATTTGCAGCGCGTTTGGTTCAAAATTGGGGCGAACGGGAACGTCCGAAGCAGTAAAAGAGTTAAGATGCAGCCTGGGACAGCTACAGTTGGAACATCCTGTCCAACAGGAACATCTCGAATAGGGCCTTTTACAGTCTTTTTTACATCGGAAGTCCTTGGCACTTGCAAACATAGCAACAAAAACACAATAACATTCGTTGCATTCGAAGCACTGCCATGTGAGCTTTTAGATTGGCTATATTTTCAGCATGTCCTTGCCTATCTAACGCCAAGCGTTCACCCATTATCGCATGCCTATTAGAACACAGCCGCTATAGGGTTGGTGTGTGGGTGACTTCTAAAAGTAAATGCGAGGTCCATTCCGGGGACACGGCGGTCTTTGTGACGGCGTTGGGGACGGATCTGTCCCCTCGTTCTCCCTCTGATGTTCTGCCAGGGCCATCTGGCACTTCCTCCTGCACGCAAGGACACGTGTGTGTGTGTGTGTGTGTGTGTGTGTGTGTGTGTGTGTGTGTGTGTGTGTGTGTGTGTGTGTGTGTGTGTGTGCGCGCATGATCGTGCGTGTGTGTGTGTACAGACACATGTCAGTGAGTGTGCGAGTCACACACTAAAGCAGTATTCACACCAATGGCGTGATCGCGTGCGTGAGCTCTTGAAGCCAATAAAAGCAGCACTGCTCTGCGTGTACGGTAGGTATGGCTTGGGAAATGACTGGAAAGTGATCCGACAGAGTGACTGTCAAACTCAAATGTGTCAATCAACAACAGCCGTCGCGTTAGTAACTATTGAGATTGGCAGATTTCACCCAGGTTTTATCATCTCGCTCACGTCACTTTGTCTGCTAACCTCACTTAACAACAAAATAAAAAGAAAATAAACAAAAATAAAAATATAACAATTCACAGTAGGCTTGCAGTGATCACCCCATGTTGTGCGCTGAAATGTAGTTTCAAATGCACTACATTGCAGTCGCTTTTTTGAGAGTAAAAAAATCAATAAGAAAGAAAGAGGAAGACACGTGTGACGTGTGTGATCAGAAAATGTGCCAATCTCAATACAGTTAGGCACTAACGGTATGTGCTTAGACTGTGTGTTTTTTTTTTTTGTGTGTGTGTGTGTGAACACCGCTTTACTGCCATGTGCGCGCGCGTGTGTGTGTGTGGGGGGGGGGGGGGGGGTGCCTGTGCGTACTTGTGTGCATCAATGCGTATGTCATTGTGTGTGTGTGTGCGCGAGTGAATGCGGGTGGCAGCTGGGAGAAGAAAGTCACACAGATGCATGCATGCGTGTGTATGTATGTGGTTGGGTCTCCTCTTGCCTTCAGTGTTACACACTTAATGGAATTAGGCGTGTGTGCTGCTGGAACTCGTAGCAGGAGCTGGGGTTTGGCACAATGCACTCTGGGAGAGGACCTTCTGTCGACGTAGTGCTCATTATCGCTGGTCAGACAAGTATGCCAATTTCTTTAAAAGTAGCAATAGCTTATCTATTTTTTTAATTCAGTAATTAGTGTGGTTGCTATATAGGCAGGGGTGAAAGTGGGCCCGAACGGATCAGAACGAGGAGGAGAAGGCAGCTGTCAAAATCCGATGAGTCGCGACAATGTCTTTAAAATCGCCCTGAAAAACCACTTACAGGCAGCAGCCGTTCGCAACTGGTAAAAACAAACCTAGCCCAGCCCAGCCCTACCCTCCCCTGCCCCTTCAAACAAACCTAGCCCAGCCCAGCCCTACCCTCCCCTGCCCCTTTTTTGTATATACTTACTGTTTGTATTGACTTACTGTATTTTGTTCTTTCATATATATATATATATATATATTTTTTTTTTTTTTTTTTTTACTGACTATATCTACAGCATAGTACTGTGTTCTATTCGTCTGTCATTCAATGTTATATGAGATACTTTTATGGTTTCCTGTGGAAATATGCTTAGTCTTTTCTAGGATTTCCTTTTAGTAGACCTTGTACCAGTGAACTGTACCGTCATGAAACTGTACCTTTTCCTATGCAAACTTCTAATAAAGTCTTCAATCAATCAATCAATCAATCAGTCATGTCCACATGCTTAAATGAAGTGGGGATCACTTTGCAGGTTGGAGATCCGGTATAGAGCGGATACGGATATGGCATTTGTCCATGCCTGTGTTTGTGTTTGTTTGTTTGTGTGTGTGTGTGTGTGTGTGTGTGTGTGTGTGTGTGTGTGTGTGTGTGTGTGTGTGTGTGTGTGTGTGTGTGTGTGCGTGCGTGCGTGCGTGCGTGCGTGCGTGCGTGCGTGCGTGCGCGCAAATGTACAGATAGAGTAGGCAGGCTCTACGACAAAATACATTTCACCAAAGTTCAAAACATGTTTCTGGTTGGCTGACAGACAGACAGACACGTTATCAGCATTGTTAGTTTTGATTTCCGGTTCAAATCAAGCCATTTTAAAGCTCCCGGCAGCCATCTTGGGTGCCATCTTGAAAATGTGGTAAGTATATTTTCCTAGATTTTGGGGATGTTCTCAAGCATGCCTAAAGGTACCAGAATCAATTGAAAACCCTTTTGTATCAATGTTTAGGGAGGTTTTAGTGGTATTTCATAAAGGCCTATTGACCTGTCTATTTCTCAAAAAACGTGCTTGTTTAAAGGAGCTGTAGTCAACTTTTTCTTGAAAAATAGATGCTGAAATAAAAATAATGTTTCGAAAATATTTTATGAAAAAAAAAGATAAAATAATCATTTTGGCCGATGTCAGGCTGACTTTGTTTACATCCCTCTATTCTTTTATATATTTTAAAATAATAGAAGACGGATGTAAACAAACGCTGGTGAATCTCCAGGTGACCCAACTGACTGAAACTCTTGTCACACTCTTTACAATGAAAAGGTTTTTCTCCAGTGTGGATACGCTGGTGGATCTTCAGTTGTCCTAACACACTGAAACTCTTGTCACACTCTTTACAGTGAAAAGGTTTTTCTCCTGTGTGGATACGTTGGTGCTTCTTAAGTTCATCTAACCGACAAAACGTCTTGTCACACTCTTTACAGGGAAAAGGTTTTTTCTCCAGTGTGGATACGCTGGTGTGCCTTCAGATTACATAACACACTAAAGTTCTTGCCACACTGCTTACAGTGGAAAGGTTTTTCTCCTGTGTGGATACGCTGGTGGATCTTCAGTTCATTTAACCGATAAAAAGCTTTGTCACACTGTTTACAATAGAAAGGTCTTTCTCCAGTGTGTATACGCTGGTGACTCTCCAGGTGACCCAACTGACTGAAACTCTTGCCACACTCTTTACAGTGAAAAGGTTTTTCTCCTGTGTGGATACGTTGGTGTTTCTTGAGTCCATCTAACCGACAAAAAGCCCTGTCACACTCTTTACAGTTAAAAGGTTTTCTTCCAGTGTGGATACGCTGGTGTGCCTTCAGATTTCCTAACACACTAAAGTTCTTGTCACACTGCTTACAGTGGAAAGGTTTTTCTCCTGTGTGGATACGCTGGTGGATCTTCAGGTGTCCTAACACACTGAAACTCTTGTCACACTCTTTACAGTGAAAAGGTTTTTCTCCTGTGTGGATACGTTGGTGCTTCTTAAGTTCATCTAACCGACAAAAAGCCTTGTCACACTCTTTACAGTGAAAAGGTTTTTCTCCAGTGTGGATACGCAGGTGTCTCTTCAGGGGACTTAACAGACTGAAACTCTTGTCACACTCTTTACAGTGAAAAGGTTTTTCTCCAGTGTGGATACGCTGGTGACTCTCCAGGTGACCCAACTTACAGAAACTCTTGTCACACTGTTTGCAGATGTGAGTTTTCTTCCCTGTACAAGTCAGCAGATGTGTCTTCACTTCTCCTGGTTGAGTTAAAGTCTTGGTAAACTTTTGATGACTGGAAGATTTTGGTTCATCTGTGTCTCCTTGTTCTTGGCTGGTTACAATTCTGGTGATTTGCTGGCACGATTCTGAGGGGATCTGTCCATTTATGGGCATTTGGCAATAGAGGTTGCCATGGCTCGACTTAGATCTGGAGTAGGTACAATCAGAACTTAGTCTGGGAGGACTGTGTCCACACGCCTTCCTGAAGTGGAGGTTCATCATCAAATCTGAATCTATACATAGACTGTTATAGAACAGAGTTTTAGGTTCTGTTGGGTAATGGACAATGTATTTATCCTCTTTCTGACTCCCTATGTTTTCTATCTCCTTCTCTCACAACACTGAGCTAGAAAAATGAATGCTCTGGGCTCTGTGGAATGAAGTGGAATTCAAAAGTATTTTCAAGTCTTATACATGCTGAGCAGAGCTCTGGTCTGACCTCAGTCACAACACAACCGGTTGCCGTGCATGCCTGACAACACCGATGTGCGCAGGCTGCCGCCCCTCCATATTTGGGCAAGAGTGATGTCATGAATTTGACATCACTACCATGATGGAAGAGATCCAGGTAGATGCCACGCCTTTATTAGACAATACCACAAATATATACTCTGTTACAAGGATAAAAGGTTTGTGTTCAACATTTGTCTTGACTCTTGAGTGAAAGCATGAAAATATTGTCTTCAAAATATATTTACAGTACTAGAGTAAAATGTCTTGAGTGAAAGCATGAAAATATTGTCTTTTCGAAATATATTTACAGCACTAGAGTAAAAGTAGTACTAAATAGCAAAAAGTTTATGTATGTTTTTATGAAAATAATCGAAATCTGCAAAGCCACTGGTAATTGCAGTTTTCAAATGCTGTGTATGTGGATAGCAGAGAAGTATTAAAAGGGAAATACCCAAGTAAAGTAGATGTAGGCCTATACTCAAAATGTCTACTCAAGCAAAACGTACCGGTCTCCAAAACGTACCGGTATGTACTTTTCGGGATTCCAACTCAAAAGAAGCAAAAGTAGCAGATCGACAACCTCAAAAAATGCTTTTGGGTGTGCTGTATATGATCAAGTAGTAGTTAATTTAGAACAGGGGTCTTCAACAGGGGGTCCGGGACCCCTAGGAGGGCCTCAGGGTTACTACAGGGGGTCCTCCAAATCTTTGAGTCATAGAAAGTTTTTTCTCCTCTTTTATATTAACCACTTGAACCCATAATCTGAGAACTTTAGACAAAAATAGCAGATCTACAAGCTCACAACGCCTCGCACTGCGAGGCGTTGTGAGCTTGTAGATCGGCTATTTCCGGCAAAGATGTTTAGTGTAGAGAGGAAAAAGAGCAGACCAAGCACAGGGTGAAAGTTTGAGTTTCTCAAGTATTGACGGTTCAAGTGGTTAAAGGCCACCAGCTCAGTGGCCTTGTGGTTAGAGTGTCCGCCCTGAGACTGGGAGGTCGGGGGTTCAATTCCCTGGCCGGGTCATACCAAAGACTATAAAAATGTGACCCAATGCCTCCCTGCTTGGCACTCAGTATCAAGGGATGCATTGGGGGTGTTGATCACCACTAAGGTCCAGGGACTACAGATGAAAATTAGCCTATGGCTAACTCTGGCTCATTTACATTTAAGTGAAAACTGACATGTCGATTAATGAGTACTGTCCCTGTCAAATAAACAAACTTTCAACTTTCAAATATCTGAAAACACAAATTGACATGAATCCAAATACACTGATGATTGTGCTGTCAAACACAACTATCTGTTGTGGCAGTCCCTGCTTCATCTCTCTCCCGACTAAGGGGTCCTTGGCCTGAAAACGTTGAAGACCCCTGATTTAGGGAAAAAGAAAAACAGTAAAAACATGGATATAAGAGGTTTCAGCCCGACAGCGAGGAAACGTAGCTCGGCTGAAGAAGACCGTCTGTCACCTCATTATGGAGAGACAACATGTGAGAGGGGCCTCCGATAACAAAACAAGTGTCACAGTAGTGCCGGGACTACAATATAATAGGTCCCCATTAGTACTGGGGGCGGGGGAAGGGGAAGGGGAAGGGGAACGGGGCATTCAACTTGTAACCATGTGGACAGGAAAACAGCAACCATCTGTTTGTGCTTTGTCTTCCTCCTGCAAAGGCCCCCATCCGTCTGTCTGTCTGTCCGTCCGTCTGTCCGTTTTTGTGACCGCATGTCACAGTTATTACAAAAACCTGCAGCAATTGTGTCACGCGTTACTCTTGCCTGTCACACTGCCTGTGTTACTCTTGCCTGTCACACTGCCTGGGCTGTAGAGCATCACAGTGAGGTGTCAGAGGTAAACAGCCCATTCATTTTCACCATAGGGTTTTTCATTATCAGCCACAAAGTCGTAGTGGAGTAAGATAGGAAATGACCGTTTTGCCTACCCAGGATGGAGATGCGAGAGACTTGGAAAGTCTTTTGTACCGACTGCTCTCAAGCTGTACACCGAGACAACGGTCGATTGAAGAGGACTACCTTCCTATAGGACAACGGTAGCCTTTCTTGCTGGAACTTTAGTTCCACTGACTCTGACCTCTAAGGACCTTCCAGGGAGGGTGCTCTTGTGCGTCTTGCTGCGTCACCCTCTCTTGTTTCTTTCTTTTTCTTTTTTCTAGTTGTTTTTATATCGCACTGACCTTTGGACACTCTGCACTATTAGGTTGTGTTAGTAGTTTTGAATATTTTTGCTTAGTGTTTGACATGATGGTGAGATACTAGTTGCACTAACTAGCATTGACTGTTATGGTCACTTTGGTTTGGGGGCTATATACTATATTGATAGTTGTGCCTAAGGACACTTTATGTATATATATATATATATATATATATATATATATATATATATATATATATATATATATATATATTATTCGTTCCCTTTCTTGATGTACCTTGCTTTTTACTGTACTCTGTTCTTGTTTTTGATTTATCTTTATCTTTTTTCTTACTTCTCTGTAACTTTGTAAATGACTTTATACTGCTTTGCTGCCTCTGGGCAACTGATTTTCCCCCTTGGGATAATAAAAAAAATACTGCTAAAAATGTACATCCGGTGAAATCAACGTCTGTTTCCACGTCTGCTAAAAATGTGCATCCGGTGAAATCAACGTCTGTGATTGGTCTAGCTTCTTCTTCTTTCATGTATCTTTCAAGTAGCTTACTGCCCCTGTCTTCCCGGTGGATTATTGCACTTCAGCAGAAATCCGTGTGCGAGTGTCTTTCTTTTACAAATATGATGCACTATGTTAAAGATGACGATAAGAGCGTCCACAGAGACGAAAATCATTACATGTCAGGCCATATACTGGCCTGGATAACTAAACTGAGCGTGATTTAAGGGATATATTTCAGGAAACAAGTGTCATTCGCAATGCATTCTGGGAGTGTAGTTTCCGCAATTTTGAAAATAATGATGTACACAGTCTTGTACCCCGCCCTTTTTCAGCTTTCGAATTAATTGTTGCATTAAAAAAAATTGAATATTGTCATGATTCCTCACCAGCCGAGGTGGCTTTGTCAGAGGCTTAAAAACCTTTAAATAAATACTTTATGAAATGTCTATGGAAGAAATTAATGGGGAAAACGCTTCCGACACCGGAGTGAGGACGGGGTGGGGCTTCAACTGCGATGCTCTGTAATGCTTGCCTGTTTTTTCACTAATGCACCACCAATACAACAATGACACAATAGCGACCACCAAACCAATGACCATCAAAGTAAAAGAAATCATATACATAAAAGGCATCTTTTCTGGCCACAGCAGAAACCTCTGCTTGATCACCGGCACGAGATGTCTAGTTAAATTTTGCACTCTCGGTTGAGGAACATTGGCCTGTGTGTAGGGGCCACACTGCTTGGCCCTCACACTGGGGACAAGGTGCTATAGGGGCCACATCGCTTGGCCCTCACACGCCATAGATTCACCTGCCTGCTCATCAGGAGCAGATAAGCCCCTTTTCCACTGGCCTAACACCACACCACTCCACACCACACCGCCCACTTGTTCCAGGTTTTCCACTACAAGGACCTGGGTAGAGTAAAGTGGTACTAAAACGTATCCAATCTAGAGTAGGTCTGAGCTAGGCCAAACAGGGACATAATGACTGATCACTCACTGACTTTTCATTTGGACATGATGATCATGATAATAGATTATATTGTGTTATAAGTTAACCACTTTTATAATCTATTATAGTGCATTACTGTTTAATTATCATAGTAATACATTAATACTTTATAGTGTATTATAATCACAGTTATAATCCATTATAGTGTATTATAATTTAGGATAGTTGTAATACAAATGTATATTGTATTATAATCACAGTTAAAAGGGTAAATTTGTTTCTTACCAATAAGGGTACTTTTGTGTAATGGAAAATGTAGATATTTGTATGTGGTGTGGTGTGGTGTGGTGTGGTGTGGTGCTAAAGCTGTAGTCGAAAAGGGGCTTTAGAGGGTTCAGTGTGTGTTGCTCAAGGGCACTTTGACACACAGTCAGGACAGGAGGAGCTGGGGATCGAACCAAGGACCATCCAATTCCACGATTCCAAGACGGTCTCGCTCTGGCTCCTGAGCGTGTTGTTACAGTACTGCAAAATGTGTGTGTGTGTGTGTGTGTGTGTGTGTGTGTGTGTGTGTGTGTGTGTGTGTGTGTGTGTGTGTGTAAATAGTCTGCCTCTGAAGGCCACAGCCACACCTACACGCAGAGCAGCGCTGCTTTCATTGGCTTCACGGAGCTCACGGACGGACAAACTTTGAACAAAGTTGGTTGAGATGGACTATATTCAAATTAGATCTGTCCTTGTCAGTCCTTCAGATACGACCCATCAGCGACAACTTTCCCGTATCGCACTAGACGGACTAGTCACGCAGGCTCCCTTTGGAAATGAATGGGATGCGTGCGTTCACACGGATTTTATGGCTTTGGTGTGGAAGTGCCTTTATAGTGCCTTTAGCCAAAACACTACAGTCTGCCTTACACGCACGAACGCACACACACACACACACACACAAACTTAACCAAAGACACTTTGAAGTACCAAAAAAAGCAGTCTTTCTCTGTCATACTAGTGTAAACGGGAGCTGTGCAGCCTCTGACCGTGTGTGTGTGTGTGTGTGTGTGCGCGCGTACGTGTGCGTGTGTGCGTGTGGCATACAGTACGTCTCCATTTGTGTGCCATTGGCCAGCAGCAGCCTGACCTTTAGAGGCAGAAAACCAAGATAAAAGCCTGGCAGCCAGCGCACCACGATGACTGTATTCCTGTATCACTATATCGCAACTCTGGGAGGGGATATATTCTCATTCTCCTTGTCAGGCACCGTGAGGCACGTGCACACATAGACATCGCAGGGGGCTTGAGCCCCTGCCCTTTTATCCGTCTGCAAAAAGTGCCCTCTCTCCAGACCATGAATGCAGTTTTCACTATAGGTGAAAGAAATGCAAATGTCCTCTTTCCATGCCGTACCTGAAGGCAGCATTGAAGAGAATTGCCTTGTCCAAACTCTCCTGAACTTGAATGCAGCATCTTATGTTGAAATCCATGCCATACGTACGTCACAATTGGGGACCGCCCATATCTCGACTTGTTTATACTTAGCTCAATGTGGTATCAAGCACCGAAAATAGCAGCGCGGCGTGCGTTGTGAGCTATTTTCGGTGCTTCGGTTGGAGGATTTTCACCAAAAGCTCCTTTTAGTAATTTCAGCCCCTTGCCTCTCTAACATTCTCTGCACGTCCTTTGCTCCTTTTGTCACACATCAAAGACCGCTCTTCCAAGAACCATCACATCCGGAGTTTGATCCACTTAACCTTTATAAAAACACGCAGATCACACACACATAAAACATGCAGGAGCACATGACATGAAATACAAAAAAATAAAAGTTTCAAACAAAAGAGTTCAAAGAAATCCCCAACCGGGAGCAAAGTAGCAATTAGTTTGGTTTACAAGAGCCTAGCTGTTCTGTTTGGCTTAAAAAGTGTAGCTCTGCCTTGTTTTCTCCAGCGGAGATCATACAGTACAGCTCAGCGTATGGAGTGGAGTGGAGAAGACCCAGTAGAACTAAAAGACAAGTCCTTTTATGTTTGATTGCATTCAGGTTTAGATTGGCTATGTTCAGCATGCAACCACGTGTAAAATCAGCGGCCCACCAAAACACATTTGTGTCGACAAAATCAACAGTAGATTTAGTCGACTTAAAGGGATATTCCACTTTCAAAATAACTTTTGGTCATTTTATCATCTAATCAGGCTTTTGGGAACACCCAGGAGAGTTTTTGAATTTCTTCATTCAGTATTTAGATTTTTGATATTCATTTCCCCCCATTTTCCCACTTCCAGGACCTTCTTATACGAACCCATTACTCCAAACCAAACCATTTTAACCATGATAGATTCAATGAAACAACTTTCCTTTTTTCCGGTGACTCCTGACATCCTCCGAATACGTGAGCAGGCCGTGTTTTTTCGATACAATTTTTCTTTGATTTCTATAAATTGTTTGGGGAAATTAAAATGATTACATACAATAAAAGATTATAACAAATAAATGAAGAAAGTTGTAAAAAAACACGGCCTGCTCGCGTATTGGGAGGGTGTCAGGAGTCACCAGAAAAAAGGAAAGTTGTTTTCATGGTTAAAATGGAGTTTGAAGTTATAATGGGTTTGTATAGGAAGGTCCTGGAGTGGGAAAATGGGGGGAAATGAATATCAAATATCTAAATACTGAATGAAGAAATTAAAAAAAAAACTGTCCTGGGTGTTTTTTTTAAAGTGAAATACCCCTTTAAACTAAGCTAAATCTAAAACCTTTCAGATGACTATAATTAAACTAAAACTGCACTCTGTTGAGATGCCAACTTGTGCCTTGTGCACAAGTAGGCCATGTATGCATGTATGGCCTACTTGTGCGCCACCATGAGGTGCACTCACCACTGGCATCACCACTGGCGATGCCAGTGACATTACCACTGGCATCACCAGGAATGCATTGCTGGTCCCTCATTGATTGGCTGTTAATGATGACGTTGCCAAATGCTGGTCCCTGATTGGGCTACAGGCTTAAACACACAGGGCTAAATCAGAATTTAACACTGTAACACTATAAATCAGCTTGCCATCCGTGGCTCTCTGCTTGCCGCCTCCCCTCTCCAGCGGCGTCAGTTCAGAAAAAGCTAAGGTATGGCAACATGACTGGTGTCTCGCGCGCGTGCAAGACACCAGTCATGTTGCCATACCTTAGCAACAGGCACGATTACAGTCCATTTTATTATTTCCCCCTGTAGCCAAGGTATGGCAGCTGCCATAGCTTGCCATACCCAATTGACGCCTCTGCCCCTCTCCGGTGCGAAGCCACCGGCAGCTGCATGCCTCCATCAGGACAGCTGGTGCATATCAATCAGGGAGGAGAGCAGGGTTGCCGTCAGGGGCGTCACAAGGGGGGGGGGGGGAGTGGGACTGAGTTACTAGGGCCCAAGGTGGAGGGGCCCTAATTATTTTAATTAGGGCAAGCTCACAAGCTCACAAGCTCACAGCGCGGCGCTGCAAGCTTGTAAATATGCTATGTTTGAAAAGTCGTGAAAATGCGTGCAAATCTTTGAATATATGTATTTTTTAAGACAACATTTGTAACTCAAATTTTGCTTTCTGGTGGGTCCCTGGAACTAAATATTTTGAGGTGGGGGTCCGTGGCCAAATACATAATCATTTTGGGGGTCCTTCACATGAAAAGGTTTGAGCACCACTGACATAGAAACATATTTTTTTTTTTTTTTTTTCAAAAAACCTTAGAAGGATTTGAAATATTCAAATAAATGTCACGATTTAAAAAAAAATAGCAGATCTACAATTAAGCTCGCAGTGCGGCACTCGGTGCCACGCTGTAGCTTGCATATCTGCTATTTTTAAAAATTGAAGAACATTCATGGGGGGGCCCGCAGTGAATCCTTGTACCCGGGGCCCAGAATTTGGTGTGACACCCCTGGAGAGGAGAGCAGGGCGCCGTGTCTGATGAAGCTCACATCTTTTCAGGCCGCGACACCCAAAATAATCATATTTCAACTGGGGACCTCCCACCCCGACGAGCACTTGGAATTGTAGGAGTATGGGCATTACATTAGTTTGACTCCATCTGTTCCATTGTGAAAATAGCAGATCTACATGCTCACAACGCCTCGCAATTTCGGCCTCTATTATTTGACGATTTGGACACTTAATGACCAGAGGTACTAAAAATGTCTTAAAAGTCCTTAAAGGGACATTTCACTTTACATACTATACATTCTTCCAATTCTGAATGAATGAATGATTTTATCTGGAGGGCCGAAATGTCATGTGAAGCTTGACCAATCCTCAAAGTATGGTCTCATTGGACATTTTTAATCATCCAATCATCAGACCGGGACGGACATTACACACATATTCTGGATGTACAGGACAGATAAAACCTGTTCATTCTGGACTGAAATGACCATATATGGACATGAACGGGACACACATGGGACACACATGTACGGGACAGATAAAACCTGTTCATTCTGGACTGAATGAACAGGACACAGCCGATGGAGTCGGCTCAGCCAGGTCCCGGGGGCTAGTACAGGCATTCTAGGGTTGAACCTTGAACAAATTGCAACACAAACTCTTTCAACTTTTTTTGTTTCATAAATATGTTAGTAATAACATATCAAAAGTCCTAAGAAATCCAAGTGGTGGAACATAGTGAAGTGGTGGAACATAAGTTGGGCTCCCATCGACTTTCTATACAGGAGGAAAATACCCAGAAAAAAAAATCTGCTTTAAGTAGGATGTGAGGGATCTAACTAGGGGTTTGTCATGATGCTGAATCCATTGCAAGCATTTGTTTTGCACAAAAAACATTCCATGGCCCCAGAAAACGCCCACAAAACTGATGAAAAGTGATCATCACTTTTCATCAGTTTTGTGGGCGTTTTCTGGGTATTTTCCTCCTGTATAGAAAGTCGATGGGAGCCCAACTTATGTTCCACCACTTCACTATGTTCCACCACTTGGATTTCTTAGGACTTTTGATATGTTATTACTAACATATTTATGAAACAAAAAAAGTTGAAAGAGTTTGTGTTGCAATTTGTTCAAGGTTGGCCCATTTTTTTTCTTAGATTGCCTGTACTAGGCTGCACCGGGGGGCGTTGTCGCATTCTAGCAGGTGGGCCATTGTCTGTACTGCTCCACAGCCACAAGTGTCCTCTGTGCTGTGGTTCCACGCCTTCAACAGTGCTTTGCACCTCCCCTGCTCTACCCGCAGTCTGTTGAGGGTCTTCCAGGTCGGCCATGGGAGGTCGTGTCCGCTGGCGAGGCATTCAGTAGGTGTTATTCCTCTCTCCTGCCATTCTGGGACTCGGGTGTAGAGTTGGTCCCATTCAACCCTCCACATGTTGGTCCGGGCCGATTCCTTGGTGTACTGAAGAGGGGGGACTGTATGCAGGGAACTGGCTCTAGATTTAAGTCTGGATGGAGGTGCTGTGTGTCCGTACAGGGGGTGCCTCATGTCAGACTCCTGTGCTCTCTCATCTTGGGCAGCGACGGAGCGTCTGATGTGGGGTGGGGCAATGCCGGCCAGTGCAGGTGTCATTGAGGGCCGTGTCTACCAGTTTGGTGTGGTGGGAGCTGCATAGCTGGGTTTTTGATGGGTTGGGTTTTAAGTGGTTGTCAACCACTTAAAACCCAACCCGTTATTGTAGTAAGTGGACATGTCTTGGAGGGCACTTTCCAAAGTAAAGCCCTGCTTCATCGTACAAGGCCGTCACAAAAAAGTAGTGAAAACAGCCGATCTACAAGCACACAACGCCTTTGCGGTGCGAGGCGTTGTGTGCTTTAAATCGTCTGTTTTCACTAGTTTAAATCATTTTTAAAATGAAAAATGCAAAACGAATGGTTTTGGACATACAAGGTTTTCACCCGACAACAATGTTTTACTACTTTCCATTGGTTCAATATTATTTTAACCAACACTCAGATGTAAAGGGTGTTCAATAGCCGTGATTTATGCCAAAAACTCTAAAGAGGTTTTGGCAGTGACGATATTTAAAGTGTGTGTATGCTACAAATATACAACAGATACAACAGTTGCTGAGGAGTGAGGACCATAGTGCCATGTCATGCTTCGTGGCAGCCAGAGAGACATGCGCGCTGCAGCTGAGGTTGGGCCGCACGGTGCCGGCGACAACGGCAAAGCGTCTGACGGCCGGCGGGTAAAGTGCTGGTTAGTGGATGGTAGAGTGGATGTGGACGCGGTGGCGGTCGGCGCGGGGAGACAGTCAGCCGCTTCCAGAAGGCCCTGTGGTGTTTTGGTCTGAGGCAGCCGATGACTGGTGACTCTGCTGACTGCTGACACGCCCTGATGCTGTGGTGTCACTGCTGTGTGCATGGAGAGGAGAGGAGAGGAGAGGAGAGGAGAGGAGAGGAGAGGAGAGAGGTAGTAGTATTAAAATGTATTTTTTTGTTAATGTCCAATGTATTTGTATTTAGGTTCATAAAGTTAACATGAGTATATAACTAAATGAGTTTGAAATTTAATCAAAATGTTACATTTCAGGATTCCAATAAAAAAGAAGCAAAAATAGCCGATCTAAAGAGCTTGTAGATCTGCTATTTTTGCTTCTTTTGTATGGGATACTAGAATGACAAAGTTGACAAAGTTGGACATAGCATTATGCAATGTGGCCCTCTGGAGTGAAGGTGGAAATATAGCGGCCCTCGCCATCATCAAAGTTGCCCATCCCTGCTCTATGTGGTATGATTCCTCATATCGTCACTGTCTGGCCAAAACCTCTTAACTCCATTTTTGAGGTTTTTGATTTTTTGGCATAAATCAGGGATATTGAACACTCTTTACATACATGTTGGTTCCACTTGAGCTCATTTTCCAGAAAGATTAACAGAGGTTTCGGCCCAACAGCAGAGATATGAAGAATTCATGTAGCATCAACCACATTAATGAAAGGAGATCCTAAGATCCGCCCTCTCTCTCTCTCTCTCTCTCTCTCTCTCTCTCTCTCTCTCTCTCTCTCTCTCTCTCTTTCTCTCTCTCTCTCTCTCTCTCTCTCTCTCTCTCTCTCTCTCTCTCTCAGACTACCATTCCTCAATTATGCAGCCAGCCAGCCAGCCAGCCAGCCAGCCAGTCAGCCAGCCAGCCCTGCCAACCCCATGTGTGATACAGTAGCTGCTTGCTTGGCTGTTCTAAAATAAGATGTCACTTCCACTTCTCCCACAGAGCCCAGGGAGTGATTCCCTCTCTGTGGGTTTTTCTTGCAGGGGGAGCATGATCGTATACATGTGGTCCAAGCTGCCCGTCCGGCCCGTGACTCAGCCTCGCTGGCAGCAGGACACGTCGTTCCGTGTTGCCCCATGATGCGTGCATGTGGTGGCAGCAGGGACGTGCAGAGAATGTTAGAGAGGCTGGGGTTGACATTTCTAAAAAAGTGCTTTTTGGTGAAAATGTTGAAAATAGCAGACCTCTGAGCTTGGAGAAAGAAAGAAAGAAAGAAAGAAAGAAAGAAAGAAAGAAAGAAAGAAAGAAAGAAATCAGCACTAGTATATTACGCATAATAAGTGACTACTGGAGATGTGGCGTAACTTACTAGGGCTGTCCCCGACTAAGGATTTGTAATAGTCGACTATGATTTTAGTCATTGTGTTGATAGTTGAATATTAGTCGAATGGCCCGTTTTTTTTTTTTTTTTTTTTTCTTTTTCTTTCTTTTCTACCCCTTTCTTTTACAATGGCGTATAAACAACAGAGGTGAAACACTCATTTAAATAACGTGTCTTCTTGACTTTTGTTTTAATAGATAACTCATTCATTATTTAAGCCAAGGTTTATTATCATGGCCTTATAAGAATAGTAATACAGCAATAACAACAACGAAATAATATCTCTAAAATAAATAAAGTAACTAAATAATATAAGGCGAATTAAATAACAAAATACTAAAATAAGTAGGCCTATAGCAGGTGTAAAGTTTATTCACTTAGAAGCTAAAGCCCCAGACTCCGATGTCTGTGTGTAACAGCCATGCAACGACTGTATAGGCGATGCGGTCGCCGGTCACACATTTCTATAGGCTCTGCCCGACACCAATATCTGTTTAACATCCATACGTGCATCTATCCACGAGACGCTGCACAGCCTGCGCTGAGCCTGACAGAGAGACAGCTATTGGATTTTACAAAACAGACCCCGTAACTCGTCGGGGAGAAAGAGAAAAGGAGAGCTTAGTTAAAACACAACTCTAGTGCTGTTGTGTTGATGGCATAGGTTTATTGCCGATCTGCAAGCTCAAAACGTGAGCGTTCGCGTCGCTTTTGGGAGTATGGACATTACATAAGGGACTTAAGCCAACTTACTTTTATCAAGGGGGCTCAAGCCCCCTCTGATGTCTATGTGTGCATGCGTGTGCCTGTGTGGTGGTGCTGGCAGCTAGGGGGAAAAAAAGCTTTCCACTTTTCCAGTTTTTTGTGTCTGCGTGCGTCACACTGGGTCCTGCATCATTTACGCTGCACCTCAAATGAGAGCCTTCCTCGTTGCTAAATAAAGGCTACTGTACAGTGTTATGTAACCTCTGAAGGCCGTGCGCGCCCGCTTGTGTGTGCGTGTGCACTGAGGAGCAGCGGAGAGCCGGCCCCAACAAGCTGTTGGTGTTGTGTGTCGTCTCTGTCGGGTGGAAACCTCATAATGTCCAAAA
The DNA here is from genome assembly GCF_963921795.1 of Nannobrachium achirus. Taxonomy (NCBI): domain Eukaryota; kingdom Metazoa; phylum Chordata; class Actinopteri; order Myctophiformes; family Myctophidae; genus Nannobrachium; species Nannobrachium achirus. The sequence goes on from NC_137812.1 coordinate 8,457,807, forward strand.
CATCAAATTCAAATGGTATCAAAAGCAGCAGATCTACAAGCTACAAGCGGGCCAAGAGGGCCACAAAGCAGTCAACAATTGCAAAAATAGCCGATCTACAAGTTACAAGCACTGCGATGCTTTTTGCGCTTGTATATCTGCTATTTTAGCAATTTATTTTATTGGAATCCTGAATTATCTTTAGCTATTTTTGAATGGGAATCCTGAAAAGTAGAACATTCATTTAATTTCAAATGCATTATTTGTTCTTATGTTAACTTTATGAACGAGAGAGAGAGCCAGAGAGAGACCTTGACAGAGGCAAGACAGAGAGAGTGGCAGATAGAGAAAAGGAGAGTAGAGAGGGGAGAAAGGGAGAGACGTTGTCAGCGCAATAACCCCAGCAAGCTGATAACACGGCACAAAGTGCTTGTGTGTCTTTATGTATGTTTACTGTACGGGGACTGCCCCATAGGTCAAACTCCCGTTGGGTTGACTGAGGTTAGGTTAGGGTTAGGGTTAGGTTTAGGCATAGTTTTACTGAGGTTAGGGTTAGGGTTAAGGTTAGGTTTAGGCATAGTTTTACTGTGGTTAGGGTTAGGGTTAAGGTTAGGTTTAGGTGGTCGACCAAAGGAAGTTCGACCTAAGGACATGTTACCTTACTGTACATGTTTATGTGTATACCTTTTATTGTACATGTTGTACTGTATATCTAGCAGGCTTCTAAATTATTATCTCCCCATGTTCTGCACACTCCCCATTTGGGGCTATTTTATACTATACTATTGTTTTATTTATTTATGCTTTATCTTTGTTTCCCCGCAGTTGCCTTTCCGTAATCGTGATATGGCTTTCCGGTTCCAATATTTTCTCGATGAGAACCCTAATCAACTTTGCATGTTTAGAAAACGTTGTCAACAAAGGCAGTGCATTCATTTTCAAGATACCAATTGTGTTTTCACATTACCTACCAATACTTTTTACAGTCCTATTTGTTTTGCAATTGTAAGTTAATGTCATACAATGCTTATATTTGCCAAGTCCAAAGAAAGAAGAGCTGAAACAGCTTTTCACTGTGATAGATATTGATTGAGTTTCATGCTGAGCCATGCTGGGACTTGAAGACAACTGTATGTACGCACTGTCACAAACATTGAGCTTCACGCGGACATGCCCAGGCGGATGTATGATGATGTACCTAGAACAAAATAATTGTACTATTATGTACCTATACACACAAATTACTGTAACAATAAAGAACCCTTGCTGTGAACCCTTAAAGAAGTAGTTCACTTCCAAAATGACTTTTTTTCTATTGATTACTATGCTTGAGTTCAATAATATTGTAACTGCCAGTATAATGGTTTATTTCTTATTTTGTTCTTTATTTTGTATTTGGTTCTTTATGTTCATATGGCCATGTTTATGCTCAGATCATATGTATAAGTTATAAGAAGTATTTATTGATTTATACCGGAAATGGTTCTGCCTGGAACTCCTTATATAGTCTAGCTGGGACTCGAACCCGTTAGTGGTTGCACTTCCCCCCACTTGAAGTGGCGATGCGGGAGGAAGGTACGTTTGTCCTTTATTCTTGAAGTGAATATTCAACATTATATGGGTTTGAACATCTGGTTAATGAAATGACTTTTATTGCAGTTTTGTTGCTGTATGAGTCTGTCCCTGGGCATCATGTTACGCCATTCCCTTCCTAAAGTCAATGCAGCCAGCAAGGTATATTGTTTTGTTTTGTTTGGCAGTTGTATGGTTTCATTGTTTGTTTTCTACTATTGTTTGTTTCTGTTCATTGATGCAAGTATTTGTTGTGTTTATGCTTTATTTATTAGTTCGACGGTTTGGATTGTTTAAGCTGTGAGAGCGCTTGAATAAACTATCAGTATGCAGAACTACGGTGTCGTTCATGACTGGAGGGAGTGACAGTCGAACTTGATGCATCCATGCCCCGAAGACGAACTTGGAGCATCTACCCCACGACACGATTCAATCCACGGCACGGCAGGCGAAGTTGATCTGCTAAAGAAAGCGACTGCGACGGCAGCCAAACTTCCCCGGCAATCAACGGCTCTCCGTGGCGTCTAGTCTACCCGACCGCAGCAGCCAGTCCAGCGGATCTGCGTGAAGCCGAGCCCGTTCCAGAACGCAGGACAGGAGTCGGCTCCACTCGCAGTTCAGAATGCTGCGTGGTGGTGGACGTTAACCCTTTCATGTCCGTGGACGGCTCACCAAGACAGCAGCACAGCCACTCACTGTTTAAGTTTAACCACAAGGACACCAGTTCACCAAGGAAAGGCTTCACTCTGAAGAAGACGTTTAAAGGTCAGTCACAAAATGAATTAAAGGTGACAGAGTGAAGCTTATAAGGAACTGTGTCAAGGTCAAGAAGAATAAAGAAGAATATTACTTAAGTTACATCTTCATTAACCAAGTTCATTTAAGAGTTAAGACACCTTTGATTTAAATTCACAAGAAGTTAAAATGGATTTCATTCACAAGAAGTTAAAAAGGATTTAATTTACAAGAAGTTAATGATTTGAGTTAAAACTCCTTTATGCAAATGAGACACTGAACAATTGGAAATGTATTTTTGTGTGGTTCAATTTGTTTCTTTGGAAGTGCTGATTTAAAGTTAAGGGAAAGCAAGCCTATAATCTGACATCCTAGTTGAGTGTTTGAAATGGGTTTGATTTTAGGTATATAGTTAACTAAGTTGTGTGGGTTGTTCAATTAATTAAAAATGTGACACCCAGCTAAAGAGTCTAACGTAAGCCTACAACCAATTCAAGCGTCAAATCAAAGTAAAACTAAAGAAACTGGAACCACCATAAATGAGAAAATGTTGGAACCTCAAAGAAACTATACATTCACTTGGAAGGAAAAGGACCCGGAAAAGGTGTTGTTTAGTTTTGATTGTAGTTACTCACATTGGAAGTCTCGAATAAGATTGGCAAGAAAGGCTGTCCTAAGTAAGGCTCCTGATAGCATCATCCAAGGACACATCAGTCATGTGCAAAGGGTTGTATCTGTACTGCATGGCATGTATGATGTATACAGGAGGCTTGTCAGTCCAGATAATAACATGCAGCTCAAGCTGAAGAAGTGTGTACTGGTGACTAAACATGATGTTCTTAATGCTCGGGCTCAGCCTAAAGGAGCAGAAGAGGAGCTCATTTGGCCTGATGTCAGCTTTATGTTTGAGTCAAGCTCCAACCTTTCTCTGTCAGCCTCAAAGTGTTCTCAGGTGAATTCTAATGTCTCTAATGTGCAATGTGAAGAAACCAGTTCTAGCAAAGGAGAGCCACAACCAGCACAAGTACAAAGCATCACAGAAGAAGCAGTCTGCAATAAACCAATTGTGTGTGTCGAAGAAACCCAGCCTTGCAGCATTACCAGTTATGGTGGGATCACATGCAACCAACCCAAGAAAAGAAAGAAAAAGGTTAAGAAGCAACAAGAGGCTCAAGTGAGCAAACAAGTGAAAGACCCTGGGTCTCAGGGTACCGGTGCAGCAGTTACTTTCAACCTCAACAAGAAGGCTAATGCCACAGAGAAAAGGAAAGCAACTGTTACGTATACTGCAAGCTGTCAAGCAAGCTGCTGTTAAAAAGAACCCCAAGAATACAGCAGCTTGTAGTAAGGATAAGCGAGCAAGGAAAGCACCAACGAAAGGTCCCACAAGGGGACAAAGTAAAGTTCAAGTTCAAAGAGAGGAAAAGAAAAGGCTTGGTGCACCCAAGAGGCAGATGACCGCCTACATGCTGAGGCTCAACAGCCATGCACACAGTAAGTTGAAGAACCCAGTCACTGTCTTCTCCAAGAAGGTTAGGGAGATGTGCAGACAGATGGGCAAGGAGAGTGGTGGAGGAGCCTCCACACATCCAAGAAATGATGCTAAGAGGAAGGCAAGCAAGAAGGAAAACATCAAGAGGAGAAGGAGACTGCTATCTGCAGAGGAAGCTGAAAAGAGAAGGAAAAAGACTAAGTTTAAAGAGCAAAGGAAAAAGCTACCCCTAGGACATGTCAAGGTGGGAGACGGCAAAATTGGTAGACCGCCTGACAGGTCTTGAGCCATTTCTTAATGTGCTCAACAAGGTTCTCAAACCTATACAGTCAAGTGTTGAGACTCAAGTGAAGCCACACAAGGTTAAGGTTGACATGGTTCATTTGGTTTTGTTTGTATTTAAGGTTCAAGGGTCTGAATTTAAAGTAATAGGTCAATTGTTGAGACTCATTTACGTAAATCCACTTTTTGTTTGGCAAGATTCAAGGTTTTGTTTTGTACTCTTAAGAAAAATGTTTCACTGCCAAGGCAGGAAAAGAAGTCAAGGTTTTGATAAAATGTATTTGAAACCATGAATTGGACACTTAAGACTAAAATCTATTTGAATTATTGTTATAAAGAGGGTGAAGTAAGGTAACGTTTGAAGTCAAAGTGTTTATTAGTTCTCATTAGCAAATGAATTTTGCATTGTCCATGACATTTTGTCAAGTCAACGAAGAACCACTAGCTGGTTAAAGTTAACCATTTGCCATTTCTATTTCTGCTTAATAGCACAGATGGGAGATGAAAAAGAATATCAAAGTTATGTGACAATGGCCATGATCTAAATTTGAACCTACATTTTAAATATGTGGCTTAATGTCTTGGCACTGAAGTAGTTTATTGTGGTTGCCCTATTGAAACCCATGATGCTATTTGAACATTTGAGTAAACCTTTAAGGGCTAACCTTACCCCTCAAAGTGACAGGTTTATGTGAGATGATGATACAGTAGAAGACTCATCTTGTGTTGCCTATGTTTGTTTAGGAAATTATGGCCATCTACGTATTTGACTATAGAACAAGGAAAGTTAACAGTGGCTATTTACAATCGCCAAGTTCATATAACAGGTTTATGGTACACTGTGAATGGAAAATGGTTTACTGCTTGAAGCGGAATGTTTATGGTTTCATGTGGGAACTGGAGATGTAAAAAGGTCTTTATTTAATGTGGTTGAATTTAAAGTGTAAGAAATCTAAATGTTAAGATTTGGTGGGAGTGTAACTGCCAGTATAATGGTTTATTTCTTATTTTGTTCTTTATTTTGTATTTGGTTCTTTATGTTCATATGGCCATGTTTATGCTCAGATCATATGTATAAGTTATAAGAAGTATTTATTGATTTATACCGGAAATGGTTCTGCCTGGAACTCCTTATATAGTCTAGCTGGGACTCGAACCCGTTAGTGGTTGCACTTCCCCCCACTTGAAGTGGCGATGCGGGAGGAAGGTACGTTTGTCCTTTATTCTTGAAGTGAATATTCAACATTATATGGGTTTGAACATCTGGTTAATTAAATGACTTTTATTGCAGTTTTGTTGCTGTATGAGTCTGTCCCTGGGCATCATGTTACGCCATTCCCTTCCTAAAGTCAATGCAGCCAGCAAGGTATATTGTTTTGTTTTGTTTGGCAGTTGTATGGTTTCATTGTTTGTTTTCTACTATTGTTTGTTTCTGTTCATTGATGCAAGTATTTGTTGTGTTTATGCTTTATTTATTAGTTCGACGGTTTGGATTGTTTAAGCTGTGAGAGCGCTTGAATAAACTATCAGTATGCAGAACTACGGTGTCGTTCATGACTGGAGGGAGTGACAAATATATTTTCGTATTTTGTCGCATTCCTAAGTAAAAAGAAAATGATTAAAATAAATGTACCCCCATTGATTCCGGATGGGGACCCACATGCACATAGGCGACTCTAGCCTCTTCCAGCAAGGGGTGCACGACCTCTATTACCTCATGCACGCGCGCGCAGCGCGCGTGTACGACGTAAAAAAATTGTACGATGAAAAAAATTGCGGATATTAGCGGTTTTGTAATGTTGTTTTAGCGGATTTCTGCAGTTAATTTTGTACCCAAATGTAAAAATAAGTTACTTGCGGTTATCGGTTAGGCATCGGTTAGGCATTATGCATTTTTTCAAGTTAAAATCGGTTCGGTTCTACACGGCGGCAGAACCATTTTGGGCTTAATATAATAGGGTTTATAAAAGCATGATCTGACTGTCTTAGTCTTACCTTGGGCTGGTCAGGAGGAAATGGTTCAGTCACGCACAGTGAGACAAGAGTCCTGGCTGATAGAGCCTGAGGTCTGTGTTTTGTAGAGGAAAGTCAGGTACAAAATGATCCTCTCCATGTGATGTTTCAGGGCAAGCAGCTATATTATAATATCTACCGGTAGTCACGTCCATAGTAGTGAAGAGCTCGAACTCCATGCTTTATTTTTAACAGATGTTGTTTTCAATTTCAATACTGGCGCATGGATATGACATCACATCAGGAGGGGAGGGGGGGGCTGCCTGGAGCTGCCAGCCTCTATCACTACCACTAGGGGGTGTTGTTGTATTCGGTCTGAGTGGATGTAAAGTTACATTACAAAAAAAAAAAAAATCAAAATGGCCGCCTGGCGGCCAGGGGTTGCACGTGCACCCTAGGACACCCCTTAAAATCGCCTATGCACATGCATGTGGGTCCCCATCCGGAATCAATGGGGGTAAATATACTATTGTGATTTCTTTGTCTTAGGAATGCGACAAATACAAAACATTTTCATTGAACTCAAGTCTCCGTGGCATGAGCAATCAATAGAAAAAAAGTCATTTTGGGGGTGAACTCCTCCTTTAACATGTCTGTAACTCTGAGAGTTGCACACTTTCAAAGTTAAATAAACACAGGATTTTACGTTGTAGCTTTGGGGGTCCTGGAGATAAAGGATAATTGTATCGGATCAGGGTCTGTGGCCTAATAATTCATGTAAAACTGGGGGTCCTTGAAATGAAAAGGTTGCAGTTAGGAGTTTGCATCCCCCTTGCATCCTGTGCGAAAGGGCATGCATTCCTCTATGTTTCCCAGGACGCATATACTGTAGGAGCACTCGTTTTACTTCACAATAACCCATTAAATCAACATTTAATTAATACAATATAGTTTTGATCGTGTCAAGGTCATGTCTAATCTTTGACATATAGGATCTGACATGAATTTTGACCTGATGGTCAAGATCAGTGTTGCATTGGTGATTCAATGTTTGGGGGGAATTGCTTATGGCCCAAGGCTGCCGTTGTGAACTGTGCAAGCCTGTCGTGGCTCGGACGAAATTGACAAGAATGCTTTTTTGGATAAAAAAAAAAACACCCGGACCAGTTTTTTGAAGACTAAATAACAGGAAAACAAGGTAAAAAAAAAAAGCCATTTACCACAGAATTCTCCTTTAAATGCTGCTGGGTGGATGACTTGTTCCCCGAGGGAGAGACCAATAAAGTATAACTGAAGGAGCAGTGACAGTGATTAAAAGGCCTGTGTGTCTGGAGGGCCTGGGTGTGAAACCCTCATGGACCCCCATGTGTCACGGCTGCAGAGAAAGAGAGGAACACCCAGGGGTGTCGCACCAAATCCTGGGCCCTGGGTACAAGGATTCACTGCGGGCCCCCCGTGAATGTTCTTCATAGGGGGAGGGGGTTTAACGTATTTAGACTGGGAACGCATCATTACGCGTTATTTTGTGCTTTTAACTTTGAAAAATAGCAGATATACAAGCTCCCAGCGTGGCACCGAGTGCTATTTTTTGAAAAATCGTGAAAAAGTCTTTGAATATTTCAAACCCTTGTTTCTATGTCAGTGGTGCTCGAACCTTTTCATGTGAAGGACCCTCAAAATTATGTATTTGGCCATGGTCCCCCATATCAAAATATTTAGCTCCAGCTAGGGACCCCCCAGAAGCAAAATGTTTGTTACAAATGTTTGCTTGAAAAATACATATATTCAAAAAAGATTTGCACACATTTTCACGACTTTTCAAAAATAGCAGATATACAAGCTCGCAGCGCGGCACTCGGTGCCGCGCTGTGAGCTTGTAGATCTGCTATTTTTCAATAGCTAAAGTATAAAATCATTAAGGCCCCTCCACCTTGGGCCCTGGTGACTCAGTCCCACTCCCCCCCCCCCCCCCCCCCCCTTGTGACGCCCCTGGGAACACCCAGGCTAAGTGGGGGAAGCCGAGCAGTCTTTGAACTACAACAAACGTAGCCGCAGGAAGCCGCTTTAATGTGATAATTGTGTGAATGAGATAAACGAGGGGCAACGATCAAAAGAAACAAAGAAAACAGAAGCCAACTTGTATCTCTGGGATCACAGCGACACAATCACTGCAGTTAGGCTAATTAGCCATACACAAGAGGCTGGATATCAAAAACTGGGGTGAAGAGACACTGTGTAGGTTTGCTTTTATGTCAGACTGACGCAAGTAAGAGGGCTCTCTCGTACTGGCTTCATTCTCTTTTCTACCATATAGACGGTAGGCCTACAGCTCAGAAATGGAAAAAAATCTTCAAAAAACCTGTATATCCAGTCATTTTGGGGCATAAACAAGAAGTTGAAGGATTAAGGGTTAGGGTCATCATACTACAGTCTCACAACAAAAGTAGCAAAATGTTTTGGACATACCAACAACCAGGGACGTGCAGAGAATGTTAGAGAGGCAGGGGCTGAAATTTCTAAAAGGGCCTTTTGATGAAAATATCGAAAATAGCAGACCTCCGAGCTTGGAGTTCGGCAATTTTCACTACTTGCATTCATGGTCTACAGAGGGCACTTTTTTTTACGGACGGACAAAAGGGCAGGGGCTCAAGCCCCCTTTGATGTCTATGTGTGCACGTGCCTGCCAACAACAACAATATGAAACCTCAGTCGGTGTATAGAACACAAAGCTTTACTGTATACACTTTCTGTATACACTTGCTGCATATACACTTGCAACCCAAATGTTATTTTTATCCACCCTTTCATTGTAGGATTGCTGTGATTTCACAACACCGTCTGCTTTACTCTCTACCCCTCTGTTCTGGTCAGTGGTTAAAGAAGCACTCATGTTGTTTTACTTAAAGATGCAGTGCCATGATTTATTCCCCCCATAAAACATGAGTATCAGGTATTATGATTATACCAAAAGGAAGATCTTTTCCAAAAAGGTGTACAGAAAGAGTTAAAATTAGGTTTGTATGTGGCCACACCCACCAGTTCATTAAGTATGCCTGGTTGTTCAGGTGGGTGGTGACCCAGTTGAAGTTAGCCACACCCACAGTGTTGGGTGAATGGTAAAAGGGGAGGGGATGATTATATGATGTCATTTTGTCACTGTTTTTGGATCTGCACTTTTGACCCACAAGGTGGCAGCCTCCAGGAAGAAACCAAAAAAAGAAACCAGAAATACAAAGGGAATACATAATTGCTCATAACAACCACACCAGGGGGTCTAATGAAGTACTGTCAACCTCCTAGACACATGAAAACCAGAAAAGAATAACAAAACTATGGCACCGCCTCTTTAAGTAAAAGACGATATCAAAATAGGCTACTTACAGTACCAAAGTAAGTAGTAAACATTTTCAAAAACAGCACATCTTGTCACAGGTCCGCTTCTCCAAAACCTTTGACTCTGACCTTGTTTGTCAACTTGGACACGTACTGTATTTCCCTGTTTGGTTTCACTGTTTTGTTTGCCTGCTTTAGGTTTACTTAGCTGTCTAGGTGTTAGTTCTGTTAGTCTGTCATTTACCCAGGTGTTGGAACGGTAGCTTCACATTGCAGCGCTCCGTTCTCAAGGACGCATTATGCAAATCAAATCAAATCAAATCAACCTTTATTTATATAGCACATTTACAACAGCAATGCTGACCAAAGTGCTGAACAACACTTAAAAACAAAACAAAGTAAAACAACAATTGCAGACAACAACAAGGTGAATATATACATTTACAAAAGCAATGGATATGAGCAGATAAGAGCTATGTACAATTAAAAGCAATAGAGAACAAATGTGTTTTAAGTAGGGACTTAAAAACGCCTATCGACTGGGCCGATCTGATAGGGAGAGGTAACAGGTTCCATAGCATGGGACCTGCAGCTGCGAAAGCACGGTCACCTCTGCTCCTTTTTTTCGTTGTGAGGGGCACTAGCAGGGGCACTATGCAGACTCTAGACTACCTCCGGAGGTGGTCTCGGGGCTGGCGTTTCTGAGGACAGTACGCAAGCTTCACACTATCAAAACATCTGTCACAAGCAGCCTCGAGAACGCACACAAGACCGCAGTGTGAATCCTCCCTAAGTTGTCTTGCATTTGGGTCCAACAACTCCTCGCTCACCATGACACATTTACAGCTTATGGCTATTGTTGGTGAAGAAGATTTGGTACAGGAGGGGCCTATAGACCCCCAGGGGAGGGACACTGGTCAACAAAGTATATAGGGGTTTAAAGTGGTTGAGATTCCGCATATACCCAGAACATTACATTGTTAAATAGGCTACTACAAAAAGCAATATAGTGCCGCCCCTTTGTGCCAACAATAGCTTGGTTTCACAATCCCCCACAACAGCATACCACATCATTTACTTCATATGGAAACACAATAGCCAGTGTGACCTGCTTCGCTCTCCACTGGTGGAGGGTGGGGGGGAGTAGTTGTTGGAAAACACAGTATAAACTTTCAGACTGTGAGAAAAACACTGCATTCAATTCCAGAGACGGAGAGAATATAGTCTGAATCAACCACTTAAGCTAGTTACTAATAAAAGCTATACCGGTATATCGTCACTGTTGTATCTCCAAGTTTTAAGTGTGTACGTTTTTTTAAGTAAAGTAAAGCCTGCTTCATCATACAATACTGTCGCACAAAACTATTGAAAAAGATGAAAAAAGAAAAAGCAGATCTAAAAACAAACAGCGACTCGCACTTTTCACTGTTTTAAATCATTTTAAAAATTATATTTACAAAACAAACGGTTTTGGACATACAAGGTTTCCACCCGACAACAACGATATAATATATACAGGCTCATAACAGATCGGCTATTAACCTACGAAGCTCAGGAGTGTCAATAAGACAGAAAACAACTGTGGCCTCGAATTAGTATTTTGTGGCCACGAAATTGTATCTTGCTCCCTCAAGTTACTATTCAGACCGGGAACACCTTTTTGTTTAGTACAGTACATGTTATTAAGTTATTCGTTTTTTCTCTCGATGGCCACTCCGGAGCTCCGTTGTTAACCACTATTTCGGACTAAATAATATTGTTAGGGGCAAAAAGGAAAAACATATAAGCAAAAGTTTGAAATATTGGTCATATTGTTAGGGCAAAAAGGAAAAAAATAGAAGCAAAAGTTTTAAATAATGGTGATATTGATTTGACGTCATATCGCGCGGCCCTGACCTGTACTGACCGCCCACATGAAGGCTTGGTAGAGGAGGTGGTTGCTGGATGTGGCTGGGCAGGCAGGTGCACACATAGACACAAAGGGGGCTTGAGCACCTGCCCTTTTATCAGTCTGTAAAAAGTTCCCTCTCCAGACCATGAATTCAGTTTTTACTATGGTGAAAGAAATGCAAATGACCTATTTTCCATGGCATACCTGAACGGCAGCATTCAAGAGAGAATAGCCTTGTCCAAACTCTCCTGAATTTGAATGCAGCATCTTATGTTGAAAGAATTGCTCTCTAGCTGTGTAGTGTAGAATCCATGCCGCTACGCCACATCTCCAGTATTGACTTGATTATGCTTAGTTCAATGTGGGATCAAGCACTGGAAAATAGCCGACCTCCAAGCTCACAGCGACGCGTTGTGAGCTTGGAGGTCTGCTATTTTCGATATCTTCACCAAAAGGCCCTTTTAGGAAATTCAGCCCCTGCCTCTCTAACATTCTCTGCACATCCCCGTGGCTGGGCATAATCATACCAGCTCTCCAGAACAGGGGTTTTCAGGGCACCCTTGTAAATATCTTTTTCCTCCACGGCACCCCTGAATTACACCGTTAATTTTTTCAAATCTTACATCATATTATGCAACGTAAATATGCACATCTTTCCACCAGTGTCAACGAGAAATTGTGACTCTGGAATAGCTAAAATAGCTGATCTACAAGCTCACAACGTGTCACAACAACATGTATTTGGCCACATGAATAGCCAACTTGTAAATGGATAAAGTGGTAAGAATGATTGTGGTTCTACATGAACTACTTTTGCTGGGCTAGAACGGGCAGGCCATGACCTGTGTTAGCCCTTGTATGGCGGGCAATGTTTTACCCTGAGAAAACAAAACAAAACAAAGGAAAAAAAAAAAAGGATGAATATTTCCATCCTATCTTGGTTAAAAAAAACATGGGCTGGCAATTATCCAGAAGGAACTTGAAGTAATCACAAGTGTTTTTCATGAAACTAAGATGGTAGTTATTGATTCCCAGTGTCCATTTTATAGTTTTTCTTCGTTAAAATAAATGCCCCACTTGATCATACTACAGCGTCACACAAAAGCATCAAAAGCAGATCTATAAGCAAGAAGCGTGGCGCAAAATCACTTTTTGAACTTGCTTATTTTTGCTATTTTTTAATTAGAAACTTGAAAAGTAAACCCCCTCCCCCTAAGAAGAACATTCATGGGGGGAATCCTTGCACCCAAGGCCCAGAATTTGGTGCGACACCCCTGACCCTCAGAAGGAAGGTGTAGCCTACGTAACACAATCTAACACACGTTCAGAAACCTTAGAACGCAACAACAACAAAGTGGAAAACTGAAACTGTCAAAGACTCAGATTAACCCGGAACCTTAGCATTACAAACCAACAAACTCAGTTTAATCTACCGTCTCAATCTCTGAGCTTTTGATCAAACAAGGGAGTCTTTATCTTGTGTTTTCATTGCAGAATATTTTACCGCATGGGTTTTGCCTCTGCTTTTTAGTTTGTTTGGTCTTCGTTGGCTCTGCCACCGCAGCGGCAGCCCCACCGTCCCCAGGAGTGTTTGGTCTGCGCAACGCGTCTCTAAATAACCTCACTTGCACTTGACTCTGGGCAATTACTTTGGTCAGCGTTCCGTAATGACAGTGGTTAGAACAGAAAGCACGCCGCCAGTCTCCCCATGCCTGCCTTGCTTCAACAGTCACAGGATCAAAGCATGTCTGTCTGGGCAGAGGGAGGGAGGGGAGGGGAGGGGGTATTTTTTTTATAAGAGATGCTTAACAAGGCTATGTACAGGGGCGTCAATTGGGTATGGCAGGGGGATGCAGCTGTCATACCCTGGGTCCAGGGAGGAAAATAAGTTACTTTTAGATATAAATCCATGAAAGTCTCTTTGTCTATCTGTGCTAGTTATTATGTTGTTAAATTACAGTAAAACAATTACAAATGCAAAACATGCTCCCCATCTTGACAAAATGGTATATTCCCAGGTTCTGCAGGTCAGCCGCACAGGTGTAATGCATTATGGTTAATTGTGGCACGTTTACTAACATGCCAAGTTTAGCTCCACTTGAACAACCGTTCCCGGCTGCCATATCCAGCCCAAGAAACCGTAGAAACCCAGGGAAATAACGGACAAAACAAGGACTCCCATCTTTGCCATAACCTAGCTTTTGCTGAACTGACGCCACTGGCCATGTACAACACTGATTCTCAAAACTGGGCCCCCAGGGAACACCAGCGGTCCATATGGACATGGGCCTGTCAATTGTACACTCTCAGAGTTGGGGCACTGATAGTGATAGCCTACCTATCAATTCTTGTGTCGGTATCTCAACAAGCAACTTAAATTTTCATTGGAGTCATTTTGCTTTTCTACTGAAAAGTGAAATAGGCGAATAAGTTTAAATAAAATGCATTCTTGGAATTCCTTAGCCTGGAACCAGACCAATCCGCCTGGGCAAAAAAAATTGCATGGCTACTTAGGCTCTTACGTATGTAGCCTGACATAAGCCTGACGATTTTTGCCATATGTCTCTTCCCTTCTCTCTCTCCCTGTTTCCTGTCCATCTCCACTACACTATGAATAAAGGTAGAAAAGCCCCCAAAAATATCATTAAAAAATGAACATTTTGAAGCACTGAGTTATGCCATGGCTCCTCTGAATCCATCGGGCATCGCATCATCATCAACGCAGGGGATGTTCCCTGCTTAATCAATGAGGGGTCCATTGCCGATGTATTCGGTGATGACGTCCAACCTCAAAATACGCCCCGGTTCATTTCTTTGGATGCCGTCCAACGCCGGCCCGATGCCCAAGCTGCAGTGGAGCCCTCACGTTAGGACTACTAGTAAGACGCCTCAGGGCGACATGCGACCTCGCCCTAAAGGGCAAGGTCGCGCCAATTCTTGGCCATCTGACCAGTGATGTATAGGCTCTCGGACTAGTTACCCATATATGGAGAACCATGTACTGTATAGAGTACATCCCATTTATGCCCATACATGGAGATCCCTGTCTGAACCAGCCACACAGATATGGGCTGTCTTCCTCCATATATGGGTTTATCCATGTGAAGTCCTGTTAGATATGGGATTAATATTGATGACATCAGGGATCTCCATATAGGGCATAACAAGGTTTATGTTAGAGTGGTTCCCATGACATCACAACATACAATATCTTTTATGTCCATACATGGAGAACCCTATCTGAACCAGCCACACAGATATGGGCCATGTCTTGGCCGGCCAGTGATGTATATCGATGACATCAGGGATTTTCATATATGGGCATAAAAGGGATTCTGGGGAATACCCATATATGGACTTTTACATAGGTGATGTCACCTGTGATATATCAAGGGAACCACAGTGTCAGGTGTGACCTTCAGAGATACACGTGGACAAGATGTGCCGGACATCACAGTGACATCAGAGCATGATATCAGAGTGGCAAACCCATAGACCAGGGGTCTTCAATGTTTTCAGGCCAATGACCCCTTAGTTGAGAGAGAGATGAAGCAGGGACCCCCTAGTTTCATAATTGACAACACAATCATCAAGTGTATTTTGGATTCATGTCAATTTGTTTTTTCAGATACGTATTTAACCACTTGAACCGTCAATACTTAATAAACTTGACATTCTTTTTCCCCTCTACACCAATAAAGGTCTGCCTTGTGAGCTTGTAGATCTGCTATTTTTGGCTAAAGTTCTCAGAATATGGACGCTAGGATCCAAGTGGTTAATATAAAAAAGGAGAAAAAAAATTCTATCACACAAAGATTTGGAGGACCCCCTGTAGTAACTCTGAGGACCCCCTGTTGAAGACTCCTGCCATAGACTGTAACAATGTGTACAGGTCTACATGCGGACAAGCTGTGGCGTTTCTCATAGTAAACAACAAGC